>NW_017728947.1:91081316-91106571 GCF_001723895.1 Crocodylus porosus
CAACGTCTGTGTGAGGTCCATGATCACCCCTGGCCACCACCAACACTGCCAGCAGCATCTGCAGGTGGTTGCCAACCACTGATTGGCACTTGCCACCCCTCCGCTCCACTGCTAACAGCACCACAGCCACCTGCAGGAGCTTGCTGTGCCCCCTCAGCCTCCAGGGGCACACAGTGTTCATGCAGGGAACCAAACCTGATGACCATGGCATGGCTATAGTTTGTTCAGTGAGATCAACAACAAACAGACCAAGCGCAAATAGTTTCATAAACCTGAAAATCTGGTTTTACTCTACTGTACTTGAATCGCAGCGGTCCACATCACGTGACCTACATAGGAGCTGATTATTGCTGGATCAGTCACTGACTCATCTGCTCAGTTATGTCCCCCAAATTGGTTCCCAAATGATGTCTGAAGCAGAAACAATTATTACAAAAGGTCAATGACCTAATCAAGAGAGGACCCAGTCAAGAGAGACCTCTTCCATCAGCACATCAACAGCCAACAGTGGGAGAATATCAGCAGTGCTTTAGTGCCTGCAGAGAAACACTTGGATTCTCTACCAGGAAACACCAAGACTGGTTTGATCAGGGTGACCAGGAGATCCAAGAGTTGACTGACTGCAGTCAGGCCTTTTGTGCTTACAAATTGATAACACGCCTAAGAAGGTGAATTACAAAGAAAAGTTATGAGTCAGGCCTACCGGGAAAATAGAAGAATTAGAAAGAATAAAGAATGGGTGTAAACTTTGTTTTTCTTCTTTAAAATAACTTATATTAAAAGGTTTCCCTAAGAGAACATTAAATCATTTCATATTCCACCAAACTTAAAATGCAGATAAGATGTACTACAGTTTAAAATGCCAAAATCACATTAAGACTTTACAGACATTATAATCCTCCTTCCCATGGTATATATTTAAATTTTAAAACAATTATATCTTACCAATCCAGTAGCTCTTCTGTTACTTTTCTCAATCAACCACATTTAAAAAAGTAGTTGAAGGTGACTGTCCAGTGATGGTCTTCAACAAATATTTGCTATTCCAAAGTATAATGGTCTTATTTTGTCTGTTAGAAATTAACTGATCAGTACACAATGGAAGATGTATTTCCTTTAAATGGTAAAATCAGGGAGAGGTATATTCCACTAGACATCTTATTGATCTAAAAGAAACAAAATAACGTTTCCCTGGAATTCTCTTCTGCACACTGAAGCAATTTCAACAATAGAGATGGAAACTGCAATCACCTAAAATAGCCTAGGGACTGGTAGTTATGGCAGTCCCTAATTTTGTTCCATCTAAAAGAAACAAAATAATGTTTTGTATTTTCCATTGATCTCAGATGATCAAATCCGATCTTACCTTGTCAGCTGATCTCTGGGTTTTATTGCAGTAACGTGAATAGGATCCGGCAAACATGGAGAGATGACATTATCTGGGTAAGGGAAAGAAATGTAGAAGTGAACCTCATCAGGCTGAAGAGGGCAGTGTAGCCAGCTCTTCATAGTCTTGGTGAGTACTCTAACCATTAGTTTGTAATATAAAAGGGAGTACACAAGCATCACCTCATCTTTCAGGAGCAGGATTTTTTTAATGTGAGAGTGGCCACTTTGTTTTATGTGGGGCAGACTCCAGCCAGTGTGTTCACCATGGTCTCAAGTTGCCATTGGAATGGGCTTCTCAGGAAAGCTAGGGCATGGAAACGCCTAGTTGAGGATACCAATTTGGCTTAGGCATGAAATGGGTACAGATGTGTCCAGGCCTGTCAAAATGGTGGCACCTTTTGGCATGTGTCAATATAGAATTTTGTGCTGAGAGAATATTATTGGTAGAAATATATTCTGTGGCTCCCCAATTCTTAAAGGATCCTGAAAGAATCAACCCGCAAATACCAAGAATAAGGTTACAAACTCAAGTTACAGGAGGGGATCGAATCCAGTCTAACAATGTTGCAAGCAACCTCCTCATAAAAACTATTAAAATACCCATTTTGAAAGTATATTATTTCCTTTCTTCCCCTCTGCTGCCTGATCCAGACATCTTCCAATCCCTAGCAACTTGCATCCAATATAGGAGACATGGAGAGGTAAAGGAAAGTTACTACTGTTGTAGATACTGTTGCTGTCATGTATATTACTGTAACTATGAAAAAGGTCATGATGGGAAGGGAAAGGGAATGGCACATACAATTTCCATGCAGCACTCTTTAACCAAAGTAGCATTGTTCTTAGCTTTGAACCCTGCCCTTGCTCTACAATTCTGTCTCCCATTGGTGTTGGTGGAAATTTGACATGAATGAGGACTGCAGTGCTTAGACTGAGAGGCTAAGGATGTGACTATGGTCAGAAGAAGGTATGAAGCAGTCTCTGGGGCTTTGAATCTCTCAACAGAAATGGAAAACTGTAAACTTTCTCTTTTCTGGACCATATGAACTTCAGACAGTTTTCTTAGAAAATATAGGCAGCTGTTAAGTGTATTGTTTCTGCTTGTTTCAATAGAATTGTCTTTCTCCGAAGTCATTCATGAAGCCACATTGTATTTCTCTCCCTCCTGCTGAGTGCTCCTTTTCTGGCAGTACCTCCCCCATGCAGAGTAGTGCTTATATCTCAGTAACCTTATTGATTTAATTGATTTTGATGGAGCTTCTTAAGGTATAAAGTATCACTTGGCACATGGGCAAGACCCTTACAGGCTGCCTCAGCAGGAGTGCTTCATGGTATAGACAATTAGAGTCCTACACTAGCACAGGTCTCATAGTAGGAACATAAAGTAATGGCAAAACTGTACCTTATACCAGCATAGGTCTCCCTCCTGCCTCCCACCCCCTAAGAGCAAAACAAATTACACTGACAGAAAGCAAAGCTTTGCTGGTGTAATTGGTGACCTGGGGGTGTCTGCCTGCACAGCTATGTTCATGGGTGGATCTAGGATTTTGAAAGGGGGGTGCAGATGTTGTGGTACATCATCATATATAACATAACACATGTTTTTTCTTCAGTTAAAAAGAAACTAGAAGCTTTACTAATATAGTAGGGGCCTAGAATTCTATTATTCAGTTTGGTTGAAACAAAAAACCACAAAAAAACAACTCAATTTCATTGGAAGGTGCTTTGATTTGCTATCAAATATGGTCTATAAACACACAACAACCTATGAAAAAGTAATCAAAACGTGTTGTTTCATTCATCTTGCAGCTATTAAAATTAAACGTACATTGTTCAGCTTTATAAAACAAAATCAAATCTTCTTGAACATCTTGACAGTGTATTCAGTGCTTCACTGAAAATGATTTCCACATGAGTTAATGTTCCCCTGAGTTAAGATTTCCATACCAAAGCTAATGTTTCTAGCTAGAGTTAAAAACAGTGTCAGGATGGTGAAATAGGTATGTGACCAGGAGCAGCTAACAGACAGCAGAATTGCAGAAGAAAGGATAACTTAACTAGTGGAACTATTAAAGATCGTTATACCAGAAGGGAGGGTCGTTAACACTTGTAGAATGAAGAGCTTAGAGGGAATCAGGTAAATTTGTAAAGAGCCATCAAGTCAGTTGACTCCCTTGCTGCTGCCTGAATAGAAATGCTGCTGCTGCTGCTGCTGCTGCTGCTGCTGCCGCTGCTGCTGCTGCTGCTGCCGCTGCCAGGCAGTTGGTTTTAAACTTTGAGTGGACCAGAAAACAAAGGAGGGTGGGATTGTAGCACTCCACTTCCCCTGGATCTGCCCCTGGGTATGTTACTCATGAATTCATACCTTTTGTACCCTAGATTGCCACCACTAATGCCAGCAGAAGTCTGTTCTGTCAATCTGGTCATAAACTAACCTCAAATAGCTGTGAGAGTATGTGATTCCAAATGCAAAGGGTGGGGCCAAAGTCTTGTGGCTCATTTAATTGCCTTTATGCCAGGGCTCTGATGAGAGGTTTTGAGAGCCCTATTCTTTACCTATGTCAAACAATGTTTCCTGTCATAATCAACCAGGGGCAACTCCCTTTCTGGCTTGTGATTTACTGGCTTGTGTCATCAGCAGTTGTTCCTGAATGAGTTTTCCTAGTGAAGATGCAGGCTAACATTTTTTACCTTGATATAGCTGGTCAAAACCAGCAATAAGATTCCCTAAAACTGATCTTGATCTGCTTAGTGTTAGCCTAGGAAAAGAGTAAGGGATTGGGTAACATGTATTAGTTAACCATGGCTGAGCCTCAGCCACATTCCCTAGACCAAACAAACAGCAAAAGCAGAGGGAAATATTTAGTGGGTGCATATGGATGGATTGTAAGGAACTAAGTTTTTTCTCTGAAATGTTAATATGACATATAGACCCATATATTCAGTTAGGCTATCTCTTAAAAGCATTCAACCAGTTAATCAGTTATAAGGTAGATGCTGTTTCTTCTCAACAGGTAGTCATAATCTTTGGAAACAGCTGGAAACAAATTCTTAACTGTATCTTGCTTATAGTTGGTTCCAGTTTTTAAGAGGCCTTGGGGTTATACAATTACCCAAACTACCTAAGGTCAATCATATCCTGCAGGTTCTTTTCAAAAGATGTATTTTCAGATACAAAATCCAGTGGCACACACACACTGTGGATTATGGTGCTTGCTGATTTGAAGTGGACAGAACAGCAAGACTGTAAGGTTGCATAATGTGGAAGAGATGGTTAAATATAGATTACCTCAGTCCCCTTGGAAAAAAATGCAATTTCATGCTAGTACAAACACCTTATTGTTTCCTTAGGAACATTCACTGGGCACACAACTGTATCTGTAGTAGTGAAATAAATTTCCTCTTTACAATAAAGAGCAGAATTCAGGTGCCGGAACAGAGGTTGTTTGCTATTCATGGAGACAGCACGTGTCATCACAATCCTTATTTCCCAAATAAGAAGCGAGTATAATTTTGCATTCTTTGGACTTGTGTCCACCATTGTTGTCTTAGGCAACTGATTTGATGAGTCAGTTTAGAAGACAGGCAGGAGGGAGGGGGAGAAATGAGTTGGAGACCTGTTACTGTTTGACTGCTCCTGTCTGCCTGGCATAGAGTTTGTCTGTATTTGTGTCTCTTGCTCTGCCCACGAAAACAACATTTCAGCACCAAATTTAAAATGGATTTGACATTATTTGAAAATTAGACATCATTCTTCATTAATGAAGGGGGGAAATGTAGCACTTAAGCGTATTGGCATCATTGGTTTGCATACTTGGCCAGCTGAATTCGAGAGGCAAGGAAGTTTTTTTTCCCCTACCTAACCTCCCTCACTCACAGGTGTTATGCACTGGAGTAATACAGGGCAGAGGGCCAAATTCTCAGCTGGATTAATTCAATTGATTTCAATGGTGTTAAACTGATTTACACCAGCTGCTCATCTGGGCCAGAATAGTTAAACCACTTGCCAAACCTCACCTAGGGAGTCTGTAGGAGAACTGGGAGCAGAACTTCTTATAGGGACCAGTGAAAATCTGTGCTTAAATCATTTGAAAATTAATGTTCACTCGTACTTGCAAGCTACCAAGTAAATGCAGTGATCAACAGCTGCACTTGTTCAGAGTGAGCAATTAAGACACAAGAGTTTTGTGTTAGTATTTTAACTGGATGACAGTGGCTATAACCCGCTGGATTTGGCACAAGTTGTCAAAGCAAGTAGTCTGGGGTCCAGCCTGTATTTGTGAATATCTGTGGCAGTGTGGTTCTTAGTGAAGGGGTTAGATCTTCACTGAGCTCTTGACTCAGTAAAAGACGTGTTTGTCTTTGAATGAAATGTAAGATTAGCCTTGTACTAATCTTTGCTGAATCAGGGCCTGAATGAGGCCAAGCTCAATCAGAATTGGTGCAGTACTATTCACGACTCTGATTTACTATTCTAGTGACCCGTGCAAACTTTTGCTCTTCTTAAATTCAGCTGTTCTATCTCCTACTTCAAAATCAAACAAGTGGGGGGAAAAAAGAAAGATCTCCAAGATCAGGATGTCTGGCTACAATTTAAACAAAAGGGTTCTCTCAAAATGGGGCTGAGGGAAAATACCAAACAAGTTACCAGCTCAGAAAACATATTTTTTCCTCTTGCTCTTGGCAGGAGAGGGCAGCCTGGCTGAAGTTACTAGCAGCCACATTTTTTCTGTTCTGTGTTATTCTGTGTTCAGCTGCTCCCCTCCCCACCTCAAGTTACACTGCTTTTAACCACAGGAGACTGAATTCCATGGCTCAGGAAGCCCCTTCTAATCCTTTGTTCTTAGTATAAGTCTGATGGTTTTTCTCTTCATTTTGTGCAAGAGGAGAAGATGCGGAGGCATTAGCAATAATACCAAATGCACAGGCTGCCTTGTACTTGGTGTTCATAAGGGCTGAAAACTGCAAACACAAAGACTAAGTACAGACGGTCAAAAAGCCTGAGGCTAAATTGATTAAGTCTTTGCAGTTTAGATGAAGATTTACAGATTAAATTGAGATGCAAGTGAACACATGTTTACATTTGGTTCAGGAAATGCAGCCACATGCCCGCAGTGGCTCAGGTGGTGGGGCAGGCTGGACTGGCTAGAGCACAGTTCTCTAGCACCTAACCAGCAGGGGCTGTATGTTCACTTCCTCTTCCTACTGCCCCTGAGGTCTCTGGGACTTGCAGTCTACAATCACAGCAGCAGGTCTCTGCAGGGTTGCTTATCACTTCTTCCTGCTTCCAGGTGCCTCTGGGATTTGTAGTCTACAGTTGCAGCCAGCAGTAAGTTTGGGTGGGGAAAGGGGTGCTTAACCCCTCTTCCTGGTCCTGGACCCCAGCTGGGGTTTGCCTGGGGAGAGCAGTTCCCTCCACCCTGCAGATTGGGCTGCATTCCCAGCCAGGCTTGCCCCCCGTCAGCCAGCTCTCACTGTTCCAGCTAGGGAGCAGAGGGGTGGGGCTGTTGGGGAAATTGGCCAGGTACTGTGTAGCACCCATACACCGAAGGGTGTGCTCATACACCAAGGAGCACTGGTTATGTCCCGTCTCTGGGCTTGTTCCTAGCCGCGATCAATTAGGCAGAGAACGAGGGAGTGTCGGCAAGATGATTTATTTCTCTGTAGAGGGGTTACTCAGTGCCCACTAGACAGAGTTCCCCCGATCTGAGTTTGGTAGCACTTTTTACACTAACAGGTCATACATATGCAAATATAGGTATACTTAAGCATAAAGAATATATGCGTGCGCATGTTTGGGGAATTTCCACTAGCTTTGGGGTTTTGTTTTCTTGCTTGCTGTTACAGAGTTACAAAAAACACAGAAGAAGTTTGCTTACTGTCAACAAAAGGCTATCTTTAAGCTTAGGGAAAGGTCATATGCTTCTCAAGGGTCATCTGCTTCTCATGGGTCATCTTGTATTTCTGATAGGGCCAGCCCTGCTTCCTGGAGAAGACAGCATAGCCCAGTCCAGGGCTACAATGCATGCTGGGATGCTGGGGGCTATGATTTAACTTGAACCAGGAAGGGGTATGGGACAGAAGTTTGATAAATTGGTTTGACCCAAAACAGTTGTGTCTGGTACTACATTCAACCAGGTTTATTGTAAACCAGTTTTAGCCATTTTGAAACTGGTTTGTGTGCACTGAGCTTCTGTTCTGTTACAGGTTTAAACCAATTTTTGATCACTTAAATCAGTTTCTGTGCAACTTCTGTCCCTAGCCAAACGATTTGATGAAAGAGGCCAAAATTCCAGGAAGTCATTGGTCAAATGAATGAGAGAGAAAGGTTTGGTTTCAAGCATCTGGGCTATAAGCTCCTGTTTCAAAAACAGTGATATAAAAGCAAAAAGGAGAAGGTTCCTGTGGCCAAAGCAGAGGAATGATAATCAAGTCGACAGTCAGAAGAGAAGACTGAGGTGGGATTTAATAGCAGCCTTTAACTACCTGGAGGGTGGTTTCAAAGAGGATACAGCTAGACTTTTCCCAGTGGTGGCAAATGACAGAACAAGGAGCAATGGGAACTTGCAGCAACCTGCGGCAAGGGAAATTTAGGTTGGAAATTAACTAGGAGGGTGGTAAAGCACTGGAACAGGTTACCAAGAGAGGTGGTAGAAGCTCCATCGTTGGAGGTTTTTAAGGCCTGCGTTGACAAAGTTCTGGCTGGAATGATCTAGTTGGGGATGGTCCTGCTTTGAACAGAGAGTTAAACTAGATATGGCCTCCTGGTACCTTGTGGTATGTAGAAAAAACATTTAAAGCTGTGTCTATGTCCGAATCTCCAAATCTTTCTGAATGTCTCCGAGTCAATTTGGAGTGTTCTGCTTTGATTCAGAGAGGTAAAAGGGTCCTCTGATTCGGTTCAGATTGGGAGATTCAGTCACTGAATTGGGCTGAAACTCTGCCGAATCAAATCAGGGACTGAAGCTTCACACAGCCCTAATGTATACCCTCTGAGAATTGGGAAAAGGGGATCACGGGAGGGTTTGTGCTTCAGTGAAACGCATACAGTTCAGTAAGGCTTATTGGCATGACAGGTCAAACAAATATTGCCAGAATACTGGTATAAAAAACAACAACAACAAAAAACCACCAATAAAAAAACCCCTGGGACATCAAGGAGTCTTTCAACTGACTGCTAATGAGTAAATGCCATAACACAGTACTCCTTAGATCAGAGAAAATGTGCAATCTTATATATCATGGTTTTGTGCTGGGGATCAACTAGTATTAGTAACTACTTGTAAAATATGACAGGGAGGGGATAGGGGGAGCAGGGAAGGAAGGGTTGGTTGACCATTTTCCAGCTCTGCCACTGGTTGATCAGGTGACCTTGTGCCTCAGTTTTCCCATCTGTGTAACAGAATATGATCGTGACCATCTTTGTTAAAGTACTTTACAATCAAGCTGATATGAGGGCTGTCATACTGATGTCATTCATCATTTATCTATAATAATCCAAATCAGAAAGTCAAAATGAAACACTCTGACTCTCTTGAAAAGAAATGCTGCGATTACGTTACTTCATTATTTCCCATTTTTTTTAATTAATTGGAAATTTTGTGTTTTGTCTGAAAGGAAAATATGAAATGCTGGCATTTGGCTTGGAATGTAATTTCTAAGTCTAAATGTGACCATCAGTTCATTTGTATTTGTGGCTTTAAATTAAGCTTTTAGCCCTGTTTGAAATCTACCCTCTACCTTACAGCGTCACTTAATTTACTGAATCTTGCCCATATTTTTTACTGAGAGTGGGGTACCATTCAGAAATCTGTCTTGTGTGAGAGTTGCTTTTCGCTGTAGAGAGATTACTCTGGAATTATTTAATTTTCCCCAATGCTATTTTATGAACCCAACTGTTTTTATTTTAGGGATAGGGAATATACAAACATTAAACCCTTTTACTTATCTTTGGAAAGTGCTTTAAGATCTAACAATTAAAAAGGTTTTATGAATACTGAGTAGTTTTGTTTATTATTGGTAACATTATAGTGTTTCAATATGGTACTTTAGTTAGATACGTGGTTCATAGATGCTAGGGTCAGAAGGGACCTCAACAGATCCTCGAGTCCAACCCCCTGCCTAGACAGGAAAGAGTCGTGGGGTCAGATGACCCAACCAGATGCCTATCCAGCCTTCTCTTAAAGACCCCCAAAGTAGGGGAGAGTACCACATCCCCTGGAAGCCCATTCCAAATTTTGGCTACCCTTATCATTAAGTTTTTCCTGATATCCAGCCTAAAACTGCTCTCTGTCAGCTTGTGACCATTGTTCCTTGTTACTGAGAGGCCCTGGTGAACAGAGCCTCTCAGATCCCTTGCTGCGTTCCCCTAATGAATTTGTAGGCAGCCACAAGATCACTTCTCTGCCTTCTCTTGTGGAGGCTGGAAAGGTCCAGGTTCCTCAGTCTCTTCTCAGAGGGCTTGTCCTATAAGCCCCTAACCATATGAGTGGCCCTCCTCTGGACTTTCTCGAGTCTGTCAACATCCTTCTTGAAGTACAGTGCTCAAAACTGGATGCAGTACACCAACTGCAGTCTGACCAATGCCGCATAGAGGGGAAGTATCACTTCCTTGGTTCTATTTGTCATGCATCTTCTGATAAAATGCGGTTAGCTTTGCTGATGATTTTTTTTCACTCATTTTGAAGCGGGTTGTTCAATCCTATTTCCAACTAATTGAATGTTTATGATATTCAGATTTATCTCACTACGGTCTCATTTAAGAGGTGAATGGTTTCTTTAAAGTCCAAGTAATCCTCAAATGTAAGTAATTGTTAACAGAATTAGATTTTAATCCAGGTCTTATGTAAAAATAAATGTTAGCATTGCTTGAGAGACAGGTAGAAATATAAATTTCATTCGTATTAGTGACCTGTCATTACCAATAATGTGCACATGTTCCAACAAACA
Organism: Crocodylus porosus; assembly: GCF_001723895.1. Classification (NCBI taxonomy): domain Eukaryota; kingdom Metazoa; phylum Chordata; order Crocodylia; family Crocodylidae; genus Crocodylus; species Crocodylus porosus. Next base: position 91,091,655 of record NW_017728947.1, read on the forward strand.
GTTTAAAAGTGTTAGGTATAATACGTGTTTACAAATAATGTTCTAAATTCAAAATTTTGGTGAGACTTTATTTCTAGATGTAAAAAAAAATTACAAATTTCTAGATTTGGACAGACTTGAAGAAACAAATGGATGAGTAATCACACACAGGTTTTATTGGATCGGATTTATTGAATTATAGTTATTTAAACTTGAAAGAGCTTTTAAAATAATATACCTTTACACTATTGTCTACAGGCTGTACATAAATTATCTATTGTAATCTTTAGCTTTGGCTTCATATATTCTCCTTGGAATATTCCCATATTATAATATAATGGAACATTGAAACCTACTGAATTGAATCTGATAGCATCATTTACCAAAGATAAAGCAAATCTTGTTTCTGATGGCCGTGCTTTTTCAGTGTTTCCTTTAGTCAAATTGCAAAAGAGCTAGTGACTGAATAACAGAATACTTGCTCTCAGATGGTATCTGCCAAGATAAAGACGCAGATTGCAGGCATTTCATAATGTTGTATAGTGTGAAATCCTCTAGAAGCCAGACTTAGGCATTCAGCATGTGATCTTATTTAATTCTTTCTGCAGGTTTCTGCTATTATCGCACCCTAAGAGCTCCTTGCTTTTTCCTCCGTTCCTGTGAAGGTCTTGGCATGCTAGCCTCCCATCTTATCAGTTACTTTCTGACCAATTTAAGAGAATGGGGAGAGATTCCTCAGCTCTGGATAGCTCCACTGAAAGGTCTGACCCTCCTGTGCTCCATTAGCCCCAGAAGGACAGCTCTTGCCAGCTTTACTTTTGTTTCTATGCCCTAATGCTCCCTGAAGTACTTCTAGCCTTCCTAACCTACTGCTAGGCATAGAATTTTGTATTTGCAGATACCTTCCCTTCTGCTGCAGGTCCTACTACTCCAGTTCTCTCCATTCTGACACACTACTGGCTCAGTGCTTGTTCATTTCTACCCACAGTTACTGATGTCCGTCCCCTCCTGGTTCCAGGCTAGAGGGAAGAGTTGTGATCCAGCATGGGAAAGCAAGATAGTGGGACTTATCAAAAGGGAAGGCATGGGGAAGTGTTCCTAATGTGGAAGAGGGATGTCAGCAACCTTAAGGGGACACTTTATGTTGCCTGAAACTCTCCCTTTTCAAGTTCTGGTGACTTCCTGGCTCTTCCTGAATAGGCTTCCCAGAGGGGTGGTGCTCTCACCTTCCCTGGAAATCTTCAAAAGGAGACTGGATAGGCACCTGGCTGGGGTCTTATGACCCCTGCTACCCCCAGTGCTCCTTCCTGCCCATGGCAGGGGGTCAGACTAGATGATCTGTCTAGGTCCCTTCCAACTCATGATTCTATGATTCCCCTATGCTTAGGGGAGCAACTAATCCTTACAGACCCAAGCACATGGTGATTAGTGACCCCCTTAAGAGTCAAAAGGGTCACTTTGCATCTTGGCTTTTACAGAAGTTGCAGTGTTTCAGCATTTAGAATGCATGTTGTACTAGAACAGAATGGCACTTTGAGTTCTGGACAAACACCATGAGCACATCCTGTTCCTGCTCTCTCTGTAAGTATCAGGAAATTTGTCCATACATTGGTATTCTGTGAGCCATTGCACAGAGAAAAAGCAGCCCCTTTTGAGAAGTAGAAGGTCACACACTTCATGCTTTATGCAGGTTTCTCTGGCTTCACACCCTATGGGATCCTTGCTCATTCTTTCATTCCCATGCACTGCCCCCCACCCCCTTAATTTAGGGATTCACAGCTCAACTGCCCTTCACTTATGCCAGGCCCTCTGTATATATACTGTCTGTGTTCCCCAAATCCTCCTCCCCTTGTCAGGGACTCTGAGCATCCCTTCACTTCTTTCCTTTCATGGTAGAGGCTCTCTGAATCTCCCTCTGGTGTCAGGACAGCATGTGCCCACCATATCCTTAGGGTCCCTTCCCCCCGCCAGGGGTTTTACATGCTTCCTATTTTCTGAGCGAGGGTCTCCCTTTCTCCAAGTCTTTTTTCTTTTTGTTTGAGACAAGTCATTCAGGCTATGATGGAAATATTGGAAGAGCAGAAGTGGGGGGCATTTTCATACTGAAAGATGTTAATGAATGTCCTCTACTAGTTCTTTGATACATAGCTAGCCAGTTCTGAAACCTTCCTAGTTCTACTTTGCAGGAGAACAAACCAGCAAAAAAGAGTTTGTTGCTCTACAGCTTGTGGATTCTTGATCTGTCCCTCATAGAATTTCAGCACTTTGGCTTTTGAGCTGGAACCAGGAAAACTTGGGCTGAAAATTTGGAAGCAGTAAGTACACTTTTTTTAACTTCTCAAACCACTTGGTTTTAGTTCTGCTGAACTATGCAAGGGAAGTTCTGGGTAGATTTGCATTTTCTCTCAGCTGGAAAGTCTTAAGAAGCCCATGCTAAGCATCTCTGTGTTTTTATGAATTCTGCAATAAGTATGGACGACTAAGAGCTAGGGACATGAGTCATGTTTGTCACGTCAGTTGGTTGGCTTAATGCAGGGCCTTAAATCATTGTTAGAAGCACATTGTTTTCCATCAATGCCATCTCTTTCTAAAAAGCTCTGGGCTATGGAGAAGCTGCCCTTGAACTTAGTACTTCACCTTGCAGAACAGTTATAATGAAACAGGAAAAGGCACAAGAAATCAGAAAGGGCTGAAGCATCCCTTGCCCCTTCTTGGGCGTGTAAGGAACAAGTCAAGTAGGGAAATGGATGATTAGACTACAACCGTCTTATGCATTACAGCACATGTTGCCTTCATGGAGTTAGCTGATGGAGTAGGAGTGGAACAGAAAGAGATTTGGCTGTGTTCCCCTGTGTGTGGCCTAGACTGGTTGGCCAGATCTGAGGAGAGTAAATTGGACCCTAAAAAGGGGCAAAGTGCCTTAATCCCTTCCCAGAAAGAATGAGCTGGGAAGGAATTGTGCCTTACTGAGCCTCCATTCCTTCCTGGATTACCATGGATGACACAGCTATTCCCTGCCTCCTGCTCAGAGCTGGGTCTAATAGCCTTCTCTTGCCCCAGGATACTGCAAGCCTTAGGTTAATTCAAAACCAGGTCCTGACCATTATTAATGAATTGAAATAAATTGGAGGAGAGCCTGGACTGAAAACCCTGCCCTTTCCCTCAGGCCCTGATGGTGCTCCTAGCTCTCAGATGTGTAGGGTAAGTGTGCTGTACTTTAAAGAGAAGGGATGTAGAGGGAGCCAATCAGATATTTTGCTTGCTGGGCAAGTTGGACTTCCCGATGTAAATGCCACAGTGGCGTGTGTGCAAGCACAATGACTAATGTAGGCAGTGCAGCAGTAGAGCTGACGGCATCCGCTTTCTGTACAAGTGGCATCATGCAGGTGGGAAGAAAGAAATGTTAATGTGTGGGAGTGGGAGGCTGTGAAAAGATCTAGTGCACAGTAGAAATGCACAGAACACATATGAGAAGTGTGCTTTGTGGTGCTGCAGGAAGAGTCAGTGGGCTAAGAGGCAGCGTGGGGGGGGGTGAAGGGGGAGGAGCAAGGAAAAGATAGAGGCAGAAAGACTAAATAGAACAGAATAAATGAACATCACATGGTACCACACAAGCACTGGCAGAGAGCAAGCTGTGTGCTGCCTTTGTGTCAAATATGTTGCCTGTCTGCAGTTCAACCCTGTCTCCAATGAATGTTGTAGTGGAAAATAAAAGCAAGATGTCAATAAACCAGGATTTGTTGCCTGATTAAATAAGTCTGGCAGGCTTCTCTCCCTAACTCTGATACTAATGTTTCTCAAAATCAGCCAGTGTTGTAGCAGGCCCCCGCTATCTCCATTGCTCAGTCACAGTTTGGAAATCCTAAGTCAGCCTTGTTTCTGTATCCCCCCAGCACTCAGAAGGGATTACTGGTGAGTTTTAAGGTGGCTGAGGAATCCAATCCATGCTCTGCAAGTATTTCCACAGATATCCAAGTGGTGGCTTGGGGGAAGATGGGTGTACACAACTGTTGACCAGGATATTGTGCACTTTCCTTCTTCCTCTGTTGTTTCTTGGCTTCCTGAGCAAAACGGTTCTCTTTGATGTATGGTGCAGCACCATTGAGACTTGTTACCAGCCAGCACTTCCCAATTTATAGGGTTGATACCACCCTTAAGGTATGCTTTCAGGGTGTGCTTGTAGTGCTTCCTCTGTCCTCTGTGGGTCCTCTTACCATGACTAAGTTGAGAGAAGAGGACTTGCTTCAGGAGATGTGAGTGTCATCTATCCACACACTGTGGTTAGCCCAGTGGAGTTGATGTTTTATGATCGTTGCCTCAGTGCTGATTGTTAGCTGCATAGAGGATGCTGGCATTTGTGCAGTGGTCTTCCCACCTAATGCGAAGGATCTTTCTGAGGCAATGCTTATGGAACTATTTCAGGCACCAAAGATGGCTTGATGTGTCACCCACATCTTGCACGCATAGAGGATATGAGGATAACCACTGCATTGTAGACAAGGATCTTAGTTTTCATCTACAGATCTTGGTCACCAAAGACATGGTGAAGCAGCCTGCCACAGAATACATTGGCATAGTGAATCCTATGTTTGATTTCTCCCTGACTGGGAGAGGTGACTGCCAAGAATGAGAAATGCTTGACATTTTCCAGGGGTTCTCCACCAATGGTAATTTGAGGAGGGCAGCTTGTGTTGGGGCAGGCTGATAGAGCACCTTAATCCCCAATGTTAAGGGAGAATCCCAGGTGGTGATAAGCACCTTCAGCGTACTTAGAGGGTGATGATGCCAGTCTTGGTAACTTTCATTTTGCTATGAAGGCACTGCAGGTTGAAAAGCTGACCGTCCATTGAATACTCAACCCCAATTCTGGGAGGGATGCAGTCATGGATGAGAATCAAAAACACAGTGAGGGTCCAGACTTATTGACCCAAGAGGCCCCTTACAGTCCTTTATCCCTACATATCTTTTCTTGGTATAACAGTGATGTCTCTATCATAAAGAAATGTAGACTTGTTCTTATGGTCTGCAAGATGAACTCTTAATGAATTTTTGGATTCCATCCTTGAGCACGGCTTATATTGATCAGAACACCAGGATGTTGTAAGTGGGAGAGTAAATGACTAATCAAAACATTATGAAATTTGCAATAACTAACTTATAAAGCCTAGATACTGTTGTTCTTCCTGCCCCCTTTAAATGCCCCTTTTTCCCATTATGACCTTACCTCTCCATCCTACTTTATGATGGAGGCTGTAGTATTAGTTTTGTGGATGTCACAAGAAGAGGAATTGGGGTCCGATTTCCTTCTTGCATGCTCTGGAGCCATGTGAATCACTCCACTGAAATGAGCTTAGCCAGATACCTGGTTGACGTGAATTGGTCTGGCTCTGTTGAAATGAAGGAAGCTGTGATGCTGAAATAAATAGCTGAGGATCTAGCTCAATTGAGCTATCGCTTTTTAAGTAAACAAATAAGTCTTATCTTCCTGTCTCTTGCTTCTCTGAAAGGCATATTTTTAGCAGTGAGATCTCAATAGATACAATGTAACATAAGCTATCCAAGATAGCAATGTTGCATCATCAACAGCTTCTTTCAAAGAGGTTTGGCAAATGGGCATATGTAGCAGCCATTCGTAAAGCAGCCTTAATGCAAATGAACCTAGTTTGAATGCCTTTCTAACAGATGGAAGAGAGTATGAGAAGGAGCCAACAAGACTATGTAGCGTATGTGCAATCATGGTAAGTGTTGATGGCAGGAATCCCAGTTAGGGATGTTCATACTCTTGTCTCTCCACAAATTACACACGCAGAGTTAGACACATGGTTCACTTGTAAATGAGACATTAACTTTTGTGTCTCATTAAAACATAAAGCTGAAATGTCACTTCAAGTCCAGTTTTTTTGTGTCCAAGTATTGCATTCTTTTCCTCTGCACTGTGAAAGGTAAAGCAGTTAGTCTTTGTTTTACATGTACCAGGTAGAAAAGGTCACCGTATTGTCCTGCTCATGAACTCACAGACTATATTTTTGGCCTTTCTGAGGTTGTCTTGCAAAGCAGATTTAACCCTGATTTCACTGATCAATTGTGTGTTTCCACTGCAAGGGATGATCTCCTACGTGGGGCACTCCCATTGGGACTCCTACACCTCCTCCCAGAAACATGCCTGTTGCCAAGGAAAGTGTGTGACTGTGTGGTTTCTACAGCTACTGTTTTTTAGCAGCCAGACCTTATCTCCCTTTGGAGGATAGTAACAATCAATACATGTTAAAGCTGCCATAGATATTCACTTAGCTGTGCCAAGGGACTCAGATGAAGTTTGCTATGTCCTCTTTACTTTCAACTCCTTTAAAAGGACAGGTGAAATGTGATATATTTCATGATATAGCTTTTCTGTGAGTCTGTCAGCATGAGTTGGGTCCAGGCCCTGAATAATTACAAGCCAATTAACTATATCCTCATGTTGCCTAGTGATGGGCATATCTTTCATGGGATTAAAGTTCAAATACACACCTGAATAATTCAGACCTATTGAATCTAAAACATTTGGCTAGAAATCTTGTGTGAACAACTTTTTTATACTGCATTAATAATTCTTGTTCTACTTTGATCTGTATACCCAAAGGGAAGAACCAGGAATAGCTCTATAAATGGAAAAGGTTTGTTGTAGGAGAGATTTTTAAGTACATATATGTGTGCACACTTGTACAATACCCTCTAGTCCCATTCCCTGTGACCTCAGCCTCCTAAAATCCCCTTTCTTCTCTTCACTTTCCTTAACCTCATACTCTTTTAACTCCCAGGCCAACACGTTCTTGCTATGTTGTAACAAGGATGGAACAAGCCTGATGTAAACTATAATGTTTTGAGTCTTCACTCAGCGTTCCTATGTTTTTTTGGACAGCCTTCCATTGTGCAAGGCAAATTAAGGCTTCTGCTCAAGTTCAGTAGCTGGCAGCAGGTTTGCACAGACACTACTACAGCTTCTGCCCACTGTAGAAGTCCCTTTCGTAGCTGGTGACTTCCTAGAGTGCACTTTGCTCTCTTCCAGTTCAGCAACTGCAGTGGAGCTGTGTATCGCCACTCCAGTGGCTGGGTGGTGGCTTTCTGCTCTTGGAACTTATGCTAATGAACCAAGTAAGTACGGGCAAGGCTTTCTGTGTTAGCGAGACTGTTCCCACTTTATCTGACATAACATTCACTGACAACGAAAAATAAAGCAAAGGATTCTGTTTTAACGTGATACAAGTGCAATATCTGTGTGCTAGGAAGTTTGCAAATCTTTTCTTAATTCTGAGCGGTCAGAAAAGGATTTCCTTTGCTGGCCTAATTTAAAAATACCTTTTTCTTCCCACATCTGACAACAGAGCTCCCTATGTCAATAGAGCTTTTCCAGCACCCACAGCTACTGACAGTAAGTTTGAGTACCAGTGTTTACTAGGAAAGAACTTTAAGCTCCATAACGACAAAAGAAGAAATACTTCATGTTATTTCATGTTTCAAAGTTCCTTTATTCAGTCACAGCAATCAGAACTTGTAGCTGAGTTAACTGTACTTCCATACTCATTGTTCATTAGGGTTCATTATTTTTCCAATGAAGAGTGTGCTGTTGGTAACTCTATCAAAAATCAGCATTAGGAAGGGGCTGTTGAATTCAATGGGTGGGGGAAGAGAGAGAGGCATAATTTCAACAGCTGTTGCTGCTGCTGCCTCAGAGCCTCTCTCATCAACATTCACCACGGCCTTATGCACAACCTGTGGGGAAATAAAGCACACCTTGCAGTTCTTGGCATAATACAAGAGCTTACCATAGGTAATCCAAACACTTTTAAACCAGTGACATTCAGAAGATCTGTCCTGGGGGAATTGAGCAAAAGGAAGACAGAACTGAGAGAAGACCATGGGATGCACAGCTTATTGTCACATCAGCTGTGAACTGGGATGGATATGCACAGTGCTTTTCCCTGTGAAAGAGAGTCTCTCTCAAAGTAACTATTTCCATCCACAGAAAAATAGTCCCACTCCCTCATATCTCTGTAAGGATGGTTTTTAAAGGATCATGGGTGAAGCTGATCCATAACCAAAAGGACCAGCATAAGGCCTTAAACACCTCACATGTCCTTGAGGCCAATAAACAGAAGAGAGGTGCTGACTTTTCTTGTGCTGTGCTAACTTGTTTTTATTAGTCTCACACACAGAGAAATGGAGATCGCTGAATGGAAAAAAAAATGATTGGGGGGGGGGGGAAGTAAGCATCAACTGTAAGTGTCCAATCCCAAGTCAAAAAAAGGTAGATGTTTATCTGAACTGCTTCCCCTAACCCTTTGATTTTTTTCTTCTTCCTGCTGGATTTAATTTTTCCTAGCCTCTTTTCTCCTTTGAGTTGTATTATTGTGGGAAGCAGGAAGCCACATCGCTCCTTACATGCAGTCTGTACCTCCTTTAAGATCACTGAGATGTCCCAGCTTGCCAGCTTTCCAGTGCTGCTTTTCTGGGGTAGGAAGATGAGAAGCAGGTTCCAAATATGTTTAGGAGCTTCTCTTGGGAATTAGGCTTTCTGGCCTCTCATTCTTCTTCAGGGGAATCCATTTATGCTCCAGAGAGTTCATGAATTTAATACTGGTTCATTAAAGGTTAAAGTACTAGTCTGCAAACCCATGTTCTTGTTAGGCTAAAGTCATCCCTGATGTAAATCTGGTGACCTGAAGAGGGTTGCACCCACATGAACCTGGCCCAGTGTGACTGCTAATTAAGGATGGTTCAAATTTGCTAACCATGAGCAGAAAGCAGTAGTTAGCTGTGTTAGTTGGAAGTCAGGCAGAAGCCAGGGTCAATTTGTACCTTATAGACTAACTAAATCAGATGTAGAAAATGAGTTTTTGTGATCCTGGGCTCATTTCTTCAGATGCTGTGAATAGACAAGCACAGAGTAGTGTATCCAAGTTGTTTCTGGAGAAGTGAGCTCGGGATCATGAAAGTTCATGCTCCACACCTCTTTTAATTAGCCTATAAGGTGCAAATCTACCCTGCCTTCTGGCTGATTTACTAAATCAGGCAATGTTTTTACATGGCATTTGCACTTGAGTTTAAAATTTAAATGTTTTCTACTGGGATGTTAAAGAGACCCTCTGCTGCTGTATACTTACTTTGGAAACCTTGAAGTCGGGTGTCCCAGTAATTCCAGACAGGTCAGCGTTGTCAGTGAACACATCAGTAATCCCCATTTTCATGAGAAGTTTCTTTATTTGGTAAGTACCAGAGATGGAGAATTTGGGGATGTACAGATATGCTGAGCTGTAGAAAAAAGCAACAAAGCAGAAGATTAAATATTTCATGCGGGTAAGAGCAAGGTAGACCAGCTTCTGTGACTGTTAAGAGAAAATCCCAGTGAACAGGCACTGTCCTTTATGTACAATACTCAATGTCACTCTGATTGCTAGTGCTTTCAAACACTGATGTAGATAATCCCTGCAGGGAAACAAAGGATGAGCACAACGGGTATCAATGTGAGCAAGAGAAGAGAGCAGACAGACAAGATGGGTATCATGGACAGGGAATAGGTGAGTGGAACCAGCAGCCTAGTGAACCACTTAGAGGGCAGCTGGATGAAGGCCAGGAGTAGATGGATTAGTCAGGCCAGGAAAGGCATAGAAGGGGCTGAAAGGCTGGGACAAGGCTAGGGAGCAGGGAAGTCCTGTAGTTGGACATGAAAGCAGGGGAAGCTGGTACTTTCTCAAAATTCAGTAGATTCAGAAGTGGCACCTATGAGCTGCAGTGCCTTCTAGTCAGGAGGTTGAGCCAGAGGGGAAGGCTAGCACCAACACCAACCATACGTGTATCACCCCAACATTGCTACTGGGGGTTCTGAAGTCAAGTTTGTCTGTAGAGGTACAATTTGGCAAATCCTCTGGAAGACTCTCATAGCAGAAATTGCATATCTTCCTTACCCAAGTGGGTCAACACTACTCTGATCACATTGGCCTCTGATCTGTCTGACTCGTGTCACTAGGCTATACTGCCTACTTGATCAATAGTGTCTGAGTCATTGGCAAGATTACACTGGCACTTTGAACTTGCTTGGTTTACTGTCAGTTGTAACAGCCTCCTTCCTTAAAAAAAAATCCCACGACAAAGAGGAAATTCATGCAATTTACCTGAAATTGCCCTTTAGTTCTAGCCCACCACCTCTCTCAATCTCTTTTTGATTCAGTTTTTAGTCAGGAGGCTTGTGCCAAAGCTGCATGTAATCCAGGAGACTTCTGAGTTCACCATGAAGAATTACAATGACTTTCTTTTTTGCAGTATCAAATTACTGGCTCATAACCAATTTGCTGCCCAATATCCCTGTATTCTTCTTAGCCCTTTATATTATTTCTCTGTCTTCACTGATTCCAATAACCTCTGCTGTCAGAGCTGCCTAGTTCAGTACCAGCAAATGATCCCTTGGAATATCAGCACACCAGATAAATGCTACCTGTGGTAATACTGATCTTTATTTCACTATAATGTATTCCTCCTCTCATCTTGAACTTGAGCCTGAGCCAGAGCCCGAGTAATAAGAAACTTCCTGTAACCTTTGCACCAGGACAATATTATTCTTTAGCAGTATACCTCAACTACTCTTCTTTAGCCAGTGTTCATTTGCTTTACACATTCATCTATTTGACTGTGCTCTGTTACAAACCATTTTGAACTCATTTATTAAGATGGCTGTAGCATGTATAAAATGCTTTACTAAATTGCAGCTAGTTTGTCAAATGCAATACTTAAATTTTACTAAATAAAGGTTGTGAAATGGTTGGTCAGTAACAGTGGGGAGCTTCAATGAATTAGGAACACATCAATCTGGCTTTATCTGCAATGCTGCTTTAACAGTGTTAGCATGTCTTCTCTCTCAAGCAGGTAGTAGCAATGAAATGCCCTTGCTGGTATCATTCCTAATGGTGGGAGCAAACAGAATTTCCTTGAACCATTATAGTGTCTCCCAAAAGCTCTCCTGCAGAGCAATAAACTTTGCAATGTAGGTACCAATTTAGGAGGAGTATTTAATCAGATTGTGAAAATGAGTAAGTAAAACATGATATGCGTATCACCTCCCCTCTATCTTTCCTGTGAAACTGTCTAAATCAGAGTTTATTTAGAGAATAAGTTTCCTGGGGCTCTGCAGGCACATGACTGAATTTTTACTTTGTTTTACTTTTCTTCTCTAGGAAAGAGGCATGTGCCATTAATAGTAAACAAAGTACAAATCTGCCCTGAAAAGTAACTGTAACAATGGCTCTTTTCTTCCATCTGAGCTGGTCAGCTTAAATTTACTTTTTCTCCATGAGCCATAGTTGTCCTGCTAAATTAATTGAGAGGCCTGAGAGGGTCAGTTAGGTTCCATTCCAGCCTTCACACCATCAACTGACTGACTGAATATATGTCACTTGTAGAATTGTTACTGGTTGGGATGCATAAGTTAAAACTATCCCAATACAAATCTTGGAAGCCCAGGATAGATTTTGCAGGTTGGCATGTGTAAAAAAATAATGCATGGTGACACGGAGCAGCTCTGATTCAGTGTCACTGAGAGCTAGTAAAAACAGAACCCCTGCACTTCTGTTTACTAGGACTGCGTGGAACTTTGGTAGCCGGTTTGATTCGGAGGAGATACGGCCAGATCCGGCAGCCAAATCTCTGAATCCAAATTGAATTGGGAGATGCATTAAAACCTCCGAATTGAACTGGAAGCCTCCAAATCAATTTGGGAAAGATTTGGCGCCAATTTGGAAATTAGTTCCTAGACTAAACAAGCAGCAGTCCTCGAGGATGCTGGACACAGCTGCCTCCAGCTGGTAAGTCTGTTGTGGTGGATGGAGGGGAAAGGGAAGGGGTGTCGGGGCAGATCAATGCCCCCACAGTGAGGGAGGAATTGGGGCTGGGGCTGGGACAAACTGCCCAGCCAGGGCAAGGAGGCACGGGACTCGGGGAGAGGGGCTCCTGCCACAGTGCGCCTCCGGTCCGGGAGGGCATAGGAGTGGGCATGTGCCCCCAGATCTGTGCAGGGTGGGCTGGGCCAGGCTGTGCTCTGGGAAGCTAGTCCCAGCTGCCCACTATCAGGCTGAGCTCTGTGGGGCTGATGGAGCCAGGGTTGCACTCCAGGTGGCCAGCCCCAGCCGCAGCCCAGAGCACAGCCCTGGCTCCACCCACCCTGCAGAGTGCAGTGGAGCAGGGGCTATGGGGGTGGGCTGCAGCCACCCTCAAATTCCCCAAAGCCCCTGCCATCAGCCCTGCCCCGATCCGGGTGCACGTGCCCACCCCCATGCGCTTGCCGCTGCTTGCCCAACCAGGCCGAAGCCGCGGCTTGTCCAGGAGGCGCTGGGAGGCTGGGTGAGCAGCAAGAGAGCATAGCCCCTACTCCCAGTGCCTTCCACCACTTGTCTGGAGTGCAGCCTGGCCCAGCCTGCCCCACGCAGATCCGGAGGCACACTCCTGCTCCTATGCCCTCTCCCAGACTGGTGGTGTGTGATGGCGCACGGAGGCGATAGTCTCCCTCTCCAAGTCCCATACCCCCCTGCCCCAGTTGGGGAGCTTGTCCCAGCCCCAATCCCTCCCTCACTGTGGGGGCACTAATCTGCTCCCCTCACACGCCTTCCATCCCCTCCCCTGTCCACCCACCACAACAAACTTACCAGCTGGAGGCAGCTGTATCCAGCCTCCTCAAGGACTGCTCCCTGTTTAGTTTATGGCTGAATCTCTGAATCGACGCTGAATCTTTGGATCCTAATCACCGAATCAAATTGGGACAGTGATTCAAATCACTGAATTGAATCACTGTCCCTCTGAATCAGTCGAATCCGAATTGAATACTTGCCACTTCACACAGGCCTACTGTTTACCAGTGCCATGTTTCGAACTGGCTATCTCTTATAATAAATTGTAAAAAAAATTACCTTAGAAAGAGTGACTCTGACCACCTAGACACTGTTTCTTTCACCAGAGCATCTTCCAACTGCTTCATTTTTCCTTTTTCAGGCAGAATAAAAAATGCTGTAGCACTTCCGTTGTAATGAAGTCTTAACACAGTGCAAGACAGATCATGATCAAAATGCATGTAAAACATGCCTGTTCTGTGCATCATAGGAACTTTAACTGTTGTTTCCTCATCTACAAAGAAGTCTCTTTCTCTAGTGAACTCTGACGCAAAAGGTTTCTCCCACTTTCCTTAAAGAAAAAAATAGAATGTAGGTGAAATTCTGTGAAAATAAGAAATTACTCATACAATAAGTATAATTTGTGCATCTCAGATATCGTGGTGTGTTTAGGTGAATACAGAAGCTCATTTATAATGGACTATTTGATTTACAACAAAACATTAATAATAGGCATTTATCTTTATAATGGTAGTTGGACACCCCAGAAATTTAGATGAAGTGCAATAAGCCTTAAAAAGTCCTGCTGAGGTAAAGTAGTCATTTTAATTACATTTTTTTTTATAATTGGGGAAAGTGATGCACAGAGTGTCTAAGTCACTTACAGGTTTCATTAAAAATTAGTAGAAGACAGAAGCCGAACCCAGACCTCCTAACTCCTCATCCCTCTGTCCCTTAATCACAGAGTATTATTCCATTTATTACAGTAAAATCTCCAGGATGTAGAAAGACTTTTGTATAGTGGTAAAAATGCAACCCTTTTCATTTATTAGTACTGTAATTTGGAAGAAAGCAAAGTTTACCATGTTAAAGATTTTTGCTACTGCTAAAGTGGAAATAGTTTTGCCTGGTCATGAGGAAGTTTCATAATCAACATCTGCTATGCTATTTATGTTCTAATACCAAATCAGTCATTTTCTTATTTCACCTGCCAGCAATGAATTCTTGCTGCTTTTATAAAATGCTGCTTCATATCTCTATCCTTGCATTTCTTTGCCTAACTTATGGGCATGTATGTGAATCTGTGCTTTCACACCAATAAATGCACAGGATTTTTTTTTCTTTAAATGATCAACTTTAGTAAAAGATAATTAAAGGCTATTTTGGCTCCCCTACTAAGGCACAAATTTTGCATTCAGACATACTTATATGCATTACATTTCCATTAATTTCAACAGTCAATATATAGTGCACTAATCTGGGAGCAAAAGCTGGCCTCGGTGGGTACCTATATACATGCTTCAATGTGTTCTAATTAGAATGCTGTAGCATTGATGCAGCGTCACGTGTATAAACCCCTACAGGTTTAAAAATGGTCTGTGGGGTGCTTTAACTAAAGCTTATCAAATGAGCTTTAGTTAAAACATCCCACGGCCATTTTCAAACATGCAGGGGCTTAATACGTTTGAAGCTGTGGTGTTTTAATTAGAGCAGCTCTCCAGGAACCACTGTAATTAAGATGCCCTCCCTTCCACCCCTGAGCACAAGTATAGGAATGCAATTTGCCAAAAACTCACAAATAAGCATGTTCTTCTGTGGAGTGGGTTGTAACTTGACCATAAATGGTCAACTTTTCTAAAATGGATATTCTCCTAGATTTTGGTACACTTTCTGCTTTATTTTGAATCTCTTTGAGTAATATAGAGTTGAAATCCCCAGTCCATATTTGCCTTTTGCTCTGGAGAACTCACTGTAGATATACTTTATCGGTAAATGCAGTGTTTTATAGATAAATCCCTTTAGCTAGATCATGGCCATACTGTTTGATCTGAAGTTTATTGAAGTTAACACTAGGGAGAGAGAGGGGGCTTTTCACTGACTGATGTCAATGTTCACTGGAACAGGCTCATAAAGTATATTAAAACTGCATTATTATAGATAAAAACATAATTGTGTAATGAAATCAATGTTACTTCCGTTGTAAAATTATGAATAGTAATACTGACAAAAATGCACAGGATCTTCAAAAAGCATTTGTCTGCAGAAAATCTTACTGGTGAAATTTATGCTGAGTTAGCCAATTGCCC
>NW_017728947.1:91106877-91116212 GCF_001723895.1 Crocodylus porosus
CGCCCCCGTGTTGCCTACAAGGAGCAGGGCGGGGGTGGGGGGATGAAGCCAGCCCTGCTGGCCTTGCCCCTCTCCTTCCGTCTGCTCTGTTGCTGCTGCTGCCTCCATGGCAGGGCAGCTCCCACGCCTCTGTCCTGTGTCCCCACCGTCATGGCAGCGGGCTGCCTTCTGTCAGAACACTTCTTTGCGCTCTGATTGGCTGTTTCTGTCAGCCAATCAGAGCGTGAATAAACTGTTACTGACAGACTTTTATAATATTAGCATTTTTAAACAGTAATTTTCAGTAACAGTAAAATTCCAAAATTCACTAACAGTAAAATTCCATAAATTAATATGAATTATTAGTTCCTTTCCTATGCAGCATGGTATCTATTGGATAAAGCTACAAAATATTCATGTTTTTCAAACTTACTGTAGTATGACAGCAAAGGTACAGTCAACTTTTGGAGGTACATACTGGCTTTTCTTTTGCCTCCGTACAGAGCCTAGGACAAGGAGGTGAACCTCCATGACCAGGGCACCTAAACTCTATTGTAAATACTAATATTTCTAGAATTTAGTTGTAATGATACATATTGAATTATAATGTGGCTATTGTAATGATTTTGAGAACTTTTCAGATCCTCCCCTCATTCATTGAGCTTTCAAGTCCTCAAAACCTTCCTCAGCTGCTACAGCACATGGATAAACTAATGTATGTAACTTTCATATTACTCTATCAGAATAAGATATAGAACAACAAGTGCATAGTACGGTGCTTAGGAAGGAACAACAAAATACAGTAGGCTGCACTACTGCAGAAAAGGACCATTATAGTCTAATGGACTGTACATTGAGAAGGATTTTTGGTTAAAAACATAGGGCACCGGCAGATGTGAGAAAAAAATAAAATGTGCTTTACCAGAAGAAGCAGCGCTTTAGTTCAGTCCGGCTCCACAGTGCCTGTATGGATTGTGTGCTTCAGTGGTGCTTTTATCTAATAGCTAATTGAATCAGCTATTAAAGTGCCAAAGAAGCCCTGCTGAAGCATCCAATCTATACAGACATTGGGTGAGCCAGATCTAACAAATGCATTGTCTCTTCTGGGCATGTATTGGCTTGGCACAGGGGCATACAGAGTTTAAAGTAAAGCACAGTTTTGTTTGTTTGTTTGTTTTTTGCATCTGTAAGCAGCCACAATAGCAAACAGATATAACAACAACTGTGTTGCATCCAAATCACAAGAAGCAATTTTTTTCCATTCTCTTCAGCACTGATGAGGTCTAACCTGGAATGCTGTGTCCTGTTTGAGGCTCTTCACTTCAAGAAAGAAGTGCAAAAAATTGAAAAGAGTCCAGAGGACAGCAACCAAAATGATTAGTGGTCTAGGAAAAATGATTCATAAAGAAAGGTTGGAAGAACTGGGATTATTTAGTCTGGAGAATGAAAAAGTAAGGGGGGATTTGACAGCAGACTTGAAATTATTACATTGTGAAATCTCCATTCTTTAAAGTTTTTAAGTGCAGGTTACACAAATATTTGTGTGGGATGGTTTAGCCAGAAATTATCAGCTATGAGCAGGGAGTTGGGCAAGATGATTTCCACAGGTCTGTTCCAGTTCTATTTACCTAAATTCCATGGTAAAAGAGACTTAAGGAGCCTCAGGTAAATTAGTCCAGCCTTAAATCATGCAACTTTTTAAAGAAGCAGATAAGTAGGATAAGCATTCCTGCATTCTTACACCAAAAATGAAGAGGATGGTGGTGTATGATTTGGTTATTACTGCACTCTCAAAAGTGGGATTTCGTTCCAGATGAATTATGCGTTTTGAGCAGCGACATGGACCTCCATGTGCATTCAAAATAAAGGAAGATACTGGTTGTCTGTTTGACTGATGGAATATGCTCTTTGTTGTATTAGAGTAGGCAATCTTCACAACTTTTTGAACAGACAGGCAATTATTGTTTTGGTTTTAAAAAAATTATTTCTGCATCAACAAGAACTTATTTTAGATCACAGTGGAATAATTTGATGAGATAACTGTTAAGCTAGATCAGTTTACAAGGTCAATAGGTCAGGATTAATAATATTGTTTTGTATATTATAAATTATATATAATACATATCATATTATAAGTAATATCAGGACAATAGACCAAGATAAAAAACAAACTGGATTTTCCTTGTCTTCGATTCTAAGATCCAGATCACAACCAGTTATCTGAACCTTACATTTTAAATAAACATCTGTTTGTATAGCATAACTTACCTTTAAAGTAAATAAAGCTAATCAGAACCATTGCAGTTTCTGGATCAAGGTTCTTGACCATGTCAACAATTTTCCCATGTGTTTTCTTCTCAACGTAAGTATTAATCTGTTTCTCAGCCTCTGTGGAGTCCTTGAAGTTGGCAGTAAAAGCTTCTGCATCATACAAGTTTTTGATACCTTCTAAAAACTCCTGTAGTGGTTTCAGCTTTTCTCTGAGAAATATAGCGTTTCCCATATTGAGCTGGAGCTGACTGTCAGGATTGTTCAACATGTAGATGAGATGCTGAAAACCTTCATGTATCTCTCTCTCCTCAATTTCTGTCAGGTTGAAGGCGAGACCTTCCAGAATTTGCGTATGAGTGGTTGATCTAGCAGCATATGCCAGCATTGCAAAGGCAGTGGAGATACTCACAGGAGAGAAAAAAATGTTCTTATTAGGTTCTTCTAATGTAATCTCCTTGTACAATCTAAATGCGAAGTCAGCATTGTTAGGAACTAATTTGAGACAGGCCATGGCTTCACCTTCATGTTTTGAATCGTGTTCAGTAGAATTTGCATCATGATTATCATGTCCATCCTCATGACTACAGTGAGCAACACTGTGGAGCCCGGCAAGCAGCACACATAGGTAGAAGTCTGGCTTCATCTTCCTTTAGAACTATTCTGAGGGGAGAAAAAAATCTGTTACCAAGTGTTTTTAAACAGAGTAGTGAAAATTCATCTCTCATCTCTATGGAAAGGGAGATCTTGTCATTTGTTTATGTGCCCCAACTCTTACAAGTGTTCTTATTTCTCCCCTGCAAGTCTCCTGTGTATTCTCAGCTTCCTGCTTCCACCTAACTCTTTAACTGAGAGAGATATTGCCAAAGAAACAAAGCAGGTTATTCAGGATTGTATTTATCAAATTCTGGCCAAAGAACACCAAGAGGATGCAATGGATGCCACTTTATTCAGTATGGACACAGAGCCCAGTCTGAATGGTGGCAGTTCTGCTGGAACTGGAGATGGTTTCTAACATTAAAGCATTATTCAAAACAGGAGGGTCCCAGGTGCAAGTGTGCTAGACAATTTGAGAGTCAAAATAAAAGCCTTTGAGGGGAGTCTGGAGTGGATTCACTAAAATGAATACAGGAAGGTGCAAATTGAAACTCCAGGTGTAGATTGAAACTTTGGCATAAAATTTCCATCATCCACGTGTTCGTGTTTTTGTGGAACTTGGGGTTAACCTTCCACTGAAGATTTTGATTTTCCCTGAAAAATGAAATATTTTATGCAACGCAAATATTTCAGCTAAACATTGATATATTTCAATTGGAATAGCCCTCTGATATGGGATGTGTAGGTCAGTTTCTCCGTGTCTTATGAGCACAGCTCTCCATATCTCCCATAACAAATACCTTCTCTCCCTAGGATGGGGGGAAGCACAGTTCATCATAAAAGAGATAGTAGGAACAAGAGTGGAGAACAGAGCATGAAGCTTTCAAAATACAATTTGCACATGGCACTGCATGAGCATTTCCAAATCTCAGTATCTAAGTTTTTGACAGAAATATTTAGGCTTCTGTACAGAATGTTATGTTTTATATTCCACAGGAAATTTCCTCAGGAAAAAATGGTACTTGTCACTTCTTATTCTTTTCAGCACTGTGTCTTGGAGAGAGAGTTGATTATATAGCAGCTGATGTTCCTGGGCAATCTTCCTACCCCCGCAAATAGAGTAAGTTAAAATGGGATGAATTTAATTGTATTGTGAAATTAATTCTTAAGGGCTGTTGATTGGTGCAAGCTTCACCTCAGAGGTTAGTGATTGTGTCATGTGTCTGGCTTTGTCAGACACTTTCAAGTATTAGGGGGTTTTTGTGCTCCTTTAATTTTGCAGTTATTTAAAATGAAGTTTAGGCTTTCCTCTAAATGTGTAGGTTTCAGGCATTTGGACTTATCGCTAGAATTAGAAAAAGATATTTGAGCATAATGACTTCTACTTAGACTATAAATTACCTGTTCGATATCATAGACCTAATGGTGCTGCAAGAACTACCAGCTCTGATTCTCCATTAGTTTGACATGAAACAAGTATGTGGAGGTAGTGGCAAAAGTGAATTTAAATTTCAGTTAGCAAAAAAATAATTAAAATATTATAGTTTCCCCCATAAAGGAATGTTAGCTTCCAAGCAAATATTTCAGTTGCATCAACTTACTGCATTCAGGTGTATGATTTGAAAGCTACATGGGCTATTTATTTTTGGTATAAAATCTTTATCTTGTAAACTTTCAGAGCCCTTTTCCCTAGTAAGGCTGGGAATCATTGCTCTGTGCTTGCTGTGGCTGCCATACTTGTCTAGCCATTTGCCAGATGAGATGATTATAAATAACAAAAGACACTATTTAAACAAGAATGTTTTATAAAGTACACAGATTTCATGAGTTAAGGTTTTTCTGACCAAAGAATCTTGCTTGTATATTACAAAAATTCAAATGCAATGAAGCTGACACCACTTTGGTAACACCCTGTTTTACAAAGCTAATTTAAATAATCCCTATTTTCTGACCTCATAAGACCACGTCCTTCAAAGCATGACATTATGCTAAGGTGCCTAGTTTGGATTAGACAGTGACATAGGAGTGAGAGTCAGGAGCTGCTTAGTTCTGATTCTAAGTATGCACTGCCTGGCTGTGTGACCCTGGGGGAATCAATCATATCACACCTCTGCTTTATTTTCCCACTAATTAAATGCTAATCATTGACAACATGCTGGTGGTTTTGCCAAGTAGTTCTTCCTATAGAAACAAGAAAACAGCACAAGAACATGGTGATATTTGGAGGAAAGAGGTTCGTTGGACATTTTATTTTTAATACATGCAGTGCTGTCTTTGTGACACCCTTTGTGGTGGTGTCTCCAGTCAGAAGGGCAGTCTGTACTTTCCCAGTCAAAAAACTCTAGGGCAAGCTGAGGCCACCTTACTAAAATCCCACTAGCAAACCAACAGGAGGACAGGGATAAATTTATCATTCTTAAAGAAGTGACTGCTTTCCTGGATAATGCCAATTACTCCACAGGCTAGAGATAACAGTTCTTATTGCAGCTCATAAACACATTTCTGAACACAACCTTCAGACTAGTGTTTTCGGTGCCTGTTTGTAAAGCTGTATATGGTAATGGATAAACCTTGCATCATTTACAAGTTCTTCCCATCTGAAATGATACAAGGTGAAAGCTTGAAAGATTTGAGGGTGAGCACAATGCAAAAATGCTCCCTGAAAATACATAAGCTTGTTCACCAGATGGTGCTGCTTCCCCTCTTGATACAGAGTTTCAAGAAAAATATCACAAAAACCCGTTGCTCTTACATTTCCTGGACTGTTTCAGCTACAATACTCAAACCCTATTAGTTCCAAGAAATTGTTTGCAAGTGAAGGAAAGAAATGACAAGGTTCTCCAATTCTGGAATGCTCTATTCTGAGAAGACATGGACCTTGAGACCCAGGATGAAATTCTGGCCCCACTGAAATCAAGTGGAAAATTTATTATTGATTTTAACAGGGCCTGAGATTTCCCCTGATGATTAACACGGGTATACTCGAGACATTTATGTGGGAAAACTTGTTAAATAAACTGACACCATGTAATAATACTTGTCTCCTTGTTATGAACATTACTTGGTTACTGCTTTATGGTACTTTAAACATAAAAAAGCTCTATGTGAATATTACATGTCTACGTGAATGCCATCTGTGAATATTATCTATCTGAAATTAAATATTATTATTATGTCTTTAGAAAAGGTTGGTGAAGACATATTTCACTGCAGAAAGAGGAAAAAAAACACCACCAAAGAATGAAATCAGGGAATGGAATTAATTGCATGCAATACAGATATTCTATATTCGAAGTCCCCATTGAAGAATGTCTACTTACGGCAGACTCCAAGGTTCCACTATGTTAACCATGACTGGCCTTCACTTTGCTCTGCTATTTATACCATTAAAAAGCATTATGAAAGCAGTGTGTCCTCTAGAAAACATTAACTAGGTCATTTAATATTTTGACTTGAGGGATGATGCAGACCAAACAGTGATAACACTAATTATTCTGGGTACCTGGCTTTGCTGCATATGCATGCTCTAAGGTAGGTTTGCCCATACCTACTTCCATTTCCAAGGATTTCTATAATCACGGTCATAAATAGGAGGCCTCTGGCTTTGCAAATATTTACATATGTCAATAAATTTGCTTATGTCAATATTCCCATGAGGTTCAATGGAAGGACTCAAATGAGAAAAAAATCTCTCTCTGTGATAGATAGGATCCTAAAGAAAAAAGCCTAAGCAAGCCAGAGCTCCTATTATCTTGGATGAACAATGCTTGTTTTCCTTTTGCTAAACTTATATTTCTAGTTCAGTGCATGGATCTTAAGTAGGGGTGGGCAAAATGCTGGACCTGGCTTATTGCCAGTCTCCATTTCTTGGCAGCCTCTGCAGTGATGGCTCCTTTGGTTCCCAGTGCTGGACCCAGCCTCACTGCCCGGGCACCCCAACCTATCTGCCTGCATCCACTGCTGGACACAGGACCTATGCAGGCAGGGCACACAACTGGGCAGCCAAGATGGGGCCATGGCCAAGAGCAAGACGGGTGGGTGGGGCTGGGGAGACCCTGGGAGTTTGGGGCAGTGACAGTGTGGGTTCCATGGGCAGGGGTGTACAGGGAGTGGATTGCGATGCTACCCTAGCCCAATCCCTGTGCTGTCACTGCCCTAAGATCACAGCCTTAGGCCAGGAGCGGGTCCTTGCCCAACTATGTGTCCATCACCCAGCCAGTCTCCATGGAAACTCCGGGATCATGAGACCGTGACTGCATGGGGCTAGGGCTAGGCCTGAGCCCTGGTTCTACAGGCAGGGCAATACAGGAAGTGCATCACAACTCTGCCTTTTACAGCCCTGTGATCCTGGTGTTTCCATGGAAACCAGTCAGGAGCTACATGGGCAGGATGCTGCTCTGGAGCCAGGGGTGGGATATTGGGGTGTTGACAGCATAGGGCTGGGGCTGAGCCATGATCTGCTCCATGCATGCCCCTGCCCACAGAACCCATATTCATTGCAGGGGCATGCAGGCAGTGGATCTGCACCAGCCCTGGCCCCATGTTATCAGCACCCCAAGATCCTGGTTTCTCCAGCTCTGTCTGTCTGTCTTGCTCCTGGCCACAGCCCCATCCCAGCTGTGTGCACTGCCTGCTTGGGTCCCGCCACAGAAGCGGGTGCAGGGCAGCAGGGCTGGGTCCAGCAGTAGCAGCCAGAAGGAGCTGCCACCACAGGACCTGCTGGGAAATGGAGTCTGCCACAGGCCAGATCCAGCCCTTTTGGCTGGATTTTGTCCACCCCTCTTAAAGTGTTCTACATTCTCCTTAATTACCCATTCTTCCATGAATAAAGACAAATAGCTGGGGACATCATATCTAAAAAATAATTTATAAAGGGTATTGTATATGGTTGTTGTGATTGCTATAGCAATTCTGCACTATAAGGGTAAATCCCACTACATTTGCTATAAATGGAAATGTTTAAAATGTAGGTTTGTAGCATGTTTGAGTCTACTTCTAGGGATCAAGGACAGATTAAGGCAAACTCCAGGATTCTAGGTCTATGTTTAACATGTAAATAGAAGTGTAGCATGGAAAAGAGACACCCTGGCCAGCCACCCCGGCCTCCTTCCATCCCTCCCTTCCCTTTCAGTCAGCAACAGAGTAGAGAGCCAAGTGGTGGGTCACAGAGTGGATGGTATTATGGGAATTGTAGTTGTCTAAATTGGCAGTGGAGGTTTGCTACTGCCAGGAGAAAACTTTCACCCCATTTTTTTACCACCAAAAACCATGTCCTTGGGGCAGAAAATGCTGTATGGTATTTGGTGGCAAAACAAGATTAGTTCTCCCCTGGCAGCAGACAACTTCATTGCTAGTTCACAAAACTGCAGTTTCCAGAACACTTTGTGCTGTGCCAGCAGCTTCCTGGAGCTGGAAAGTGCTGACAGAGCGAGGGAAGGCAGTGCACAGGCAGCAGAGAGGGTAGATTGCACTGAGTAGCCCTAGAGTAAGGCAGCCCTTCCCCCAGCTTTCTGTTGCTCCTTCCCTGGGACATGCGCACTACTTGCCCACTCCATGTTATGCTACTGCTTGTAAAAATGATCTTAGTTTTAAAAAAACAACCTGTAGGCTTGCTACTTTATTTTTATTATTTAATTTTCAGTACCAATGCCATGATTTCCATTCAGAACTGGCAGCATGTAGCTATTAATATTTGTTCTTAAGTTGGTGCTGATAAGGAAAAGGAACCAAGTGAATTATGGAGTCTGTACATTGTCTGCCTTTCAGGAACTGGCATTTGCATGCAGATACTGGGCAGTGAGTTTGCGTCTCCTCATGTTGCACCTCATACAGTTCTTGATAAGGACCTACTTAAATTGTAGTTTCACAGTTTTCACAGAAACAATGAAAAATGGTGTTTTTCGCAATTGCCACAAAAATGGTGTTTTCCAGAATTTTGCACAGAATTGCCTGAAAAAAATAAAAACAGAATACAAAGCAAGCAAAGCAATCCCTGCAGCCATAGGGTACGTAGTTTGAGAGAGTGGTACTAAGAGGCTGAGCTAGTGACAGACTCAGTGAAGACTCCAGTTAGGAAAGCAAAAGGTTTTGGTGCCATCTTTTAGGAAGCCATGTGCATTCTGCAGCAATGCTGCAGTCTGAAGATGATGAGTGAAAAGAAATCCAAGAAAACTAAATACATTTCAGCTCAGGATGTAAGGCAGTTCCTTATAGGAACCTTGCATGCAGATAGTGGTAAATTGTTTTGTTCATTGTGCAACCTGACTCTGGATGGGTTGCGGAAAAACAACATTGATTGGCATTTAGAGTCTGAATCGCATATAAAGTGAAAGTGTTAGAAATGGAGTATTGTTAGAAATGCACAGCTTGCATCTTGCACCTGATAAGAAAGAAACACTGCCAAGGACTTTTCTCCTTGCCCAGCCTTGCCACAGCTCTTCTCATACTAAATCGCAGACTCTCCCCCAGCTTCTCCCTAGCCTTTCTCATGC
>NW_017728947.1:91116472-91124554 GCF_001723895.1 Crocodylus porosus
GGTGGATTCAGAGTAATCTGAGTTTTTGACTCTGCTCTGACCCTATTTGCAAATACACCTTTTGTGCTGCTAAATGAGTGTGTGTCTGTGATTTTAGTGGCCTCCAAGAAACGGACCGCAATTTTTTCCATCAAAAGGATGCTGCAAAGTCAGAGCTGAAGGTTATGGCAAGAAATAAGCAACTATGTTCTCCATCTTTGAAAGAACCACTGAAAGTAGCTTGACAGGAAGAGAAGCTACATTCTTGCAAGCAGAGGCATGTACTGCCTCGGACATTCCTCTGAAGAAAATTGATAACCCTAAATTAAGGGGCCAGTTGAAAAAACATGCCAGCTGCTGGCAGTTTCCCATGTGCGAACAAGCTTTGTCATGATTATCTACCAGGAGCAATTACTTCACTTGTTCAGTCTATAGAATCTGCAATGGCAGAATTTCAGTCAGTCTTGATTGTAGCAGAGGAAGCAACAGATGCCCAATATAACTATGGTCCTCACATTTTATTTGTACCTGGGAGCTGGACAAACCACGACCTGCCTATTTTTCAAACAGAGCTGGTTCACCTCACATCTATCATTTTTTCTACCACGGCATAAGCTGTAGTGGAGGCTGTTGTAAACTACAGCTTAGAATTGAACAAGATCTCAGCATTTCTGTCTGATAATGCAACGTGTATGTGCAAAGCTTTCTCTGATGTGCTCCATGGAATGATGCCCAATGCAATTCATGTCACCTGCAAAGCACACAATCCTGTGTTGGTTTTTTTTGTTTGTTTGTTTGTTTGTTTTTTAAAGGAAGTGACATCTGACATGCACATTTTCCTGATGTGGATAGTCTGGTTTCCTCTTTGTAAAAAGTATTCAAACATTATAGAGGCTATAAGCTTCAATACAGGGAGTCCATCACCAATGAAAGTGGGGATCCACATGTAACTATCGCTTCCACCAGAGCCAGTATACAAGGTGGAATTTGTGGTTTAATGCAGTTTGTTACCATGCGAAGTATATGAAGTACTACCAGCAATTTGTGTGCAAGGAGATTGAAATTGCACCCAGCATCCAGTGCATGCTTAAACTATGTGATTTCTTAAGACAGGGTGACCTTGAAGATCAAGTTAAGTTTGTGGCTGAAAATGTGATCCAGTTCACGGAGCTTGTAACATGGTTTGCAAGTCAGCAGGCTTTGATCCACCAAGCACACAACAAGCTGGTGGATTTGATAAGTTGGGCTGAAGACATTGCATCACAACCATTTTCAAACTATCAGCATGAAAACCAATGGAGACAAAAACTGTTCCAGGTAATAGCTGCAAAGTTAAATTGAGTATAATCAGTCACTACCACTGTGGTTTAGACAACCAGCTG
This sequence comes from Crocodylus porosus, assembly GCF_001723895.1. Classification (NCBI taxonomy): domain Eukaryota; kingdom Metazoa; phylum Chordata; order Crocodylia; family Crocodylidae; genus Crocodylus; species Crocodylus porosus. The sequence continues at coordinate 91,117,834 of NW_017728947.1, forward strand.
CCTCCTTTTTTTTAGTGCTGTTTGACTTTTTTTTACCCCAGCTAAGTGCCTTTTCTGATTTTTGCTCCTCAGCTACTGAAATCAATCCCTGGATAGCAGAAAGAGCCTGAGCGTGAACTTTGTCAAAGAATACCAGATGCCTTTGACTGTAAATGTGTTTTGGGAGTCTGTTTCTGATCAATTTCCACATCTCTACAACTTGGCAATACTCTGCCGTACCATTCCAACCAATTCAGTGGATGCAGAATGTGTAATCTCAGTGTATGGACAAGTGTTCACACTGCAGAGACAGGATGTCAGCTGCAACTGCTGGTGGATGCTGCATGCTAGTGTTTAACAACTAACATGAATTGTTTCTATCAAGGTTAGCGTTATTTAGTATTACTAACATTTTTATAGAACACTAATAAATTATGTTGATATCAGTTACAATTCATATTGTGTATAAATTTATATTCATAATGTATTTCAATTTGGATTTAAATTTAATATTTAGATTTATAAGAATGTGGTATTTGATATTTAGGTAGTTTTTCCTCTTAGTTAAACAGCAGTAAGGGGTGGGACTCCAGGGGCCCTTCAGCCAGTCAGTGGTGCTCGTGACGGGGGGAGGCTCACCAAAAAAGACTGCAAAATTGTCTCTGCATGCCATGAATGGCCTCTGAAAAACCCATTGTTTTACCACAACTTAGGTAGGTCCCTAGTTATTGACACCTAGTTATTGCAAATCCTAGTATTCTGCTTGTACAGTGCCTTGCCCCCAGCTTGCACTGGTGTCAGCTGTTGCACGAAGTATAAAACAGGGGAGAATCAGGCCCCCACTATAGTGGATTATGGTCTACATGCAAAGTTAACTGCACAGGGTGTGGAATTCTCTTGGCTGTTCCTTCCACAGCTCTGGATTCTGTCTACCTTATGGTGAGTTCATGGATCCATATGAAAAGCCAGAGGCTGGGTAAGCTGCAGAATGCAGCTTGGACTTACTGATCCTCTCTGGCCAAAGGAACTTACTTAGAACACAACACAGCTTGGAGAAATCTGCTATCAAGGAGATGCTCTTGAGAGTTGAAGTGAGGCTCTGGGTGAACCAAGTGCTTGAATGCTTAGCCATAGCAGCTAAGAGCCATTTGAGAAATAAACTGTGGGAGGTCAACAGCTGGTAAGCATTCTGCTCTATTCCCTCTGGGCTGCTGTGATGTGGGAAGAAAAGTGCATGAGGCTTTATGAAGACTTACACCAGAACACTTCAGTATCATGGCTGAATTAACAAACTCTACCTGTTGGATTTGTGCCCACTGGAAAAAAGAGGAACTTTTGGTAACAATTATAATGGTGTACCCTGCTGCTTCTCCGGGCCTTGTTACTCCTTACACTGAGTCACACAAATGTTGATCGGTGTTAGTGCTAGCTCAAGTATGCAACAATCACACATTTAGGCCAGCAGGGGCCTGGAAGACTGAAAGGTAGGAACCCCCCCCTCCCACTCTTCTTCTCCCCTACCTCTTGGAGCTCCCTCAGTCCTCCTTCAGCTCCTGCCCATCTCCCCCTGCCCCTTGGGGCTCCCCCCCTGACTCTTCACTGGTTACTTGTAACTGGGCAAGCAGGTTAACCCTTTCCTGGCTGCTCCCATGGGACAGATAGTGTGGGCAGCCACAAGGAATCACAGGGGGAGGGGAGGGGTGGAGCAGCAGAAATTGGGGACCCGGGATGCTGCGAAGTTCTGAATGATAGCTGTCTCTCCTGTTTAAGTAGGGAAGCTTTCCATTGGCATTGTTGATGTTTAGAACTAGTTCATAATGTAAAAATCTTGGCACCTGTCACTCACTGTTGGAATCCTCTGAATGTTTCATGATTTTAATAATATTTGTTTCACCTGCAGCAAATTGATAATGCTAGTGAGGGTCATTCCACCTGAATTCCCTTCAAAACAGTCTGGCTGGAGTCCAAGAAAAAATATTCTGAAACTAAAGACTTTGTTCTTTACCAAAGTGTTGAGAAACTGACAACCTGTGTTTTTTTTTTTTATTTTCACACTGTATCATCACTTTTGTTCTTTTAAATACATAAATAATCACTCCTATGGCCATTTAACAATGCTGTGAGATGCTTTGTGGTGACAAGGACCTCTGGCATACAGAGAACACGTGGAGTCCCACCTCTGGTACCTCTGGTATTAACTGTTAAACAGGTGTTAGGGTGGGCTTTGCTCTCTTTGGGTGCATCCACACATGCAAGCATGTGCACTTGCAGCAGCTCAAATAGAAGTGGTGCAAATTTGAACATGTGCTTCGGCGCACATGTTCAGACATGCACTTTGTTGTGGAGAAAATTGTGCCACTAGGGGCAAAATAACACTGCCTGGCTCCTTCCGGATCTTCAACCAGGGGGAGCTAGAGCCTGGGGCCAGCACCTGTCCTGGCCCCAACAGTATAAAAAGCCACCCTGGCAAGTAGCTCAGGGCTATTAGCTCTCAGGAGCTTCTGGGGCCCAGCCAATTGGTACCTGGGGACACTACCCCTTGTGCCAACTAGACTGCTGAAGCAGCCCTGAGAGTCTGGCAGTGGGGGCTTCTGCCTGGCTGTGACCTGCTGTGTACCTGCCAGACTCAGATGGGGACTGCAGAGCTAGTAGAGGCATCTGTCCCTCTGGGCCAGCTGACAGTAGACTGCAGTTGCAGGGTTGGCCTTTGTGCAACACTACTAACATTTGTGCCCCCTGCCTGGCCATCTGGGCAGCTATCACCCAGAAGATGTTCCGGGTGTGGTGGCCTGCTTTGAACTGTCAAAGCATGTCCTCCTGGCCCCATCTGGCCAGGAGGTCAGCCACAGCCAGATGGGTCCAAGGTGCCAGCTCTGAGCAGGCAAGGGGTCGGGGGCTTCAGGGGGGCTGGCGGGGGGAGGCGGAGCTGAGTGAGTGGGCAGGGCCATCAGGTTCCCCCCCCATGGTCCCTTCCCCCCTCCTCCAGCCCCTCCCCGACCCTTTACTCACCTGCACCAGAGCCCTGGTGCTGAAACACGGCCTGGCCGGCTGCATGTTTCAGCACCAGGGGAAGGGGCAACCATAGAGATGCTCTGGCAGCCAGAGTGTCTCTATGGAGGACCCAGCCTCTGGTTGCCCTGCTTTTTTTATACTTCGCTTTTTATACTTCTAAATTTCTCCCTGTGCTGCAAGTTTGCAGCGCTCTGACTCTGTCTGTTCTGTGAAGATCTCCCTCTGTGTGTTGCAAAGAGAAATGCACTTGAAGCTGCACCAGCAATTTGGAAATGTCGCCCCTGAAGCACATTCCAGTAGTGCCAAGATAATTATATGAAAAGGTTCTCGTAACTTTCCATGATTCACAGTTTGAGTGTATGGCGCTCTCAAAATTTTTTCCCAGGACTGAAGTCAGACTACAGACTAACTAACAGTCAGTCTAACTTTGGTCCTGGGAAAAATTTTTGAAAAATTTGTTAAGGAGGCTATCAATTACAAGCTGGCAACTGGTGGGATATTAAGAAGTAATCAGCCTGGCTTTGTCGGGGGTAGATCATGCCTGACAAACCTGGTGTCCTCCTATGACCAGGTAACTAACCATTGGATTGAGGGAGACGAAGTTGATGTCATTTATTTGGATGTCAGTAAAGCCTTTGATTCTTTTTCCCATGAGATTCTTTCAACTAAATTGGAGAGTACTGGTCTGGACCAGTCTACAGTGAGGTGGGTGGACAACTGGCTTAGAGACCGATCCCAGAGAGTTGTAATCAATGGGATGACCTTACCCTGGAGGCCCATCTTCAGTGATGTCTCCTAGGGATTGGTGCTTGGTCCCATACCCTTTAGCATATTTATTAATGACTTGAATGAGGGGGTGGAAAGCTCAGTGATTAAGTTCACAGATGATGCAAAGCTGTGGGGAAACTCCAGGATGACCTTGACAGATTGGTTTTATGGGCGGGCTGGAATCAGATGAGTTTTAACAAGGAGAAGTGCAGGGTTCTTCATCTGGGTAGGAAGAACCTTCACTATAACTATATGATGGGTGGTGGTCCATTGGCTGGCACAGCATCTAAATGGGACCTGTGGATCACAATCAACCAGAAGATGAATATGAGTCAACAGTGTGATGAGGTTGCCAGCAAGGCAAATAGAACTCTGGTATGCGTAAGCCGATGTGTTGCCAATAGATCCTGGGAGGTGCTTTGCCCTCTATATATGGCATTGATGAGGCCACAGCTGGAGTACAGTTCTGGGCACCGCACTGCAGGAAGGATGTGGATAAGCTCAAGAGGGTGCAAACCACTAAAGGCTTGGCATAGAGTGTGCTTGGCAAAAGCAGAATCTTCAAAGGACTTAACTGCTAAAATCAACAAAGAATCTACTAACACATGTGCAAACTGTGGTTTTTCAAACAGGGCAAAGGTTGGGTAGATGTTCGAGGGAACGATAAAATGGAAATTCTGAACACAAAAGCCATACTTCTGCCCCTTCCAAGCATTTAGGGTTTATTCCCTAAGTAGGGGTGCCAAATGCACCAATTCCCCAGGCTGATCTGGACCATGGAGCCACAAGCCAGATCTGGTCTGCAAGGAACCTTGTAAGCTGGATCCTAAGCTTGTTGCAGCAGTGGGGTGAAAGACAGTGGCAGCAGAGTGAATGGCACTGTCACGCATTTGCCCACCTCCTCCACATCCATAATAGCCCCAACAGGCTGAATCCCAACCCCTCTATGTGCCCTGTGGGCAGGGTGAAGTGGTTTTGTGGTCTAAATCCAGCCGACAGGCCATATGTATAAGACCCCTGTACTAAAGGAAAAGAACTTTTACATGGTGTTTGAAGCATGCTGAAAATGATGGAAGTGTTAAAAATGCAGAAAACAGCAAGCGCTTCCCATTACATCTGCATGCTTGTACTGCAACAGGGGCTTGCTGGGTCTTCCAGCATCCTACAGTGCTCTTTTTCCCAAGGGTAGGAAACATGGGGCAGAAAATTGGTGAGCACTCTCCTGTGCAATCTGCTTCTGCCCTACCAGAGCACTCCTTTTCAGCACTGGGGACACTGCCCCCACCCCCCGTTCTTACTGGGGGTTGCTCTGAAAGAGTGAAGCTATAGCACACAGGAAAACACTTGCTGACAGTTTGCTCCACTTGCTTCTTGCCTCCCTCACTCCAGTGGTTGTAGGGGAATGGACCCACAAGACACGGTAGTGCCTGTCATGCCCTGTCACTGAAGAGCGTCCCACTACGGGATGTCGCCAGGGTGATGTTTGCGGTGGTCCAGCTGGGGTGCAAGGCCAGAGGCTGTGCATCTCTCTGCGTCTCAGATATTTCATTTTTGAAACACTTCACATATCGGGGCTGGCCACACCCTCGACTTTGTATTGTAAGGCAGGCAGTTGCAGAAACCTTTTTGAAAGGGCTGTTTCCATGAGACACTTGATGACCAACTATTAAACTATGAATTACAACACTGGAAAAAGGTGGACTTGCATCTATGTGTACATAGAATTTATCTTAATTAATGTTCTGCCATTAATCATCTGAGCTCCTCCCAATCCTTACTGTAGTCAGTCTCACCACAGCCCTGTGAGATATGGAAGTTGTATTACCCTCATTGTAATAGATTAGGAAGTGAGACAGGGAGATGATAAAGGTCAGATCTGAGTTTACACTAAGGGTCTATGAGTGAGATGGATTAGAATGTACCTGTTCCATATCATAGGCTAGTGTTGTAATAATTTGGACCAATCTTTCTTCTGCATGTAAAGGTGACTCAGCAGGAGAAGGTATTGTGATTTCTTCTAAGATATTTGGCTATGGCTAGGAAAGTTTATTCCCATCTTTATCAGGGAGTCAGTATTTAATCTCTTGTTTGGAGAAGGCAGGAGGTGGTAAGTATTCTCCTCTTGACACTGAAAGAGTTGCCTAGGACAGATGGGGAGAACAAATCTAGATGCTTTGTTTTCTAGTGGTAGGAAACAATTCCCTGGAGAAAATAGAAGTAAATTGATGTTGGGAGAGAGTATTTAAAATCAAATCCCCTCAGCATTCAAGTGGGAGTATAATCTCCCCAGCTGTCTGTTTCATAGGGCATCTGAGTCATTCTGTAACAAGACCCTCAGGGAATAATAGTCCCATCTGCTTTACCGGTATTCAGAGTACGATAATTTGAAGCTCTTCTTTGGAGCTGCTATCACTTGTTCCATTATTTAAGTTTTTCATTAAAAATATTATCTCTGTCAGTGGCAAAGACAGCTTTCAGAGCATAATCTAAAATAGTGATATCTGACCAATATTGATGTAAATTTTCCTACTCATCTTGATGTGATTGACACTTGGATTTAATGGTGAAAATTTAAATTATGACCATTTAAGAGGTTTTTATGGCCATTTATTTAGGTTTTGATTAGGGCTGTGCAAAATGGCACTGTTCCATTTCGACTTCCCTTTCAACGGAAGTGTTTCATTTTGAGTTTTATTTCATTTTGAAACTGCTGTTCCATTTCATTTCGTGGAAACTGTTTTGCTGTTTAACAGTTTCAACTTTTTGCCCAACGCGGCTATAATGGGGAAGCACAAAGCTGCCTATAACTTTTTCCTTTCTTGTCTGATTCAGATGAACTTTAAAGAGATGGTAGCCCCTTCCTAGGCCATGACGCCTGCCACAAGCTTCAAGGAGATAGGTGCAGGAGTTTCTGGGAAACTGCACCTCAGGCTGCTGACAAGCCAAACTCATGACATGGGTG
>NW_017728947.1:91124654-91133227 GCF_001723895.1 Crocodylus porosus
TGTGTGTGTGTGTGTGTGTGTGTGTGTGTGTGTGTGTGTGTGTGAAGGTGCAGAGGCGTGAAAACTGCAGGTGTGCTGAGGCCATGAAGCCTACCAGCTTTCAAGGAGACAGGTGTAGGGGTTTCTGGGAAACTGCACCTTAGGCTTCTGACAACAAAACTGGTGACATGGGTGACTGTGTGTGCGTTAAGGTGCACCCTCACTGGTGCTGGGGCCTCTACACAACATGGCAGTGTGCCCCAATAAGGTCTCAATCTCCCCTACAGCCTCAGTCCAGTCCACCACTTCAAATAACAACAGGTAATACTAACAATAACTTAGTGAGCAGCAAAGTAGCACCAGCAGTATTTCAGGCAGTCGAACTGTGACAGAGCCTTTCTTTCCTGTCCTGCAGGAGTTGCTTCTTCAGCGTGTGTGTGTTAAGGTGCACCCTCACTGTATAACTTTGTGTGTGTGTGTGTGTGTGTGTGTGTGTGTGTGTGTGTTAAGGTGTGCCCTCACTGGTGCTGGGGCACCTACACAACATGGTAGAGTGCCCCAATGAAGTCTCCTCCTCTCCTACAGCCTCAGTTCAGTCCACCACTTTAAATGACAACAGCTAAAACTTAATAAGCGGAAGCACCAGCAGCATCTCAGGCAGCCAAACTTTCACAGACTAGAACCTTTCTTTCCTTTCCTTCAGGAGCTTCTTCTCCACCAGCTGCCTGATAGCTCTCCCTGCCAGCCCCAGACCCAGGGCTTAGATGTGCCCAGGGCCCTGCATCCTTCCAGTAAAGTGCTAGGGGTTTTGTTCTAAGGAAATGGCACTGGCAGACAAGGTACTTTCCTTTGGCTCAATCTAATCTGGTATGTTTTGGCAGACCAGCTGAATGATAGTTACAGAAATATATCTTAGCAAGCTTTCAGGTTGAAAAACCCTTCATCAGGCTGAGGAAGCACCTGCAGTTGGTGTGTGCTGTTCCTGGATGGCAGGAATATAAAGAAGCCAGAGGATGGCATACAATGCAGTCAGTGAAAATGGAAATGGCAGCGTCAGGGGGTGAGGGACAGGCTGGGGTTGAAGGAGAGGGGGGAAGGGGAATATAGCAGCGCAGGTGAAAGTGGAGAGAGAGGTAGGTAGGGAGTCAGATGTCTGGTAGGTTGTGGTGTGTCAGCATTCCCCTATCTATAGTGAGTCCCTGAGTTTCTGTACTACTACCTATGAGGCTGATGAAGTGAAGTTCATAGGCCCGGCCCTGAAAAGTGGTTTGTAAATTTAAACAAGCACTGAACCTTGCTAACCTAACCTCATCAGCAGAAGACAACTTCCTACAGCTCAAAACACACAACCTGCCAACAATCTCCAGTACCCGTACTAACTGCACACCAGAATCTATCAAAGACAAGAATACCCAACTACCTGCGGGGGCACATTTCTCACAAGAAACCCACTCTGTCTTCAGTCTCTCAGGCCTGATCCTGAAACGGAATTTACAAACCACTTTTCCACAGGTGGGCCTATCTAGGTGGGAACATCACTTCACCAGCCTCCTAGGTATAGAAACTCCATACAGACAGTGGAATTCTGACACAGTACAACCTGCTGGACATCTGACCCCCCAGGTACCTCTGCACTTTTACCTGCATTGGTACACCTTCCCCTGCCCCCTATGCCTGTCCCTCACCCCCTGATGCCTCCATTCCCCTTTTCATTGACTGGCTTTCTTGCCTGCATTGCATGCCAGCCTCTGGCTTCTTTAGTATTCCTTCCATCCAGGAACAGCACACACAGACTAACTGCAGATGCTTCCTCAGCCTGACAAGGGGTTTTTCAACTCAAAAGCTGGCATCCCAGGCAGCTAAGCTGAGTTCACCTGGAGCCTCACAACTCTACTGCAACCAACAAACCCCAGGCCTGTCAAAGATGTGACAGGTCTGGGCTTTCCCCAGCCAGGACTCTGGTCATGCTGGAGGTTATGGTGCCTCCTACCTACCTTTCACCAGGGGGATTCTCAGTCCTGGCATTTCCTGAGGCTGCTGCACCACCAGCAGTTGCACCAGGCCCCCCAGGAACTGGCAGAGTGCAGTTTTAGTGGTTACGCCCAGGACCTGGAGGTCTCCTCCCTCCCCAAAGCCCCAGTCCATACCTCCAAGTTCATCCTGGCACGGAAGCTCAGCAGGGACATGTTCTTCCCCTGGTGGCTGGTGATGCAGTAAGTGCCCCCTCCAGCTTTGAGAGTGGGGCATTAATGGGCCTTTTTAAAACAAAAAAGGAAATAGGTACAGACAGAGTGAGGAGGGTGGTGCTTGGTATGTCTGCTGGTGGGTGGAGCTTGGGGAACTCCAGCAGTGGGTGGTTCAACTTCAGAAACACCAGCTGTTTCACAAAACCAGAATGCAAGCAGGTGTGGTGGGGTGTCGCTACATCCCCAGGAATGCTAAACACCCTCTCACTTAGAACTTTAGTCAATGGACAGGACAGGTGTTCACGGGCAACCGTGGCCAGATCCGACCACATCTGGCTGTGGCTTGCCCAGTAGGCTAAGGGGTCGCACAGCAGCAACTCCATGTCCTCAGCAAGATAGGCAGCCACCAAGGCCTGAGCACTACCTGCTTGATGGTGGGGTCTGGTGCCTCTGGGTCCCACCATGGAAGCCATGCCCTTGGCCTGCATTGGTAGTGCCTGTGGTGGAGAAGGAGACTGGCTGGTGGATAGTGTGCTAGCATGGGACAGTGGATCCCCCTCTTCCATGTCCCCCCGCCTCCACTGTTCTGCCTCCCTGACTTTCTGTACCAGCACCTCCATCCACTGATTCAGGGTTTCACTGCTGCATATGCTGCCCTTCACCCTTGGGTCACACATGGCATCCAGCACGTGGACCATACTGGCCCACAAGGGATCAAGCCATTTCCTGATGCCCTCCTTCAGCCACCTCACCAGTGCCTGGATATCTGGTGACAGTGGGTTGCCCCAGCCAGGAATATTGATCACCTGGGAGCTCTCTATTTGGCTCTGAAGTTCCCTCACTATGGGATTCAGATGGCTAAGGAGGGTATCAGCAGCACTGAGGCTCTCAGTGGCCTCAAGGAAGGGCTTGAGGACCACCAAGATCTGGGAGATGGTATTCCACTCAGTTCTTTTCAGGGGGCTGCTGATCCCAATCTCCCCAAGCAAGGCCATCTCAAGGATGGCCTTCTGTTGCTCCACCAGCCTCAAGCATCAGGTATGTAGAGTTCCACCGAGTCTCCACATCCCGCATGATTTTGTGCTGTGGGATGCTCAGCTCTGCTTGTTTGTCCCACAGCATCTTGCCCCTGCTTGATGCTGTGGTGGAAGTAGCCTGCCACTTTCCTGCATTTGGAAATGAGCTTGCTGGTGGTGCTGGTGGTGCTGGCACCATCACTGGCAGCCCTGTCCCCTTCCAAGGTGTCCCTGACAATGAGGTGCAACTTGTGTTCCAGATAGTGGATGCCAACAAAGTTGGCATCATGGACTGCCTTGACCATATTGACCCCTTTGTCGGTGGCCATGAACCCACAGGTGAGCTCGCCCTGCCCAACAAGCCACCCCTGCAACAAGAGGTTCATGGCTCCCATGATCTTGGTTGCTGTGTGGGACTCATCCATCACCTTGGCTTGAAGGAGAGCCCACCAACAGCCTGACTGGTTGCACCAGTGCCCTGAGAGGGAGAGGTAGGCATGATCTCCGCCCTGCCTCCCCCAGATATCTGAGGTGAAGTGTAAGGCCACCTGCAGATCTACCGTGCACAGGTCCTCCCTCAAATACTCCCTGCATGCCTCATACAGGGAGAGCACCACTGTCTTGCTGAAGGTGGTGCATGTGGGCATTTGGTAGGAGGCCCCTGAACCCTGGCCGCTTAACTAAGGAGAAGGACTGGCCATCAACAGCAAGCATCTCCCCAATGCCCTGGGTGATCTTGCTTGCCCTTGCAACATGCCCTTCTTTCTGTCCACCTTTCCCCCACTGTTCCAGGGTGGCCTGCCTCTGGTTTGGAGGGTTGGGAGCTTTGGAGTAAGAGGGGGACTTCCTTTCTGGGCACACTCCTGCTGGTGTCAGTCTAAGGAGGAGCAAAGGCAAGCGGGTGGTGCATGTGGAGTTGCATCAGCATCCCCATGTTGCTCATGTGTTTTGTTCCCATGCCCTGGCTGGTTCTGGCTTGGCAGTGCAGGCAGATAGTGTATGTGGGATGATCTGCCAGCTCAAAGTGATCCTAGATCACACTATCTTCTCACTTCTGGGGTATGGGTGCATGTGTAGATGCCTCACTTTCTCCCTCCTCAGCAGGCAGAGGCACAGCAACAGGAGGAGAAGGCTTGGCTGAACTGCTTGCCTCCACAACCTCTATCTCAACCTCCTCTGAAGTGCCTTCTAGGGAAGCAGACCTGGATTTAGGAGAAACTTGGGAGTTGTGGAGCACAAACTCAGCTGATTCCCAATCCTTCCCCAGAATTTCCCTTGCTAGGGCACTGAGATCCAGCTCCAGCTCTTCTTTGGGCACTGGAAGGCTCAGCGTGGGAAGTTAAATGGGGGTGGAGGAGACTGTCATGCTGGTGCTGATGCTTCTGCTTGTTGTTGTCAAGGTGGTAGGGGCAGTTATGGCTGGTGCTCTTGGAGGGGATGCAGTTTCAGGCACAGGCAGTGGCAAGCAGAGGGGGCTGCATGCTTCAGTTGCATTCATTTTCCTAAACACATCTTTTAGCTCATAGGTACCAAAAATAGAGAATTTTGCAATAAGAAAAATAATGTCACTGTTCAGAAAGAAATCCAGAAGGATTAAGCAGTTAATTCAGGTAAAACTGCAAAATTACAATCCAAAGGCTGTCTTCATGACTATTGAAGGTGCTTTTGAGGGGTTAATTTTGCATTTGTGTTCATAAGTAATACATTTGAATGAAGTTATTAAGGTAGATTATTTTTCACATCCTCATTTCATGAAGCGCTCATATATTGCATGGTTAATGTATGTTCTGGTCTTGACATTTTTGTACTTATTGTAAAGTAGTAGCACCTTGATCTTTAAGTTTTAAATTTGCTGTGATTTGCCGTTAAAGTCAGGGTAAGCACATAGGATAAGCATGCTTAGTTGTACTATTAGACAATAATAATAGAATAATAAACTGTGTGACTCATCCAATGATTTGTTTTGAGATGGAGTTACTGTACTGATCTAAAATGTATACTATCTGAAAAATAGTTGAAGGATTACACACAATGGAGTTTCAGTGTGGATACCTTTAAGAGTGCTATGTATAAATTGTTACATTTGCCTGGGGATTGCAGAGGGAGCAGCAGAGCTGTAAGCAAGGTTCTCTGAATAAGGGAGTGTTATCATTCTATAGTTATTATTCTAAGCTTGTTGGGGGAGGGGGAAGATGAGGACAGAGGGAGCCATGGAACACTGAACCAAGAGACACTCACAAGAACAGCCCAGCCAAGTCAGGCAACAGGCACAAGAACTACCCAGGTAAGAGACAGGGGCCCAGATAGTCCTGGGATTAGGGGAGGTGATACATATACCTCCAGGAGGCCTTAAATACCTCTACACAAATGCTCATAGCATGGGAAACAAGCAGGAGGAGCTTGCTGTCCTGCTAGCTAACACTAACCTGGACATAGTGGGGCTCACTGAAACATGGTGGGATCCAACGCATGACTGGGTGGTAAACATCAAGGGCTATAGGCTGTACAGGAGGGATAGAAAAGGGAAAAAAAGCGGGGGATGTGGTGCTCTATGTCAAAGAGCTATACACATCCTCAGCAAACAGCACTGAGTCAGAGGAGGGGCAGACTGAAGTACTCTGGTTCTGTATACAAGGGGGTCAGGGGGAAAGGGACTTAACAGTAGGGGATTACTACAGGCCACCCAACCAGGGGGAAGAGCTGGACCAGGAATTCTCAGGTCAGCTCATGGAGGCAGTTAAGTTAAGGGATGTGGTCATCAAGGGTGACCTTGAACTATCCAGACATCTGCTGGGAAGAACAGTCAGCCAGGTCTGACCACTCATGTAGGTTCCTAGCCAAGTTACAGGACCTCCACCTAACCCAAGAGGTGCACAGTCCCACCAGGGGAAATGAATTATTGGACCTGGTCCTGGCCACAGGCAATGACCTGGTGAGGGGACTGTGGGTTCTTGACCACCTGGGCAATAGCGATCATTGCCTACTGGAATTTACCATCCAGCGCAGGGTGTCAAAGGCCTGCAGCAAGGCAGCATCCCTGGACTTCGGGAGGGTGGATTTCACTGAGGTAAGGAGACTAGTCAGGGAGGCACTGAGGTCCTGGAGGGGAGGGGAGGGGAGGGTAGTTGGGAGTCCAAGAAGAGTGGTCGTTCCTTAAGGAGACGATCCTCCAAGCCCAAAAGGTGACAATCCCCATGCGGATCAAAGGGGGCAAGAGTGCTCAAAAGTCCCCATGGCTCACTGAAAGCATCCAGGAACGTCTCAAAACCAAAAAGGAATACACCCAGTGGAAGGGAGGGGCCATCACCGAGAAGCATTATACCTCCATTGCTCGACATTGTAGGGGGGCTGTTAAGAAGGTTAAGGCAGAGATGGAACTGGGACTAGTGACCCAGATCAAAAATAACAAGTCCTTTTTTAAATACATAGGGGGTAAAAAGAAGGTACCAAGCAACATGGGGCCTCTGCAGGACACGCTTGGTTATCCGGTGGTAGCACCAGACAACAAAGCTAACTGCTTTAACAGATTCTTTTTTTCCATATTTCTGAACAGGGACAGGGACATCCCCCCACTGGGATCCTGGACAGACCCAAGGGAGGTGCAGTCAGGTCCAGGGGCAGAGAGGACCTAGTCAGAGAACTTCGGGTTGAACTAGACATGTTCAAATCAGCAGGTCCTGACAATCTCTACTCCAGAGTGCCAAGGGAATTGGCAGAGGTCATTGCAGGACCCTTGGCACAGCTTTACGAGCACTCGTGGTGCTCTGGCAAGGTGCCAAAGGACTGGAAAAGGGCCAATGTGGTCCCCATTTTCAAAAAAGAGAGGAGAGAGTGCCCAGGAAACTATAGGCCCGTTAGTCTTACATCGGTCCTGGGGAAATTCTTTGAGAAAATTATCCAGGAGCACATCTGCAAGGGACCAGCAGGGGAGATTATGCTTAGGGGCAATCAACATGGGTTCATTAGAGGCAGGTCCTGTCAGACCAACCTGGTTGCCTTCCATGACCAGGTCACAAAAGCGTTGGACGCACATGTCATGGTGGACATAGTCTTTCTGGACTTCAGGAAGGCTTTCAAAGCTATCTCTCACCCCATTCTCATTAAAAAATTAGGCGACTGTGGTGCCGATGCCTACACAGTCAGATGGGTCACAAATTGGCTCGAGGGCTGCACCCAGAGTGGTGGTGGATGGGTCATTTTCGACCTGGAGGGATGTGGGCAGTGGGGTTCATTGCCTACTGGAATTCACCATCCAGCGCAGGGTGTCAAAGGCCTGCAGCAAGGCAGCAGCCCTGGACTTCAGGAGGGTGGATTTCAAAGAGGTAAGGAGACTAGTCGGGGAGGCACTGAGGTCCCAGAGGGGAGCAGAATTGGGAGTCCAGGAAGAGTGGTCGTTCCTTAAGGAGATGATTCTCCAAGCCCAAAGGGTGACAATCCCAATGCAGATTAAAAGGGCAAGAGTGCTCAAAAGCCCCCATGGCTTACAAAAAGCATCCAGGAATGTTTTAAAGTTAAGAAGGAGGAGTACACCCAGTGGAAGGGAGGGGCCATTACCAAGGAGGATTATACCTCCATTGCTCAGGACTGTAGTGGGGCTGTTAGGAAGGCCAAGGCGGAGCTGTAACTGGGCCTAGCGACCCGGATCAAGGATAACAAGAAGTCCTTTTTTAAATACATAGGGGGTAAAAAGAAAGTAGCAGGTAACATAGGTCCTCTGCAGGATATTCTAGGAAATCTAGTGCTCACATCAGATGACAAAGTTAACCTCTTTAACAATTTCTTTGCCTCCATCTTTTTGAGCAGTGACCCAGGCATTCCCCCCGCTGGGATCCCTGATGGACCCAGGGGAGGTGCTGCCAGGCCCATGGTCAGAGAGGACCTAGTCAGGGAACTTCTGGTGGGACTAGACATGTTCAAACCAGCAGTTCCTGATGATCTCCACCCCAGAGTGCCGAGGGAATTAGCAGAGGTCATTGCGGGACCCCTGGCACAGCTTTAGGAGCACTTGTGGTGCTCTGGAGAGGTGCTGGAAGACTGGAAAAGGGCCAATGTGGTCCCCATTTTCAAAAAAGGGAGGAAGGAGGACTGAGGAAACTACAGGCCCATTAGTCTTTCTGGACTTTATGAAGGCCTTTGACACTGTCTCTCACCCCATTCTCATTAAGAAATTAGACAACTGTGGTGTCGATGCCTACACAGTAAGATGGGTTGCAAATTGGTTGGAGGGTTGCACCAAGCAAGTGGTAGTGGATGGTTCATTTTTGGGGTCCCCCAGGGCTTGGTCCTTGGGCCCACACTGTTTCATAGTTGGTAGGGTCAGAAGGGACTTAACCAGATCATCAAGTCCAACCCCCAGCCATGGCAGGAAAGAGTACTGGGGTCAAACACCCTG
>NW_017728947.1:91133680-91151467 GCF_001723895.1 Crocodylus porosus
GCATAGAGGGGGAGGATCACCTCCTTGGACCTGCTTGAGATGCATCTGTGGATGCATGACAAGGTGCAGTTGGCCTTCCAGACCGTGTCCCCACACTGTTGCCCCATGTTCATTTTGGCATCAATAATGACTCTGAAATCCTTTTCTGCCTCTGCACTGATGAGAAGGGAGTTCCCCAGCCTGTAGGTATGCTGCTGGTTCTTCCTCCCTAGGTGCAGTACCCTTCACTTGTCAGTGTTGAAACTCATCCTGTTCTCATCTGCCCACCCCTGTAAGCTGTCCAGATATGATTGCAGCCTATTCCTCCCTTGTAGAATGCCCACTTCTCCCCATATCTTAGTGTAATCTGCAAATTTGAACAGGGTGCTTTTTACCCCCTCATCCAAGTCTCTGACAAAGATGTTGAACAGTGCAGGCCCGAGGACCGATCCCTGCGGAACTCCATTGCCCACATCCATCCAGGTCGAATAAGACCCATCCACCACCACTCTCTGGGTGCAGCTCTCCAGCCAATTAGTGACACATCTGACAGCATAGGTAGTATCAAGAGGGTCCAGAAGAGGGCCACTTGCAAGGCAGGCCCTACAAGCAGAGGCTACAGGACCTGAACCTGTTCATCCTCTACAAGAGAAGTCTAAAAGGGGTTCTGGTCGCCATCTACAAATTGGCCAAGGGGGACCAGCAAGCTATGGGAGAGACCCTGTTCCCCCAAGCACTACCTTAGTAATGAGGAATAACGGCCACAAGTTGAGAGAGAGTAGATTTAGGCTAGATATCAGGAGGCACTACTTCACAATCAGGGTGGCTAGGAAATGGAACCAACTTCCTACCCTGGAGGTCTTCAAAAGGAGGCTAGATAATCACCTAGCCGGGGTCATTCTTTCCTGCCCATATCAGGGGGTTGGACTTGATGATCTGCTCAGGTCCCTTCTGACCCTACCACTTACCCTACCAAACTATAAGCGTAACTCCTTGGTCTTTTGAAAACAGCGCATGGCACCAGGAGTGGGGTACAAAGAAAGACAAAAAAATGGAGCATCTCAGAATTCCAGAGGATTTAAGGCTTTCTAGCAATGCAGCAGAAAACTAGACTAAATTTAATCAATGCTTCACCATATATATGATGATCAGTGAAGCAACAGAGAAGGAAGTTTCACTCAAGGTAGCTATTTTTTTAAATATAGCAGACCCAGAAGCTCTTTCCTTTTATAATAACCTAAAACTGTCAGAAGCGGAACAGAAAAGCTATGGCACAGTAACAAAAAAGTTTGAGGCACATTGTATACCCGAACAAAATGAAACCTTTGAACAGTATAATTTCCACATGAGACAGCAGAAAGAATGTCAGACAATAGAGGAGTTTGTCAAAGACCTTAGATTGCTGATCTAGACATGTAACTTTGGAGACTTAAAAGAGTCGATGATCCAGAGACCAAACAGTATAGGGTAAAAGGAGATACAAGCCTTGTATAAGGGACACAAACAACAGCTAGGGGATCCTGAGTTTAATTTGGAAAAGGCAGTTAGAATGTGCCAAGCAGCTGAGATAACAAATGCCAGGCTGCAGAAGCTGATGGAAAAAACAGAACAAGCTGAACTCATCAGGATTTCAATCCTGCCAAAATCTAAGGCAACACACAAACAATACAGGAAAGAGGACCTCACCATGAAGCAGGCAAGTTGCGGCCAAAAAGAATTGCTTGAAGAAACAATAGTCAGCTGCAAATGCTGTAGGGAGTACCACAAATCCTTGCAATGCCCTGCTTTTGGTAAGCACTACAACAAATGCAAAAGATTCAAGTTTGCAGAAAGGAGCAAGATACAACACACAAGAAACAGCAAGTACATATTCTCTACAATGAGGAACAGGAAGAATTCTTCATTGGCACAATGCAAGAAGTTCATTCTTCTGAGGACTGGACAATCCCCTTGACACCAATGGGCTAATGGTAACTTTTAAATTAAATACAGGGGCACAGGTCAATGTAATACCAGAATACATTGTTCAAAAACTGAAAAATAAACTGGTGTAGTATGACAATAAGAAAGTGAAACTTAGACCATATAATGGGAACAAGATTGCAACTAAGGGTGCTTGTGCTCTGCATGTTAGACACAAGAGTAGTATAGTTAAAGTTCATTTTGTAGCAGTCCCAGGAAACCTAGTGCCAATTTTTAGGTTGCGAATCTGTAAAACTCTAGTTTTGCCTACGAGAATAGATGTCATTGAGGGACTAGAAAGCAAGAACATAGAAAAAGAGTTTTATAATGTGGTTCAAAGCACAGCAAAACTGTAAACTGACTACAAGATAGAATTAAGAGAACCAAATACTCCTACCATACAAGCTCCAAGAACTGTTCCCCTTGTACTAAGGGAGAACCTGAAAAAGGAATTAGATTAGTTATCATGGATATAATAGAAAAAATAGAACAACCAACTACTACAGATAATTCATTGGTCATAATAATAATAATAAAAAGATGGATCTTTGTGCCTGGTTTCTGAGGAAATAAACAGGTACATCAAAAGGGAACATTTTTCTATTCCCACCAGGGAACAGGTTTTTGGTAATGTATCAGAAGCTAAATATTTCTCCACCTTGGATACCTCTTCTGGGTTTTGGGCAAGTTCCCCTAGAAAAAAATTGCACTAGATTATGTACCTTCTTCATGCTCTTCAGAAGGTATTATTTCTTAGGCTTCCTTTTGGATTGTGCTTTGCATCTGAAGTTTTTCATAGAAAGGTGCAACATTTTTTTTTAAGGTTTTGATGGAACTATGGTTTATTTTGATGTATTCATTGGGAAAATACTATGGGAAGAGCATGATTTGAGGCTAAGAAAGGCACTAGAAAGAGCTCACAGAGCAGGTTTGAAACTGAAGAAGCAAAAATGCAAATTTAGGATCAGAGGTGTAACATATCTGGGAGATAAGCTCTCCCAAGAAAGGTGTACAACTTGATCCTACAAGTGTTAAAACCATTACGAACATGCAACTGCTACAGGTATGGAAGGCGTGCAAAGATTGCTGGGAATGATCAATTTTGAAAGGAAATATCTACCTAACTTTGTATAGCAGACCAAACACCTTAGATGACTCCTACAAAAGAATGCTCAGTGGATATGGGATCATGAACATGAAGCTGCCTTAAAAAGCTTGAAGAAAAAATAATGAAAGCTCTGGTACTAAAATACTATAACCTTAAAAGACTCATTAAATTGCCAACAGATGCTTCTAAGGCATTGGAGCAGCTTTGCTTCAGAAACATGGGGACAGGTGGAGACCAGTGGCATATGCATCTAGGGCACATTCTCAGTCAAAGTGTGTATATATACACAAATTAAGAGAGAAGGTTTAGCTCTGGTATATGAATGTAAGAAATTTCATATATTCATCTGTGGGAAGCCTGTGATAGCTGAAACTGATCATAAAACTTTGGTAACTACAGCAAAGAAAGGGTTATCACACATACCACCCAGATTACAGAGACTTTTCTTTCAATTGCAAATGTATGATCTAGACCAGGGGTAGGCAACGTTTTTTGGCCGGAGTGCCAAAAAAATCACTATGACTACTTTGGAAGGTGCCAGAGTGCTGGCATGCCAGAAAAACAAATGAAACTTCTGATTTTACCTTTGATCTTGTGTATTTGTTTTGTGTGGGTCCCCCCACAAGAGCCCCCCAGTCCTGCTCATGCCCTTTGCTCCCAACCCAAAGTCCCTACACCCCCAGCCCTGCCAGAGGGGGCCCCCAGCCGCCAGGACCATGGAGCCAGAGACCCAGGTCTGCAGTTCCCTGCCCCCAACAGAAGATTGTGGCTGCTGCAGCAGGAGCAGGAGGCAGCTCCCCCACTGCTTGCTGTGGGCTCAGGCAAGGGGTGGGGCTGGCTTCTGGCAGCAGCGTGAGTACACTTCTGGGGGGGGGGCTGGGGTGGACCTTTGTCCCTCCAGATCTGTGGGAGGGGTAGAGGCAGCAGGGACAGGGCATGTCCGCACTGCAGGCTTGTGCTCCCCACCATGCTGCCCTCCCCCACTGCCTCCGCAGAGTAGCGTGTGGAACCTGGCATGGCAGAAGACAGCGAGGAGGTGCACAGAAGCTGCCTGTCACTCTAAGCTCCCTGCTGCCCTGGCCACACTTCCCCTGTAGGCAGGGACAGCAGCAAGGGGTACTGCTGCCTGTGGTACCCCTGTGAACATGAGAAGTATGACCAGGGAAGTGCAGGGCTTGCAGAGGCAGGCAGCTTCCCTGTGCAGCCCCTCTGTGTGCTGCCATTCCAGGTCTCACATGCTGCATTCTGAAGGGCCCAGGGGAGAGCGGCAGGGCTGGGAGCACGGTGTGTGTGACCCGGTGTGGCAGCACACAGAAGGGCTGCATAGGGAAGCTGCCTGCTGCTGCAAGCCTGCACTGTGTGCATACGGGCAGCAGCACAGGGTTGTGCCCCTTGCTGCAGTGCTGCCCCTGCCTGGAGGGGAAGTGTGGCCAAGGCAGCAGGGAGCTTGGAGTGGCTTCTGTGCACCTCTCCACTGTGCCCTGCTGCACCAGGTTCCACAAACTGCTCTGCAGAGCCAGTGGGAAGGGCAGCATGTCAGGGAACATCGCCAGCACCTGCTGCCTCCCCAGAGCCTGGGGCCGCCTCTGGGGCTGGGAGGCAGCAGCTGTTTGGACCCTCCTGACTGCAACTAGCCCAGGCTCTGGGCAGCTTGGGCTCCATGGCTATCAGGAGCTACCCAGAGCCTGGGTAGGCTGCAGCAAGGAAGCTGCAAACAGCTGCTGCCTCCCTGCTCCAGCCCTGGCTGTCTCCTAGCCTCAGGCTCTGAGAAGGCAGGAGGGGCTGGGGCTGGGGTTGGGGCCAGGGCCAGGAGACTGGCAGTGGTGTGCCACGCAGAATGGCCTCACAAGCCATGCTCGGCACATGTGCTGGGGGTTGCTGACCCCTGATCTAGATATACAGTACACACCAGGAGATCATCTACTTATTGCAGATACAGTGTCCAGAGCATTTGACACAAAGGAAAATGACAGAATTCCAGACTCAGACTTAGTACATACAGGCATACCTCATTTCATTGCGCTTCGTTTTATTGCACTTTGCAGATATTGCGTTTTTTACAAATTGAAGGTTTGTGGCAACCCTGCATCGAGCAAGTCTATCAGCGCCATTTTTCCATTGGTTAGCATTTTTTAGCAATAAAGTATTTTTTACTTAAGGTATGTACATTTTTTTTAGACATAATGTTATTGCACACTTAATAGACTACAGTATAGTGTAAACATAACTTTTATATGCACTGGGAAACCAAAAAATTCGTGCGACTCACTTTATTGCAATATTCACTTTATTGTGGTGGTCTGGAACTGAACCCGCAATATCTCCGAGGTATGACTGTATTAATCTTATCAAAGAGTGATTCCTGTCACAGATAAAATGGGGGCACTAATTGCAGAAGCTAGTGCTCAGGACACCACATTGCAAAAAGTGATAACAGCTATTTGTTCTGGTCGGCTGGACAACATATACCTAGCCCCTACTCTTAGTCCAAGTAAGAGCTGTCATTACTGGATGGCATTTTGTTCAAAGGCTCACAACTTGTTCCAGCAGTCCTAAAAAAAGACATGATAAACAGAATACATGAGAGGCATTTAGACATTGAAAAATGCAAAACAAGAGCAAGGGGTGCTCTTGTTGGTTACAAGGACCAACTCACAGGATCATCATGAAATTCTAGTTTATTAGACAGATGCAAAAGTCAATTCATAAACCTTGGGGATGATCCCCTCAAACACACACACACTAGCTAGCTAGCTAGGAACACTAAGCACCCGGCATCAAGATATACCTATGCCCAAGCACTGGAGTCTGCCATGAATGGCCAATCGAGGCTTCTTTCAGTGCAATGTTGCTTCAAAAGCAGGTCCCTGGCTGGTCCTTCTGGCTGGGCAGGCAGGGTGCTGAACAGGTCAAAGAGGGTGCCATTGGGGGGTCGTTCTTCGCTGCCTTTTATCCCTCTCTGGCAGACTTTGGTGACTCCCCAATTTTTGGGCTTACCCAATGCAGGGGTCATTGACCTCCTGGGACATCCCCCTTGGTGGTTGCTGGATGGCAGCTGTCAGCCCCAGGGGTCATGTCCGCAGGTAGGAGCAGTCTTGGGAATCTGTTGATGAAGTTTGATTAATTCACTGCCATGATAAATAGGGCTCTGGGAGCAGTTGATCTGGGGTGGGGGGCGAGGGGGTGGGTATTCAGTCCCAAGAGTTGGTCTCTGACATTGATTAGTTTAAACCAGGGCTTCTGTACCTTTAACAGTGAAGTTTCAGGGAGTTCCTGGCTCTGTATTGATCCTTTCCTCTTGTTAGTCTGTGGTTTTGTAGGTGTTACCTGCCACTCCTAACTTGTTATCCTGGCTAGCTACTGTGTTATGCAATCAATCATGATTCATTCAGGGACCCATTCAGTACAGAGAAGCTGCAGGTCAATTCCTGCCCTTGCTAATAGTTACATGGTGCAACTTACTTTTAAAGTACATTTGTTACAAAGTTAAAAAGGATAGAATATAAAACATAAAAGGGTGAAATGCCATGGCACATACAACAAATAGACCAAATACAATGAGGGGGGGAGGGACATACTGATGCAGAATACTATTTTATACCCATAAAAGCATCTGCAAACTATATTTTTATTACAAGAACACCTTATATTCTATAATATAAAAGAATAAGGAGGAAGGAAGAAAAGGTAGAAAAAAGAAAGCATCCCCAAAAGGGGACAAATACTGCAAAAGGGGTTTTGCCATATGGAGGGGCTTCACGGGGGGGAGGGGAAAAAAAAGGTTTCTTGCTACACTCTATATTGGCCCCACATAAATAATGACATAGAAAATAAAGGCTTGTACAGTGTGCCTAAAGAACAGATCAGCGCAAAGAGCCCATAATGGTCGTAGAGGAGCCTGTATCTCCATGCTATCCAATGGACATTGATTTATTTATGCATCAGGAAAAAAATACATATTAGGCTTCTTCCATACTTCCTGAACCACAACAGCTCCAACAGCTTCAACACCATCACTGCTGCACCTACTTGGAAAAAAATGAATCTTTGTTGTGTGGGAAATGCCATTTTTTCTATATTTTTTTTCAACTCCGATTGGAATAAAAAGCCAAAATATTGAAACTTTTCATGGAATAAAGAATTCCAAATCCTATCTTTTTTAAAATCTCACAATGTTTAATTCCAGTAAAAACTGTTGAAGCAAAACAGTCCCTCCTGAATTGGAATGGTTAGTTTCAGTTTGTGAAAACAAAACGAATCTCAGCTGCCTAAGCTGTTCCAGTTTATTATGGTAGAAGCAGTCCTGGGTCTCTCATGTATTTGTATTTAGAGTTCCTGAGACAGTCCTGATGCACTGTAGTGGCTTAACCAGAGCAAGGCCTCCAGAAGACAAGAGACACAAGAAACTCGAAACCACTCTAATTAAAACACCACAGTTTCTCTTGTATCAATATCCCTGCCTACTTGACAGGGACCTCTGTAGGTCATCTAATCTAACGCTCTGCCAGAAGCAGGATCATCCATATCCAAACACTCTAATTTGCCAAAGGTAAACCAGAGGGGCCATGGCTACCAATTTTGTTAATATATGCTTGAGAGACCCCAAGAAGACAGCCATGCTCTTCCACCCCCCACCAGTACAGCAGAAGGCAAAAACCACCACCGTTCATAGCGATCTAACCCATGGGGTAAATTTTTTTCCTGGCCCCAAATATGGTGATCAGTCTGACCTTAAGTGGAGGGGCCAGGACTTCCTGGGTTTAAGTCCCAGCAGGAACATTGGCTTACCCCAGTCAAACTTCCCAGCCTTAGCTACAGCCAACACCTAATACCCTGAGGAAGGGTTAAAAAACCCCCCCACCCTGACACAGGTAGCAGAAAAGGGGGTGAGGGAGAATTCCCTCCCAGCCCCAATGCAGAAACCAGCAAAGCCTAGAAGTATGGAAAATACACATGCTAGATCATTCCCAATCAGTGGCTGTCCAAACTCTTTGAACCCCCACAGTGATGGACAGTCTACAACTTTTCTAGGCAGTCTCACTGTCCCACTGTTCTAACAGGGAAGAAGTGTTTCCTGATATTCAGTCTAAACCCACTTCAGTGCAACTTTAAGCTATCATTCTGTGTCCTACTCTATGCAGAAAGAAAGGAAAGATGTTTTCCCTCTTCTTTACGGCACCCCTTCAGGTATTTGAAGACTGCTATTGTGTTCCTCTTAAGCACTTTTTCCACAAGTCAACTAGTAGGGCTGTGCGAGGCTTTGGATCGTGCTTTGGATCCAAAGAAGCTTCAGATGCTTTGGAATCTGAAGCAGCATTTCTGGATTGAAGCACTGGTTTCTTTAGGCTTTCTGAAGCGGTTCAGAAAAGCTTCAGAGCCATCTTGGAGATCCGGCCATAAGGGGAATCAATCATAAAATGGGGAATCAATGAAATATCTATAACTTTGTTGTTTTTTGTTTGATTTGGATAAAACTTGCAGGGATGTTAGCCTCTGCTGAGAGCATGAAGCTTGCTGTGTTTCAAGAAGATCAGTGTAGGGGTTCAGGGGGAACTG
Organism: Crocodylus porosus; assembly: GCF_001723895.1. Classification (NCBI taxonomy): domain Eukaryota; kingdom Metazoa; phylum Chordata; order Crocodylia; family Crocodylidae; genus Crocodylus; species Crocodylus porosus. Next base: position 91,142,286 of record NW_017728947.1, read on the forward strand.
CACCCTAAATTCTTGAAAGCAAAACTCATGTCACGTATATGTGTTACACCACAGGGGGGTGAAAACTGCAGGGGTGGTAGCCCCTGTTGTGGCCATGAAGCCTGCCAAGTTTCAAGGTGATAGGTTTCAAGCTATTAATCGTTGTTCATTAATTTGTTAACACCTACAAAACCAGAGACTAAGGAGAAGAAATAATACAGACAATCAACTGCCCCAAGGCGTAGTCAGTCCCACAAGCACCCATGTCATGAGTTTTGTCTGTCAGCAGCTAGGAGTGCATGGCCCCAGAACCCCCCTGCACACCTATCACCTCAACAGCTGGCAGGCTTCGTGGCCACAGCAGGGACTAGCAGGCCTGCAGCTTTTACCCCACTGTGCCTTAATACGTACACTGTCACCCATGTCACGAGTTTTGCCTGTCAGCAGCTGGAGGTGCAGGGCCCCAGAAGCCAGACTGCTCCTGCACCTATCACTGATATTTCATTGATTCCCCGTTATACCCTATGGCCGGATCTCCAAGGTGGCTCCAAAGCTTAGGAGCTGCTTTGGCCAGATCAAAGCAGGAACCTGGTTTGGAGCTCTGGATCAGATCACTGCCATCTGAAGCAGCTGGATCCGAAGTCGGATCAAATAGCTGCCTACCTGCACAGGGTTATCAACTAGGTCATAAATGAAACATTTCATTTAGATCCTCCTGAGAGGAGATTCTGCCAGAAGTGAGCTTTACTCATTGGATAATTGTTTTATTGTGATAAAATCCTATTTTTGTGACAGGGAAATATTTCACACATTTTTTCCTGTTCCAGCTGTCAGATCAGACTACTTTTGGGGGTAGCACACAGGCATATTTTGGGAGAGTGGTGGGAACGTGAAATCCTTTCTTTCATAATTAAATTTTTGCTTTGTGATATTTTTCTAAACTATTTGAGATACAGGGGTATCTTGAAAAATTTTAACCAATATCATTTAGAATGATCCTATTTTATTACAATCAAGAAAAATTCTATCCCTTAAAAATATTTATTCTTCCTTTTTATTGGAAATACTAATTACAGTTTATTGTAAAATTACAATACTTATTTTTAAATAAACAGTGGCTAACATCCAAAAGAATTAAAAGTGTCATGGTTTGCTGGAGAAACTCATATTGGTTAATGCATGTAGCAGAAACATACAGACAATCTAAAGTACAATAATATCACAGCTAAATAGATTCAATAATAAAGTACAATAATATCATAGCTAAATAGATTCCATAGTTCAGATTCTTTTCAATGCAAAGTTTCAAGAAGATAAGAACAAAGAGAGCTCATGTCTATACCATTATTAAGGCTAGCTCCCAAATGCCCACCACGTTTTGTCTTACACATTGCCAAGACTGTGGTAAATTTTACTGAGTTAGCAATATTAGGTTCAGATATCAGGTCCACGCCATATTTAATCTGATCTTTCTATAGCTTTTCAATTACATGGAATTCTTATGTTTCCCTGCATGACCCCAGTACCTCAAAGCTGAAGCTTGAACTTGACACTTCCTCCTTCTTTTTGAATTCTAGGAATTGTGGAGATAGTAAACTTTCTGGCCATCTCTCAGGCCATCCCCATCACTAAGAAAGTCAAATCGTACCTTATTTCCTCAACCTTTCTTTAGCTTTATTCACAGTCCATCTTGATAGCTTTGCCTCTCTTTCTTGTCCTGCTCAAGCTGATACTGCCTCCCAGTGTTTTGCTTCTGGCTCCTCCACAGACTGAGGGTTTCTTCTGCTCCAGTTGCTTCTGCTTACACTTGGCAAGTCCAGTGTCTTACTGCAGTTACTCCCACCTTAAGTTCCATTGCCTTGGAGGTCTTCATCTGTAATGGGCCCACTCACTACTGTAGTCATTTTGTACACTTCAGGAATCTTCATCTGTGCCTTTGGTTGGGATCTCATTCACCTTACAGTCTTTCTGGGTTCATTCTGCTTCCATCAATATTTGTCCCAGAGGCAAACTCCTGGGGCCTCATCTGTTTCTTCAACACTATATCTTTTGCATTCATATTAATAGAAGAATTTAACCAACTGTGGTTGTTTTTGTTAAAGCTGTCTAAAATTCATCTTCTTCCACTGCAAAGTTCTACTAATTTGTCTTTCTGGATTGTTCTTTACTCATTTTCCTGTCTCTTTGCATCCTCTCTTCCAGAACAGAACACAAGAAATAAAACAAATAGTTTGTCTTGCTTTTCCCTTTACAATGGTGGTATTTCCTGCTGTTCTTACTCACTGGAAATCTACCACTGTGAGAATTCACGTGTTCTACACCAATGTAGCACAGTTATGGCTCTACCTGCATCTATGTCCCTTTCTTGCATCTCTGAGGACACCCATCTGTAGTCTTAGTCAGCTCTCCCTTAACTGGTTTGAAGTAAAATCTTGCTTTATGTCATGAAGTAGCAGGGTTGCCAGCCCAAGATTCTTTTTTTTCCAGACAAAACTTTTTTACTGATGAATGTTTATACTGATATACATTTTATGTAATATAAATGCAGCTCTTCTGCCAGGTCCTGCCCTCCTTCCAGGCTCTAGTTAGAAGGAGTGGGTTCAAATTTAGGGGTTTAACATCATTCATAATAAAAAAAGTACAAAGTTGTGGTTGTCAGTAAAAAGTTTGCAGTAAAAAAAAATTATTGGGTTGGCAACCCTGCTTGACTGCAGTGACAGCTAATTTAAATATTTTTTCCCTTATGTCATTAGCACAATCAGAACCAAGGTCACTTATGTTTTCTTAGCCAACCTAGACTCTTCTTTGTGCATTGGCTGGTCTCCATTCTGGCTGATATGTTCAGACTGGTTTTGGAATTTTCCAGGTGGGCTGCAGCTATTGAGGCAATTCCCTCTGGTATGCCTCTTAACAGTCGATGAGAATAAATTATTAAGCTATGCTACTTAAATGGATACTTGTTTTGAAGTATTTCTTTCCACTCATTTATGAGACGACACACCATGTTAGTGACAGATGCAGAGAAAAGGTTGAAAGGACTGTTGTATTCTCTAATTTTTGAATGCTCCACTGTGTAACTTCAATTATGTGTTGAATCCTCTTTAGACACGTAACTTCACAGGATGTCTGAAGCCTACCAGCCTAAGAAGTATGTATCTCTTGGCCAGCATTACTCTGGCCAGGAGGATAGAATGATTGAGACAAACTGAAGGTGTGAGACACCTGCTGTATGACCACCTTGTAGCATACAAACATCTGAAGTCATGCAGGAGGTTCCTCACAAGCACCTGACCTCTTGATGCCACATCCAGTGAGACATGATTACAGATGTGGATGAGAGGCTAAAGAAAATACCTGACAGAGAAAATGGAAATTCCAGTGGTTGAGTCCTTTTCACGTGGGGCTGACAAAGCATGGCAAAGGCAGTGAAGTATCAACTCCCTATGTACTGGAGTCTGATGCTCCAAAGGAACTAGTGAAGAGTGGGGATGTACCATTGGTTTAACCATCTGTGACTGAAGCACAGATCCTCAGAGTATGCAACACCATCCCCAATGCCCACTGCTTGAAGGCACATGTACAATGAAAGACCTCATGAAGTACAATAAATGAGCATAAGCATGTGTGACAAAATGGTCAAATGAGGTGTAGAGACACAAGATGTTCCAGTACATTTTACTCATTCCAGTACATTTTATGGAAATGTACTCTCTCATTCCAGTACATTTTATACATTTTATATCCCAGTCAAGCGTCTGTATAACACACTCTTGAAAGTTTCCTGGGCTGGAGGTTCCACAGCCTTTAGGTAGCCTCTTTCGATGCTTAACTACCCTCACAGTGAAGAAGTTCTTCAACCAAAATTTCCGTTATTGCAGTTTGAGGCCATTAGTTGTAGTCCTGTCCTGTAAAGCCACAGAGAATACTCTATCTCCATCCCCTTTTAATTGTCTTTCAGGTATTTTAAGACAGTGATCAAATCCCTCCTCTGTCTTTTCTTCTCCAGACTAAATAATCCTAATTCTTTCTTGCTGAGAATCTAGGCTGCTGTCTATGGAAGAATAAAAGTCAGGGGCAAAGGCTTTGTCTGAAGCCACCAATCTAATTTACCAACCATTGCCTTTCAGTGTTGCAATATTGATTAGGTTTATTAGAAGAGTTATATAAACATTTGCTTGTTTTCTATATCAGACCTAAAGGAATAAATCCTTTTTAAGGTTTGAGTTTCAAAACATAAGGGCTTTCCTTTTTGTGTTTCTTACACATCTCTCAGTTTTTTCTGGGTATTGATCTAGCTTCCCTGTTAGGCTTTGAATCAAACAGTTAGCAAGTGCTAAAGTACAACTAGCCTTTTCTACACAAAAGTCTTGTAAGATCTTTATGAGCTCTACTGAGAAAAATTGTCTCACATCTTCTAAAAATTCCTGTATCTCAGTCAGGATATACCTTAAAACAGTGAGGGCTATCCTTTTCGACAAATTAAGCTCCACACCCTCCCCAAGTGCCATAATGATCCTCTTCCCTTACCCAATCTGCTACTCTGCTTTCTGCTCCCTGCACTGTGTCCCCTGCCAAATCTACTGCTCTGCTTTCTACCCCCTGTACTATTTGCTGCTGTGCTGCCTGCCCCTTCCCCAATCTGCTACCTGCCATACACTGAGGCTGCATATGTCACCTCTACCTTACAACACTACATTGATCTAGTCCAAAGGTTTGCCAATATTTTTTGTTATGTTCATTTAGGGGAAGAGGTCAGAAAAACAAGGACATGGGGGTGGGTGGAGGTTTGGTCTTTTTCTGTAGCACGGTCCTCTTTTTAGGATCCTCTGAGCATATATTTGGAAATTCTGTATCATGGCCATACTGTCTGCACTGGCCATCCCCTCATTTCTACTGTTTTCACCTAGGCATATGTTGTATGTGATTTTCAATCTTTTTTATTGGCAGACCCCTAAAAAATTTTGAATCAAGGTGCAAACCCCTTTGGAAATTTCAAAAGAAGGCATGGATCCCTTTGAACTGTAAGTGTTGGTATTCACAAATGTTTGATTGATTACTTTCATTTTTGTAGACCCCTTAGATATGGTCTTTGGACCCCCAGAGATTCATGGACCACAGGTTGAAAACCACTGTTGTAGGATGCTTTTGGTGTTTGTTGCTTTGAGTGACAGTTTGAAGTGACAGTTTTAGGGAATCCTTAGTGAAATGATTGCCTGTGACTACAGGGGACAGGACACATTGGCCCAGAAGACCCCTTCCAGTCTAATGATGAAGACCATCTCCACTAAAGTAACCACTTGTGAAGGGTCATCAGGAGCTTGAAGAATGGTTCCATAAACCCAGGTGGACTATAGCTTGAAGAACAACTTTGCCGAACAGGTCTAAGTGGACTATATAGAGCAAATATAGTCACCAGTACTACAATAAAATAATACCCCTAAAATAAGTTGTACATCTCACAGCTAACATCTCTGTGGAGAAAAATATAGCAGTACTGCAGTACTCTTAAGTACATTCAAAAGGATCTTGCTGTATTCTTTTTATTCAAAGTGCTCCTTGCCCTACTGTTTTACTGCTGTAGGAAGTCCACTGTTAAACATTAAAGAGAGCAAACAAAAGTTATTAGAGAGGATGTAGAACAAACAGTGATGCAATGTTTGTCTGGATATGGAGGGTCAAATGCCAAAAGGGTGCTCACACAGTAGAGACCGGATGACTCTGCTGGTTGTTGTTGTTTTCTTTCCTGGAAACACTTCAAGATTAAAGTGCTTTTAGAAATGAAGGACATCTGGGTCTAGGAGCAGATGCTATTCAACCTCTTTCTTTTAGAGACACTTTAACACTAAGTAGCAAACCCCTTTCCCCCTCCCCCCAATTTGGGCCAGTGTTAAGTGTGTCTCTGCAATAGCCAATGACAGTGCAGCAATGGAGATTCCACATTGTTAAAGGGAAGTAGACTGTAGAATCTATACAGAAAGTGTTGGTATTTGTGCAAATTAGCCTGAACTTCCCCTTTATTAAAGTAAATAGCCAGAAAAACTAAGAGGTGCAGTATATGAAAAAAAATCCATATGCAGTATCAGGTACTGGAAAGTAATCATGATGTCTCCTAACATGCACAAATGTTGCTGGCAAATCTGGAATGAATGAACAGAGTAATAGTAAATTACAGCAGTTTTATTAACGGATATTCTTGCATCAGCCTTGTGACTTTCCCTTGCCCTTTTTTCTCTTTATGTGAACAGGAGCCTTCCAATTTCTTCAGAGAGACAATTAAAAACATAGAGTGTGACCTCTCCCTCCCCATCTCCTTTTCCTTCTTCACCTGGTAAAATTCTTTCCTCTTCCCCCTCTGTCACAAATTTAAGAGTTTCTTTTCTGCTGTCCCCCTTTAAACACTCCACTTGCCCCAGTGACATTACCCAATTTCTCTTAGCACCTGCCTTAACCCCCCTCATTTTTAATTTCTCTCTCCTCCTTCCCTTCACAGAAAGCATGATTTAGCTTCTTCCAGACCCTGAATCCTAGCTGTCAGTGCTGCTGATTCCAGGTCCTCTCCTAGCAGCCTCAAGTAGCCTCTGTCCTGCTGCTCTTCAGAACAGAATCATGGCAGACAGAACCCCATCTGAGCCCTTAACCCACAAGGGAGACACAGCTAGACACAGCCTCTTCCCCTGCTTGTTCTCTTAGGAGACATCCCTGGTATATTGGGGCCCAGATGGGTCCTTATCACCACCAGGAGTTAGATGGGCCCTCTGTCTTCCATGCTGCCTGCCATTCTTCTCTCCTTCTGTTCTCTTTTTAGCAGCTTAAACCCCAGCAGATTTGTTTGATCCCTGTTGCTAGTTGTTAAAATCTATCTTTGTTGCTGAGGCTTCCATTGTCTTTGCTAAAATGCCCCTTCCTTAGGTGAATAACCCCATTCAATTCCCAGTAGCCTGTTCTGCACAGCTGCCTGTGATATCAACTCCAGTGTAACAACACATAAAAGGATGATAAAAGTGAGGTCTGCACAACAATCACAGAACCGTTACAGAGCATTCCCATAAATACTTTGTGCAGAGCAGGGTCCTGGCCACAGGCTTACAGTAGCAGCATAAGACCTAAATGATGGGTAATTCAGACAATCAACATTTTGTAGAAGGAAATTGGGTACTTTCCCAGTCAGGCAGCAGTGTTTGTGGAGTGTAGTATTGTGGGTCCAGAGCACAGTGTGGAGGTAATGGCTGTGAGAAATTGGAAGAGATGATCTCAGCAAAGTGAGTTGGGGTGCTATTTACTCATGAAACTCAAGCTGTGTGGGATCTCATTTGACTTTGATTAAGAGCAAGGGAGAACGTAGATAATGAAAAACTACCAACAAAAGCCTTGGAAGGCTAATGAGAGATTGGGGCTTGAGAGGGAAGCTGCAGTCCATAAAGTGAGCATCGCTGACCTGTCAACTTTACAGTGAACTGTGCTGTTTAGATTGCTGGGCCCTTGATCTTATATAAGAGGATAGGATGTTGTTGGACCCAGACAACTCCCCAAGACTCCTCTTGTATAGGATCAATGATAATTTCCTTTCTTACATGCTACCTTACCAGACAAGCCTTTTTCTACTCAGTGAGAGAGGTTCCCATTTCCATTTATACTTGTCAGTATTGAAACACATCCTATTTATGTTAGCCCACTCCTGTAACCTATCCAGGTTTTGTTGCAGTCTTTCCCTCCCTACTAGCGTGCTCACCTCGCCCCAAATTTTGGTATCATCAGCAAATTTAAACAGGTTGCTTTTCACCCTGTCGTCCAAATCGCTGATGAAGAGATTGAACAGCGCAGGCCCAAGGACTGAGCCCTGGGGGACTCTGCTGCCCCCTTCCCCCCAGGTTGAATATGACCCATCCACCACCACCCTCTGAGTACGACCCTTGAACCAATCTGCGATCCATATAACTGTGTAGGCATCAATGCCACAGTCACCTAGTTTTTTAATGAGGATGGGGTGGGAGATGGTGTCAAAGGCCTTGCTGAAGTCCAGAAGGACTATGTCCACGGCGACACCTGCATCCATTGCCTTTGTGACCTGATCATAAAAGGCAATCAGGTTGGTCTGACATGACCTGCCCCTAATGAAACCATGCTGGTTGCCCTTGAGCATCATCCCTGAAGCCGGCTCATCACAGATGTGCTCCTTGAGGATTTTCTCAAAGAGTTTCCCAAGGATAGAGGTAAGACCGATGGGCCTATAGTTGCCCAGGTCCTGTCTCTTCCTTTTTTTGAAGATGGGGACCACATTAGCTATCTTCCAGTCATCTGGCACCTGGCCCGAGCACCACGAGCACTCGTAAAGCCGTGCCAAGGGCCCTGCAATAACCCCAGTTAGCTCCCTCAACACCCTGGGGTAGAGAGCATCTGGACCAACTGACTTGAACACGACCAGCCCCTCCAGAAGCTCTCTAACCCGGTCCTCCCCAACCTGAGGTCTGGAGGCATTCCCCTTGAGTCCATCTGGCATCAAAGCGGGGAAGTCCCAGTCCCTGCACAAGAAAACGGACATGAAGAATTGGTTAAAGAGTTCTGCTTTCTCCTCTGGCACAACCACCAGATTGCCCAGCATACTTTGCAAGGGCCCCACTTTACCCGGCACCTTCTTCATCCTCCCTATGTATTTGAAAAAGGACTTTTTATTATCCTTGATCTTGAACGCTAGTCCTAGCTCTATGTCTGCCTTAGCTTCCCTGACAGGCCCCCTACAGGCCCGAGCAGAGGAGGTATACTCCTCTTTGGAGATAGCACCCCGCTTCCACTGGGTTTACGCTGCCTTTTTGGCAAGCAGGCATTCCCAGACGCCCTTGGTGAGCCAGGGGGGCTTTCGGGCACTCCTGCCCACCTTGCATCTTGTTGGGATGGACTCCCCTTGGGCCCTGAGTATTGTTTCCTTAAGGAACGACCACTCATCCTGGACACTGAGTTCCCCTGCCCTCAAGGACCCCAGCGCCTCCCCCACTAGTCTCCTCAACTTGTTGAAGTTGGCCCTCCTAAAGTCTAGGGCTACCGTCTCGCTGTACGCCCTTGACACCCTCCGTTGGATGGTGAATTCCAGCAAGCGATGATCGCTGTCACCCAGGTGGTCAAGAACCTGGAGGCCCCTTACCAGGTCATCACCTGTGGCCAGGACCAGGTCCAACAGGGCATTTCCTCTGGTGGGACTGTGCACCTCC
>NW_017728947.1:91332159-91341499 GCF_001723895.1 Crocodylus porosus
TAAAAGGGATCTGCAGGGCTTCCCTTCCGGATCCGGCTCAGCTGCTTCGGCCCCTCTGCCCCACTTACCTTAGGGGGATCAGCTGCTGCTGCCCCTGCTGCTGCTCCACTCGCCTCTGCTGCTCTCGCCTCCACTCTGGGTCAGGTAAGGGGGCACACGTGTGTGCAAGACACACATGTGCCTGTGTCCTTACTCTCCTCGCTGCTCCTATCTCCCGAGTGCTGGAAGCTACGTCAAACCGCAGCTTTTAAAGGCTGTGGTTTGAATTTCCCGCCTCCGCTCTACCCGCCAGTCAGGTTTTTTGATCGAGTGATGTAATTAGCGGGAGCCTGCCCACTTTATATGCCTGCTGTCAGGGGGTGCTATTTGTGGCTCCTTTTCCTCTCCTACACCGCAGCCCAAGCCTTGCAGATGGTACTTGACAGGGTTTGCCCTATGTCTTGGCCCCTCTTCTTTACTTCTGGGGCTCCTCACTGCCCCCTCTCTCAGCTCTGGACCTGGAGTCAAATGCACCCCGAACGCTGTGCCTTCTATGGCACCAGGGTCCCCACGCTACCATGGAGCTCCTGTGAGGCCTCCTCCAACCCCTTATAGCCTCACCCAGTCCTCTGGTCTTATAAAACTGCAAACAGAAAACTCAAGCCCCTGGGCTACAACATAAACTCTAAACCATCCGGTCAAAACCACGCTCTATCCCTACCGGGAATACTCCAACTCATAGCGGCAACCAGGAGATGCTTCTGCAGTCTATCATTGGCTGAGCTCCCCCCTCCTTGGCCATCAGAGGGTAACTGCCCTCCTGGCCTCATGCTTGGGCTTAAGAAGGGGCCAAGCCCTGCCCCTTCCTGCCGGTTGATTCCCTTGGCTCCCCTAGCAACCAGCACCTGTGCTGCCCTGGTGACTGGCAGTTGAGCCTTCCCCTTCTCACCACTAGGGGACTCTCTTGAGCCATTTCTGCTTTTAGGTGCAGGGCCCCCGAGTGCTCTGCGACAGGGTACCAATGAGATGGATGAGGGCAGCAGAAAGGTCATGGATGCTATGTTTAGGCTGCTAGGTAGGAGGTTGGAGTCCAGGTAGCATTCTCTGAAATGCTTCCAGTGCCATGCACAGGGGCAGGCTGAGAGGCAGAGTTCCAGAGTCTAAATGCGTGGCTGAGATAATGGTGTAGGGTTTAAGTTATTAGGGACTGGGGGAGCTTTTGGAACAGAAGGAGTGTGTACAGGAGGGATGGTCTCCACCTGAGCCACAATGTTACCAAACTGCTGGTATATTATATTTAAAAGGTGGTAGAGCAGCTTTTAAATTAAAAATGGGTGAAAGCCATCAAGTGTGGCTGAGAACATGGTTTGGATTGGCACACCCTATGGGGTGGAACCATAAAACATGGGGAAGAAGTCAACCTGGCAACAATAAAAAGTATACAAGCTTTGATGCTAATGCTAGAAGTCTTGGATTAAAGGTGGGGGAACTTGAATACTTAGTAAATAATGATACTGACATACTGGCAGGCAGCCCCCGCACTGTGTCACCCTCATGCCTTAGTCAGCTCCAGTCCCTCTACATGTGCATTTCAGCACACAGAACTCCTCTGCTGTGGAACAGTACTATCCTGCAGTGGAGTTAATGAATTTATTGTACCTTAATGTGGGTGCATGTGTAGATGGTGATGCCTTACTCTGGAGCTAATTAGCTCCACAGTAAAGCTCACGTGTAAATGCTCCTGTTGTGAACAATTCACTAAAAACACCAGCTTGATCCTCAGCAGCCATCAAAAAGGCAAACAAAATGTTAGGGATTATTAAGAAGGGAATTATAAACAAAATGGTAAGTAGCATTATGCCCCTTTATAAATCAATGATGTGTCCACACCTTGAATACTGTGTCCAGTTCTGGTCTCCACACCTCAAAAAGGATATAGAAGAATGAGAAAAGGTCCAGAAATGGGCAACAAGACTGATTAGTGGTATGGAGGGGCTTCCATATGAGAAGAGACTAAAGAGACTGGGCCTATTTATTTTAGAGAAGAGACTCTTAGGGGGATACACGATAAGGGTTTACTAAATACTAAATGGCAAAGAGAAAGTAAATAGAGATTTATTATTTACTCTCTCACAACACAAGAACTAGGGGTCACACAATGAAACTAGTAGGGAGTAAACTTAAAACTAGCAATACAACAAAATTCTTTTTCACACAGCATGGATTAAGTATGGAACTCAGTGCTATCAGATCTTGTGGAAGCTGACAGTTTAGCCAGATTCAAGAAGCGATTGAACAAATTATTGGAGGAAAGGTGCATCAGTAGCTATTGAACGTGGGAGCTAGGGACACAGCCTCTGAATCAGAACTTCCTAGACCTTCTGTGCTGGAGGTTGCAAGTAAGGGAGGAAAAATAACCCTGGTCATACCAAGTTCATTCTCCATTTCAGCATCCACTCCCTGTCACTGTGAGATGCAGGATACTGGACAAGATGGACCTATGGTCTGACTCAGTAAATGGCAATTCTTATATGTTCTTATGAGCAACTGGACACTTTCTTGCTGGTTTTGTTAGAAGAGAGGAGGTGTGTCTGCACGAGAGGCAGAGAACAGGAACCAGAATAGCAAGAGACACCACAGGGGAATTTGGAGGGTCAATGGAGCAGTGCTTCATCTCTGTACTGAATCCTATTTTGTCTTTCATTTGAAGGGTCTTGGATCCAGATTGCTATATAGCCTCTTGCAATGCAAACTGAACTTTTACCTCCTTAGTTTTTACAAAAGCACAATCAGGACCCTGTAATTGTAGTTCTGAATGGGTGGTGACTGGGCTGGCTTCAGAAAAAAAGGGTCCTGTCTTCATTTGGAGATTTCTTTCCATTTTGTTTTCAGTATTTTCATTTTTTCCCCTGCAATAGCGTATTGGGATGTCTCCTTGATGGCTTCCCTGTTACGTATTTTCATAGGAGGATCCCAAACATACATTGATTTCAGAACACTAAATATAATGCATGTGCATCATTGACTCGATCTATCTAGTGACAGTATTAACAGTAGTAAGAGCAGTATATCTCTGCAAAGCTATATTTTTCCATGAATCTGCATAATCCCAAGAACTCAAACCCTCAATAACAAGTTCACCTTTTTTCTACAAATGTTTCACTTCCCAAAAAACACAGATTGTGCACAGGTACTAAGTACAGTTTACTGCTGCTGAGGTCAGCATTAAGGTTTTAATTTAAAAAGGAGCTATTGGACCGTACTTTACACTCCTCAATGGATTAACCATATAAGAACTTTCCCATGCAGTTACAAAAGCTGTTAGTATAAGTGATGAATGTAGTGTCTCTGTGTGAACTGTGTTTTATAACTTTGACTAGGATTTTTCCTGGATTTGCCAGGTCTGTGGTACTGAAGTTTCCATTAAAAAAATCTATACAATAAGACCTACAAACAATTGTTGTGGAAAGAACAAAGTCATTGATTTGTTTTTTTAATGGGGAAGGAAATATCCAGCAGTATATGGCATAAACATTACCATGATCACATTTTATTCACTTGTGAATGTATGCAAATTACAGCATCACTGCAGTTAAAGGTGCCTGTGGTAGAAGTGCCCATGGTGGTAGAAAGATTGGACCATATTAATCAAAAGCACTATAACAGATAAAGCAGCTGATCAATCATTTTTCAGTAGGGTTCATGATTTTTCCCATGAAGAGAATACTGTGGGTAGCTTGATCAACAATCATCACCAAGAAGGGCCTGTTGAATTTTATGGTAGGAGAAAGAGAGTCAGAGTCAGTTACTATTTCTAGAAAAGTAGCAGCTGCTGCCTCTGTACCATTCTCATAAACATTCAGCATGGCCTTGTGAACAGCCTGCAAGGAAAGAAACAAAAGTTACCTTCTAACAAGAAACAATGAGTAAGAGTTGGTGTGTATTGGTAATGGGCTTCTCAAGCCTTATACACTAAAAGTGTTTTGAGAAATTGATCTGTACAGTGAATGCACAAGTTAAAGAGCTGGATCTCTGCCGAGTTTGTATAAGCCTAACATTTGCAAACCATACATTTTCAGTTCATATTTAGCATAGGCATAGTGTCCCAGGGTGCAAATGTTTGGTGAACACATACAAAGTTGCTGGACTCAGTATTAAGGCACTGCATAATGAATCATAGGATCTTGTGTGAAGTGAATTCATTTATAGGGGGAAAGGATGTTTTGTGCAGATGCTTTTAGCAGTATGTGTATATTAAAGGACAGTCCCTTGACAAGATATTTTCCTGTCCTTCCATGATTTTGTAATCAGGGCATGCATTCAGAAACTTGTGGCTCAAAACCAACAAGCTGTTTAGAGGAAGCAGTAACAGAGTCTTTGTACTAATCATTTTTCAGCAAGGGAAAGTCAGCAGATTATTGTAAGGTAGAAATTCATTTCTTATTTGTCTGGAAATGTATGTTCAGTACATTATGGTTATGTTACTAGTATCTCTGAACATGTACACGATCATGGGAATATGTTCACTAAGTAGAGACTCATGACATATGCAGTGCCTAATCATTCATCTTTTAGTGGGATTTACAATTTTCCCCATGCAGAAGATCCTATAGATAGTTTGATCAGTGATTATCACTGAAGGGCCTTTTAAAAATAATGGTAGGAGGAAGAGAATCAAATGTTATTTTTATACCAGTATTTGTTGTAGAGGCATAATGACACACCCAGGCACCCAGTGCATCTGCCACACACGGGAGTAGCAGTGATGTTTGGTTGCTGATGTGATTATATGGTTGCTGTAGCACTCATTTTTTCCACCCATCCCACTTCCCCAGGCTGCCCCAGTCACACTACTGTAGGTATGCCTAAGGACCTACCCAAACTGAGGCAGCAGATGGGCAATTTTGTGGGCTGATCATGGTGCTGGCTACCCTTTTCATGGGCTTATAGAGGTTAGCTGATTGGCCAAGGAGCCCTGGTAGCCCAGCCTCTTGCTGCTGATTGGCTGAGAGGGTTGCTCTTCATGCAGCCCTGCCCCTCACCACTGATTGGCTGGCAGGGGTGGGGCTGCATGAAAGGCAGCCCTCTCCACCAATCAGTGGTGGGGGGAGTGATTGCCATCTTGGCTACTTCCTTCATGATGGCGCCTTCCCCCCCGCCCCCTGCCCAGTGAGGCTGGGCCATAGTAACCGCTACTCCCACTAGGGTTCCAGCATTTTATTTTTATTAAGTTTTTTTCCTGGCGGTTACATATAAACCACTGTTTTTTGCAGCAATCACGGAAACCACTATTTTTCATGGTTTCTGGGAAAATCATGAAATCACAATTTGGTATGCTACTGATTTGTTGCAGCCAGAACACCACTCTCATGAACATTCTCCGTGAAGCATGGGTATTTCCTATGCTTTTGGGCTTGCTGGTTGCTACGTGGGACCCAGAAGGAATTTTTTCTCTGTCCTGCTGCTACATGTGTTAGGGGTGGTTTTCTTTCCTCAGAGGAATTGGGTGTTGGCTGTATCCAATGCTGGGGATTTTAACTGGGGTTTGCCAGTGCTCCTGCCAAGACTTAAACCCAGGTGTTCCTGGCTAGCACATCTTGCCCTTCCTTTGGAGCAGAGGTGTGGCCCTCTCCCTGGGATCTCTAAAATGCATTTTAACAAACATTGTAGCAGTAGAACGTTGCCTACCTAACGCTACCAGTTTAGGGTGTTATGTCTTGTGGTTGTGTTGGGGCTGACTGTGTAGTTTTACAGATAGGTTAGCCAATGGATTTGTATAGGAAGATTTGTATAGGGGTGATCCTGTCTCATGCAAGGGTTTGGACTAGGTGACCTCTGGAGGCCCCTTCCAGTCCTGCTTCTCTAAGCATCTATGATTCATTATGTCCCTGTGAGTAGCCTGCAAAAATGAATCAAAGAAAGTAGGAGTGTGAAATGGGCTGTATTCATTTCAGATTTGGATTCAGCCCGAATTGGGGACAGTGATTCAATTCGTTGATATGGATCACTGTCCCAATTCAATTCAGCTGAATCTGAAGATTCAATGCTGATTCAGAGAATCAGCGATTTGACCACAGACACAGCTTTGAATGTTTTTTTTACATACTTCGAGGTACCAGGCATGGCTCATGAATACTGTGATAGCAGGGTGGATAAAGCGTCCCACAGGAGCGTGGGGAGGGCCCCCACATGCTTGGTGATGAACCCAGAAATGGACTGGAAGTACCGTGTTCCCCACACTGGCTCGGTGATCAGCCGCCTTGGGTGCCACCCGAAACCCAGGAGGCACCAGTCGCCAATTAGGGGGGGTACCCTGTGTGCTCCCTGGTAAACCCGGAAGTGGAGTGGACCAGAAGTCCTTCTGGTCCACTTCTAGATCTGCTACTGAGCATGCTGGGGACCCCCCGCGCTCCTGTGAGACACTCCATCTGCCCCACCATCTCAGCTTTCACAAGCCACCTCGTACCTTGAGGTACGTAGAAAAACATTTGAAGCTGTGTCTATGTCTGAATCATTGAATCTCTCCGAGTTGTCCAATTTGATTCAGAGAGATTAAAGGGTCTCCTGATTCAATTCTGATTTGGAGATTTGGCCACTGAATCGAGCTGAATCTCCACCAAATCCAGCCAGCAGCGAAAAGAAAGGGAGCAGTAGCTGGGGATGAACTTGCCTGGGTTGTTTAATGAATAGCCTCAGGGGTGTCATGTACCAAGCTCCCTCTCACAGTCTTCCTAGGATTCACCACCAGGACACAGCAACTTCTCTTGAATATGTTGTTTCCCAAAAAAAGGTATTCTAAAATTATAGTCTCCTCTGGGCAGGAAATAAAAAACTGCATTTTGAGTTGGCTGACTCTTTGCCCTGCTTTGAGCCTCTCACTGCAGGCACCAGAAGATGATAAGGAATGGAAGCAAGCAACCACCAACAGGAGAAATGGTGCCTTTTTTTCCTCCTGACATCTGGCATGGGCCACTGAGGTTATAAAAGACAGGCAAAACTGAAGGATATCTGAGATGCTGGGGGAAGATTTAAGAAGAGTAGGTGAAAGCTCCACAGTGAGTATATCAGAGAAGTTCCACCTTCCTGAAGACAGGAGTCTGGGACTAGATCTGGAGAAGAGTAGGAAGACTAAGACATGGGAAATGCAAAGAGATAAGAAAGATGTCCTTACAAAGGGAAAGAGAATGAGAGAGGGCACAAGTATCTTTAGAGGTAAGGCCTGAGTTGGGTTAGAAATTACAGTGGAGGAGGCAGAAACTGAGAGAAACTCAAGAGAAAAGGGAAGAGAATTTGCCAATGGGGGTTATGCCGAGAAGGAAAGAATGTAACAACGAGGGGTAGAATTTAGAGATGGAAAGGTAGAAAAGAGATGAAGGACAAAATCAGCAGAGTTAGGGGTTATGCCACATCCTGCCTGTTCCACAGCTTCACAGGAAGCATTTTGGAAAAGGGAAGGTTGCTTGAGTGTCCCCATTGTTCCTATCTGCTAGAATTGTCCTTTGGAGTCATGAGCTGCCAAAGGTAAGTTGAAGCAACCCATTAAATGTAGAGGAAGGTGGCTAATTGTAGTATTAAAACAGTGATACTCCCACTATACCTCCCCATGCTGTCCTAAGCATGCCAGAAGTAGTGTGAACAGATGTCCCAATTTATCCGGGAGAGTCCTGGATTTAAAAAGC
Organism: Crocodylus porosus; assembly: GCF_001723895.1. Lineage (NCBI taxonomy): Eukaryota > Metazoa > Chordata > Crocodylia > Crocodylidae > Crocodylus > Crocodylus porosus. The sequence continues at coordinate 91,339,818 of NW_017728947.1, forward strand.
CAGCCTCAGCCGGCTGAGGAGAATTATAAAAGGCATCCTGGAAATGCGGAAGCACAGGGCAGAGAGTCAGAGAGGCATGGAGCAGCACGACCCAGCTCAGAAGGCAGCCCAGCCCTGTGCTGACTTGTGAGAGTGCGGAGCAGGAGAGGGAGACAGCATCCTGGATGTCAGGGATGAAAATCCTGGTTGCCTAGGATTTCTGTATGGTCATCCTAGCCAGAAGGGACAGATAAATCCATCATGCACCATCTATGCTTACAAACTTACTCTTGACACCTTCAGATTGGCATCCTGAGCGATTCCTGACAGATCAGCTTGGTTACTGAATACTTTGGCCACACCCAGTTTCATGAAAAAGTCTTTCAGTTCATAGGTGCCAGAAACAGAAAATACTGGTATGAAGAGATCTACTCTACCATATCTAAAAGAAACACAACATACATGACAAATTATTGCACTGAAAAACAGAACACACTACATCACAGTGAGGGACACTGGTAAGTAATGTGTGATTACTAGGACACAGCTCAATTTAGTTGTATACGTTTTGGAGTAAACCCAGTTCCCGCCTGCATAGACATCCTGTCAACAGAAGTGGTGCAAGCCCAGTGTGATACATGGGACTGAAATGGGAGGACCAAACAAGTTTTCACAGTGTGGTGCCATGCTCAGTGTGAGCTCTCTGAACAGTGGTAGGAAAGGGTTGAAGGGAAAAGTAGGGGACATGGGTGGCCTTAGGGAGGTGCTGTGTGTGGACATGAGAAATGGCTGCTGTGAAGTGGCTGCATTCCTCATATAAAGGGTATAAAGAGACAGAGGTAAGGTTGCAATTCTGGTACTTGTAATCATAAGACATTTTGATTTTACATTAGCAATGTGATTTGAATATAGATTGGTTCAGATTTTTTAATTGAATCAGTATTTTCCTCCAACATACTGTTACAGGTTTGGGAAACAAATTATAAACATTAGAAATGGAAGAAACTACCCATTCACCTTTCCTATTGCTGTTACCACAGTGCTGACAGATTAGCTTTCTCCTAGTATTTCTTTATTCCCTTTTTCCAGTCTAATTCTAGGCGTCTCATTTGTTGGAAACTTTACAGTGTAATAGACCTAACTGTTAAGTAAATAGTTCAGTACCCTCATTACTAATGATATTCCCCCATTTAACGGAATAGTCTCTGAATAAAACAGCAGCTGAATAATCTTTTAAAATGTACAAACACAAATTTTGCAGGATTTATCCTCTGGTTAGCTCAAGATGAGGAACTGTTTAAAGAGATAATTAAACCCCTCTTTTTTATTATTTATCACTATCAGCATCATGCTAAAGGATGATCAATAGGTTTTGTGGTTGGACTAGTAAATTATCATAAATTTTTTCCTGAAATTTTTACTGATATCGTTTCATAGTAAGTAGGGTCAGAAGGGACCTGAGCAGATCATCAAGTCCGACCCCCTGCCATGGCAGGAAAGAGTACTGGGGTCAATCGACCCAGGCTATATGATTATCCAGTCTCCTTTTGAAGACTCCCAAGGTAGGAGCCAGCACCACTTTGCTTGGAAGTTGGTTCCAGATCCTAGTCTCCCTGACTGTGAAGTAGCGTCTCCTGATGTCTAGCTTGCATCTACTCTCTGTCAACTTATGGCCATTATTCCTTGTTACTCCCAGTAGTGCT
>NW_017728947.1:91341709-91352449 GCF_001723895.1 Crocodylus porosus
TCAAGATCCTTTTCTGCCTCTGCACTGACGAGAAGGGAGTTCCCCAGCCTGTAGGTATGGTGCTGGTTCTTCCTCCCCAGGTGCAGTACCTTGTACTTGTCAGTATTGAATCCCATCCTGTTCTCATCTGCACCCCCTTGTAACCTGTCTAGATCTAGTTGCAGCCTGTCCGTCTCCTCCAGCATGCCCACTTCTCCCCACTTCTTAGTGTCATCCACAAATTTGAACAAGGTGCTTTTCACCCCCTCATCCAAGTCACTGAAGAAGATATTGAACAGTGCAGGCCCAAGGACCAAACCTTGGGGGACCCCATTGCCCACACCCCTCCAAGTCAAAAAAGACCCATCCACCACCACTCTCTAGGTATGGCTCTCCAGCCAGTTTGCGACCCATCTGACTGTGTAGGCATTGACACCACAGTCGCCTAATTTCTTAATAAGAATGCGGTGAGACAGTGTCGAAGGCCTTCCTAAAGTCCAGAAAGACTACATCCACCGCTACACCTGCGTCCAAGGATTTTGTTACCTCGTCATAGAAGGCCACCAGGTTGGTCTGGCAGGACCTGCCTCAAATGAACCCATGTTGGTTGCACCTAAGCGTGATCTCCCCTGCTGGCCCCTTGCAGATGTGCTCCTGGATAATTTTCTCAAAGAGGTTCCCTAAGAACAAGGTAAGAAAATGGGCCCGTAGTTTCCTGGGTCCTCCTTCCTCCCTTTTTTGAAAACAGGAACCACTTTGGCCCTTTTCCAGTCCTCTGGCACCTCGCCAGAGCACCATGAGTGGTCATAAAGCTGTTCCAGGGGTCCTGCAATGACATCTGCTAATTCTCTCAGCACTCTGGGGTGGAGATCATCAGGACCTGCTGACTTGAACACGTCTAGACCCACCAGAAGTTCCCTGACTAGGTCCTCACTGCCCCTGGGCCTGGCAGTACCTCCCCTGGGTCCGTTGGGGATCCCCTGCTCAAAAAGATGGAGGCAAAGAAATTGTTAAATATTCGCCTTTTAGTTAGTGTTCGGTCATGTGATGTATATTTCTTTGTGTCTTTCCACATAAGTCAGTCCTATCATCATTTATTCTTCTCTCTTTTTTGTGATCCCCACATTCTGTTGACATATATCTTATGTCTACAACTAGGCACAACATTGCAGCATGGGTACATGCTGAACAGTGATATCAAGTAAGGAACAGTCAGCTTATTGGTTCCATACCTCTCTCTGCATGACCCAAAATGTTATTGTAGTATTTCTCCTGCAATATTGAACTGCAAAATTAGAAATAACATACTGCATACTGTGTGTTTTTCAACAGGCTGATTTCCATTTGTCTCTGACTATCCATATATTTGGAATATTTTTCCCCAATGAATTAGTTTTATATTTTTCTAGGCTGTCTTAGTACCACGGCTTTTACTGAAGTCCCGACAGATATATTCATTCTGCTTTCCCTTTGTCTCCTAATTCTGCAATATTCTGAAAAAAATATATTGAAACATGATTAAGGCTCTCTGCCATGCCATAGGTTTAAAATAATAAAACATGGTGATTATTTTCAGTTCATTTTGCAGTTATGTACTTACTGCATCCCATCCAAGAATATGGGAATATTCTACAATTATGAAGGGAAGAAGTTTGACAATGTTTCTGAGAGGCAGGTAAAAATTATGCCATCTGTTTAGACCAGAAATTCTCCTTAACCACAAACTCATGCTAAATATTATGTCATAGAAACACAGGGCTGGAAGGAATCTCAGGAGATCATCTAATCCAGAAATCAGCAGCTGATGGCCTGCAGGCTTTATCCAGACCCTGGAGCCATTTAATCCAGGCCACAGATATGGGGCTTTGGCAGAATTCAGCAGTGGGAGCTTCTCTCCTGCTACTGTAGGGACAAATGGGAGAGGTGGTGGCAGCTGCCAGGTCCTTGCACCCACCCATGCCCCCGATCTCTGACCTGAGCTGGATCTTTCTCACTCACATCCTGAAAAGGTTGCGAAGCACTGATCTAGTCCACCTCTCTTCACTGAATCAAAATCAGGTGTACTACACTATATCTGAGAGAGATTTGTATAACCTGTTTGTAAAAACCTCAAGTAAAGAAAATAGGATTGTAGCTTAGACCGGTGGCTTAATACTCCTAGTGCTAGAAAGTTTTTCTTGATGTTTGGCCTAGATATTGATCTATTACAGTGAATTCTGATGGTTCAGAGTTTTTAGTGACATCCACTTTATTTTTGTTTAGCATTTTAAATCAATTTGTGCTTTATATCCACAATTATATAAATTAGATTATAGCCTTGTTAGTCAATATTGAGCTGCTTAATTAAGGTACCTCAGGCGTTGATTTGTTGTGCAATTTTATCTTAATTTACAGTATATCATCATCATCATAGCATTTACTGAAGGATTACCTTTTACTGAGCATTTTTTTCCATTTGAATAAAGTTTCTCTTGACAGAGCATCCTCCACTTGCTTCATTTTCCTTTTATCTGGCAGAACGAACAATGCAAAAGCATTTCCTTTGTAAGGTATTTGTACCACTCTGCAAGACAGCTGCTTATCATGGTAGCTTTTATACCCGCCATCTCGGTTCATCATTTTAACTTTCACTGATGTTCCATCATCCAGAAAAAAGTGACCTTCTCTGGTGGAGTCTGGGTTAAATGGATCTTCCCAGTGTGCTAGGACAAAGAAGGAGGATGCAAAAGAATGGATGAGTTGAACATAAATATGGATTGTCACTATTGTTTCTGAGAATTACATACATTAAATGAATATCAGTGTTTGCATTAAACCTGTAGTTTTGAGGAAAACAAAGCAACAGTGGGGTTAGTAATAGATTATTCTGCTGCTAAGCTGAGGGCCCTGTATCTGTGATCAAAAGCTCTATAGAGGTGCTGTCACTTAAAGGTAACTAATAAAACAAATATGTTTCACGCTTTACAAATTTACTTATGGTTAATTATCAAATGTAAGACCAATCACCCAAAGGAAACTTGAGTGCTCTGCTGAAATGTCCATTATAATTCACTTTCTATCATGTTCCACTCACATTGAGGCCCAGGGAGCTCATCATTAGACTGAAAGAGAAAGACATAATCTTACAAATGTGTTTGTATATATCCTCTTGTCTGTACAAACATTGACTGGTATTAAATGGCTTGAATAAACATAGAGAATTTACCTCCTAACCCTGATGTATTGAGTGTTTGCTTTCCATTTGAATAGAGAACTCCACTTTCTCTGTCACTTCCTGTCTGATGTACTTCTTTCATGTTATCCTGGACAGGATTTACAGTGTCTTATTCCTGAAGGTTTCTTGAAAATGATAATGATATAATACCTTTTTTTCTTAAAATGTATTTACCTACTAAAAAGTCTCTCCTAGTGTTCATAGGACTGTATGGAAAATTTGTGCATTAGAGAACAAAACATATTTTGCATTTTAAATGAAACAATTAAAAGTATTTTTAGAACTATTAACTAGGATAATAAAAAACAGGTAAATCACTGTAAACAGATATATCAGTGTAAACTATCAGACAGGTGCATATGCAGTATCTCTTACCAGAATACATATGCATCCATCTGATTATATCAGATTGTTTAAAAACTAGTGGGTTTGTTTCCTTCCATTTATTTCTTGCTGCATCATTAAAAAAATCTAATCAGGTCGGAATTCAAATCTGGATGTTAAATTTAGCTCCTAAATTAATTACTGGACATCCAGATAAGTATTGTTTGATTAGTGGAGATGTGGATTACCACTGTCGCCCAAGGGCACTGTATGTATTCAGCACTTCTAACCAAGATACTCTGACTTAAGATGTCTACATAGGGATTTAAGAGTGGGATACTGGTTTAACAATTTGGGCAGCATTCTTCATGTAAAGACATTCTAGATTGGCCATTTAACTCCTTAGTTAATCTCATACACTGATGTTTGTTATTGTACCTTAATTTAAAAGAAATGTGTTGCTCAAAATGGGGAGCACTTTAATTAAAGTGGTTTCTGGGCAGGTGCTCTAATTAAAACACTGCAGTGTCATATATATTAAGCCCATGCACATTTAAAAATGGTCACAGGATGATTTATCTAAATCTCATTCCACTAGGTTTCATTAAAGCACCCCATGACCATTTTTCAATGCATGGGGACTTAATACATATGACGCAGTGACGATACTGCAGTGTTCTCATTAGAATGAAAGCAGACTCAATTAGTCTAAGAAGAATGCATTGGAACACATATATAGGCAGCCTAAGAGGATCTATTTGAATTAATATCTTCATCTGTGCAATATGCCTTACCTTTAAAGAAAATGTAGTTGACAAGAACCAATAAAGTATCTTGATTAAGGTCCTTAACTAAGTTGGTAATTTTCCCCTGAGTTTTGTTCATTATGTAATCATTGATCTGCTTTTTAGCTTTTGCGAGATGTTCAGGATCCTCAAAGTTACTGGCAAAAACTTTAGAATCATAAAATTTTTTTACATCATCCACAAACTTTTGGAGGAGGTTCAGATGCACATCTACAAAAAGGGCATTTCCCATGCTCAGCTGGACTTCACTGTCAGGACTGTTCAGCAACTGAATGAGATGATGAAAGCCATCATGGATCTCTTGCTCTTCAATTTCTGTCAGGTTAAAGGTGAGGGCTTCCAGAATCTGATTCCGAGTGGCAGATTTTGCACCTCGTGCCAGCATTGCAAAGGCAGCAGAGATGCTTAGAGGAGAGAAGAAAACATTCTTGCCAGCTGCCTCTGATGATGCCTGCCTGTAGAATCTGAATGCAAAGTCAGCATTGCTTGGGGCTATCTTGTGACAGAGCATGTTTTCACCTGTGACATTGCCTTCAGCTTGGAAATGCTCCTCTGGGGGATTTAGTTCTTCCTGACAAAGGATGCAATACCCAACAAATAACAAACACAACGAAAGAGTGGACTTCATTCTGGCTTTAAATTATTCTGTTAAAAAAAGAAAAACCATTAGCAACCATTCGATCTACAGAATGGGACTGTTAAAATTATTCAGTTTTCCCTAGAGCAAATGAGTACTGCTGTTTACATTGCAGATGTTGATCTGTACCGTTGCTCAGTTTTACTGCTACTTGAGTATATAGAAATGCTTTTCCCTTTTGTCCTTCAGACTAGTCCTCAGTTTCTCTTCCTATCTCTCGTCCATGTCCCTTCATCTCCATAAACTTCCAGCCAACTGGAAACTTAATGAAAAATAAGCAATCTACTCAGGCTACCTTAGTGTGAAATGTCTCTGAGGGAGGCTTAAAAAACCCAAACCTGCTACATGTAGCAGCAGCAGGAGAAAAAGAATTCCTCCCAGCTCTCTGTGGCTACTAGCAAGGCCCAGAAGCTTGGGAAATACACACAGCAGAGCATAGTCATAGCTACTCCTAAATCACCCCAGACCAATGCCTGTCCAACCTCTTCTTAAATACCTCCAGTGACAGAGATTCCTCAGCTTCCCTAGGCAGTTTGTTCTGCTGCCTTACTGTTCTTACTGTGAAGAAGTTGATATCCATCCAAACCTGCTTTGCTGCAACTTGAAGCCATTGGTCCTCATTTCCTCATTTCCTGTCTGCCCCAAAGGGAAGCACCAGGCCCTGTGCAGTTCAGAGGCTGTGCAGGCAGCCCCTGCAGGCAGCCTGGTGGCAGCCGTGTAAACTAGCTCCAGTGAAGGAAAAAAAAAGGGGGCAAGCCTGACTTTTTTTTTTTATCCCTGGAGCCTGCCTGCCTGCTTGGGCCCAGTGCTTCCCGCCACAGCTGTGGTGTCGCCTGGGACCCCTGGGCTAGGTGCCTGCGGGGAGGTGCTGCCTGGGGGGCACCACAGCCACTGCAGAGGGAAGCACCAGCCCCCCTGCAGCTCAGGGACCTCTCGGCCCACCGGCAGCTCACCCTCCCCTTCCCACTGCCGGAGTGGCAGGTAAGCATCAGGCCCAGCTCTTGTGTACACACCACAGGGGCTTACTTTGGTTTAATTGTCCCTAAATTGAAACGGTGTTTTTAAAAACCCACCACTTCAATTTTGGGAGAATTAAACTGAACTAAACCCCCATGGTGTGTGCAAACAGCTTTTGTCCTGAGTTAGGAAGGGAAAAATTTCTTATGGTGCAGACACAGGGAGTAGGAGAGGCAGGAGGAGTCATAAACTGAATCTGACCCTAGATATTCATCCTATGCATTACTAAAGCTGTCACTGTGGAAACTGGCATGGTGCAGAGTATTAGGTCCCTGTCTGAGGGGTAGAGGAGTGCTGTGTGGGTTTGATACCTATGCAAGACAACTATTCTGGGGACCCTTTTTCAGCCCCACCTTATACTAGTATGCTCCATCACTGAGTATGCCCAGGGACAAGGCTCATCACCAGCTGTGGGGCCTGGAAACAATCACTCTTTTAGAGAAAAACACCATAAAATAAAGTGGGGGGGGGGAGGGGAGGTGTTTCAACAACAGGTGTGGAGGATAATATGGACCTCACTCTCAGGCATGGGAACATGTGATGGGCCAAAACTGGTCCCTTATATGTCCAGACTCATCATTTGCACAGAGAGATGCAGTAACAATGAATTCAGAGGAGTCTCACAATCACACACACATTTTCTTTTTTAAAAATTAGGCCCTTAACTTTCTCTTAAACAAATTACTAGTAAATAGCTGGTTAATCTTATACATTCAGCATACAGACTGACACACGGTATGTGTTTAGGTAATGTTAGGTGTCCAGCATCCCAGGATACTCCTGGGTGCCTCCTAGTCAGATTGAGTGGGGATACCAGGCAATGCTGAGCATAGTGAGCACTGGAGCCCCAGAGCACTCTACGGCCACAGTGCTGCCTGGATCAGTTTGCTGCTCTCACTGGGCAGAGTGAGTGCCCTGGGAACGTGAGCACTGCATCTCTGGGTTAAGAGCCCCTCCAGACCCCCTTACCAGGATCCCCTGCAGCTGCACCCTTCACCAATGGACAAGGTGGCAATAGGATCCCCTGGTCCCTGCCAGACAGCCCAGCCTGTGCCCTCCCTACTCTGCTGGCTCTTGGACCCTGGCCCAGGCATTGGAGTGCTGCACTACTACGAGTGGGGTCCAAAACCACTGGCTCCCTGCTGCCCCAGGGTAGCAGCAGCAGCAGCTTGGCACTACTCTCAGGTCAGGTTCCATGTCCTGCAGAAAGAAGGAGAGGTAATGAGAGTGGAGACTTTTCCCAAAATCAGTAAAACTTCATTTTATTTTCATTCTTTGCCATTAAGACAAGACTCAGAGAAAGCAATGTTCATTTTTACAAAGATAACATGTCTCCCAGAGAAGAAAAACCCTAAATTGAAAATAGAGGAAACATGGGAGAACTGAAAAAGAAGGAATAAAAGAAAACAAAAGTCCAACAGACAGTACTACCCTCTATTCAGAGAAAACAAGTCTTGATCTTTTTGGTTAAAGTCTTAATAGATTTGTGGCGTTTGCTATTCCCAGGCATAGTCTGGGCTGGCTCATTGCTTCTGCTGGGCAGAGTGGGCAAGCTCCAGGGCTGCAGAGCTCACTTTGCCCAATGGGAGCAGCTGGCAAATCTGGGTGGCAGCAGGAGGGACCATGGCTTCTGGGAAGTCCAGGGCTGCAGTGCTCGCTCTGCCTGGGGAGAGCAGCAAGCCAGTCTTGCCTCTAGCTCCGAGTCCTGTCCTTACTCACCAAGCCTGTACTGGCAAGCCAGAGCTATTCACATGAAGGATGGTCAAGAGAAGGTTTTTCACCTTAAGGTGTGACCACTCCACTAAGCTGATTAATATTTGTGCGGCTTACAGTGTAAGGTATAACAAGGATCTAAGTAACAAAAGAAATAGCTGTAGTGTAAACTAGGATGTGAACATACAGGCTTTCTACAGACATTACAGCTAGCAGCATGGGAGTTAGATCAAGTTAAAATTAATCTCTGATCTAAGGTGAATTGGGGTGGGTGAAGGGATGAATGGGATGGGGGACTAGCAGGAGGGCTTCTGGGGACTAGGGGGCTATCAGGGTTGAGGAGGGCTCAGGGGATTGGGGAGGGAGGGGTTGGCAGGATCGGAGAACTTCTCTGATCCCATCAACCCCCCCCAGACCCATCAACCCTCCTGAATGCCCCACAACTTGTCCTGATCCTAAAAAATGCTTTTGGGTCTAGTTTTACTGGCATTCAGCAGTCCCAGGTGCCTGGCTGAAGTAAGTCAAGGTAGGGGGAGGGGCAGGGAGTTGGGGGGGGGGCTGGCAACTTTGGGAAGGGTGTTGGTAGGATCGGGGAGGGTTAGTGGATCTGCAAAGGGGTTTTGCTGGCATCTCTCCCCCCTAGGACTAAGGGGTATTTTTAGCCCCCACAACTCTCCCCCAGTCCCACATGAACAGCCCTTCCCAGCAACCCAACCCTCCCATCCCCCCCGCTTCTCCCCCCACCCCAACTTATTTCCATCGGCTCCCGGCACTGGCGAGCATAGAGAAAAATGGCACTAGGAGTGGCTTGCAGGATGGTGGGGTTGGCACGCTTGGGGTGGGGGCTGGCTGGTTTGTGGGGAGGGGAGGGCTAAAAATAGCTTGGTGCCAAGTACAGGAAAAGCACAGCCTTGGGGCTGGGGCCAGTGGTTGCGCTTTTCCAGCTACAAGAGCTGCACTGGAGATGTATACAGAAATTCAGTTGGATTGCTTCAGACCTACCCAATCTAATTTAGTGCACCTCCCATGTACAGTTAAGTCAGACTGGATCAGCCATTTCTTGACTAATTCAACCTTTCTGCAATTTCTGTACAGCTTTCACTTAGATTGACCTAACTATTAGGGCTGTGTGAGTCTTCAGATCCCGCTTCGAATCTGGACCTGCTTTGGATGCTTCAGCGTCTGAATCAGTACTTCTGAGTTGAAGCGGGATACCAGTAATAGTGTCCAGAGCAGGTCGGGGGCATCCGAAGCACTTTGGACCCACTTTGGATGCTCTGGAGCTGCTTTGGATATTTTGAGGGAATTAGAAGAGGAAGGGGGAGCGGGGGATGGGGGGGAAGACTGACGTCTGTAGGTAGCCAGGGAGAAGGATTTCTCCCTGGCTACCTTTCCAATGGCAGCATCTGTGGGATGGGACTAAAAAAAGTAAAAGCCCCTGTTTCCAGGCCTTCTGTGCCTTTTGCAGCTCCTTCCCTATCAGCAGCTGGGAGAGAGAGGAACGCTGCGACTGAGACCTGCCTGCTGCTTTTTCGTGTTATAAAGGAGTGGTTAGGATTTGCTTAACTTAGCTGAGTTTAGCTTAGCTATTCAATTTTTTTAGTAGTATTACATTTCATTTATTTCTTTGAAGTATTTTATGGGAACTTGTTTTGGAAACTTTGCAAAAAGATAGTTGTGTTTTCCCGGCCAGTGTTATCTATCACTGAGCAGGGAGGCACAGAGTGCTTGCTTGCATGTGCACACACACGCACACATGTACACACTCATGCACATACATAGAGACCCAGAATATAGAAAAAAAATCACAGTTGAAGAAGACAGATATTTACAAGACACCAATAATATATTGAGACACAAGAACACATGCAAAACATTTCATTCACACCACAAGATAGACAATATTGTGAGAGCCAGAAAGAAGACACACAAATAATTTCATTCACAGCACAAGACAAGATAGACAATATAGTGAGACCTACAAAGAAGACGCAATTTCATTCAGAACAGCAGAGACAATATAATGAGAGCCAGAAAGAAGACACACAATTTCATTCACAGCACAAGATAGCCACAGATATTCACAGGAGAACGAGACAAACAGATATACAAAAGGATTCACACACACACAGACCTTTTGCAGCACAGGAAAGATCATTATGAAGTGTGCTAGAAAGGCAGGTGCCAGGTCTTCTGGAAGGGGAGGCAGAAGGAGTAAGGAGAGAGCTAGAGCTGCAAGCCCCCCCTCCCCTCCAACACAGACACATTTTGTTCCTGAGCAGTCATCACATCAGTGCTGCCAGTGGAAGCCAGGCAGCGGAAGCAGTGTCTGCACCTAACGCCCCTGCACCTGCACCACCTCCGCTCAATCCAGAAGTGGGCACCAGCAGTGGAATCACTTTCTCCTCCACCCCAATTTCAGCTCTCAGTGTGAGCCTCCCATTGCCAGAGGAGGAGCTGGAGCTGGAACCAGGGATGCTGAGAGCACTGGCTCAGGCAATTCTGGGGACTGAGGGGGAATAGAGTTTGTGCTCCACACCCCTCATGTTTCCCCTAAACCCAGGTCTCCTCTGGAAAGCAGCACCTCGGAGGAGGCTGAGGTTGTGGAGGCAAGTGGCTCAGTTGAGGCAGCTCCTCCTGCTGTTCAGCCTCAGCCTGCTGAGAAGGGGGAAGAGGCAGGATCCTCACCCTCAACCCAGAAGTGGGGGAGTAGTGTCGTGTGGGATCATTTTGAGGTGGCAGATGATGCCAGGTTTGCCATCTGCCAGCACTGCTGAAGGCACATGAGCCGTGGCAAGGATATGAGGCACTTCTCCACCATGGCCATGCTGCTGCATCTGAGGAGGCACCATCCCCTTGCCCTTCTTTCTGCTGCTCAGCCTGGCACCAGTGTGAGTGTACCAAAAGGGAAGTCCCCCGCTCGCTCCAAAGCCCCCTTGCCCCCAAAGCAGAGGCAGGCCGCCCTGGACCAGTGAGGGAAACGTGGACAGAAAGGGGGGTACGTTCCCAAGGTGTGCAAGATCACCCAGAGCACTGGGGAGATGCTTGCT
>NW_017728947.1:91352779-91409956 GCF_001723895.1 Crocodylus porosus
GGCTGTCCATGATGCCAACTTTGTTGGCATCTGCTGTGTGGTATACAGGCTGCACCTAATAGTGCGGGATGCCTTGGAGGGGGACAGGGCTGCCAGTGACAGTGCTGCCACAAGTACTGCTACAAGCCAGCTGATTTCAAAATGCAGGAAGGTGGCTGGCTGATTTCACCGCAGCATCAAGCAGGGGGAAGATACTGTGGGAGAAACAGGCAGAGCTGAGCATCCCGCAGCACAAAATCATGCAGGATGTGGAGACTTGATGGAACTCCACATACCTGGTGTTCAAGAGGCTGGTGGAGCAAAAGAAGGCCAGCCATGAGATGGCCTTGCTTGGGGAGATAGGGACCAGTGTCCCCCTGACCCCAGAGCAGAGTGGGGTACCATCTCCCAGATGTTGGTGGTTCCCTAGTGAGGGAACTGGAGAACCAAATGGAGAAATTCCAGGGGATCGATGTTCCTGGCTGGGGCAGGCCTCTGTCACCAGATGTGCAGGCACTGGTGAAGTGGCTGAAGGAGGGCATCAGGAGACAGCTGGATCCCTTGCGGTCCAGTACGGTCCACATGATGGCAGGCATGTGCAACCTGAGGGTGAACAGGATCATGTGCACTCGCAACCCCAAAACCCTTGATCACTGGACACAGGTGCTGGTGAACAAAGTCAGGGAGGCCGAAGTGCAGAGGCAAGGGGATGTGGAACAGGGGGATCTACTTTCCCATGCCAGCACTTCCAGCACTAGCACTGGCACCAGCACCAGCACCAGCCAGTCTCCTCCATGCCAGCCACTGCCAATGTGGGCCATAGGCATGGCTTCAGTACTGGGGTGCAAATGCACAAAGTTTAACTTTCACTAAAAGTTAAACTACTTTGCACTTACTGTCGGGTAAGAGAATGCACATGGGCACTTACCATGGAGTAAGCAGAAGTGCTGTAAGTTCATACACTAGCTTACCTTACAGTAACTTGTTCATGAGCCTATGCCCTAAATCCTACTGACCTTCAGTGAGACATAGTCACCTATGTCATGAAAGCACAATGGAAACATTTGCCCAAATTATGTAAGAACTCTGTCATCCAGATCAATATATTCAGTTGCCCTTGAATTTCTGTGTGTTTTTCAAGGAAATGGGAGAGAGAGAATTCCTCTGTTTTATAGCTAGCCAGTAGCAGTTAAGCAGAGCTGTCAAAGTGAATGGGTACAATCTGATCTCAGGGTAACTTCTCCCCCATTTGGAGTTTTGCTCTGGGTTCTGGGGAGCTTGGTGGGGAGACTGAGAGTAGTTTCCTAACAGCCATTACCACAGCTCAGAAACTACAGTCTCCTCTGCAGTGTGCCTTACCTCAGGAAAGCATCTGGAAAGACTGAGCCTAGGTGAGGAACAATGCCTCTTTGAGCTCCTAGTTACACAAGGAAATGTGCAATGTCTTCTTCCATTTCAGAGGTTTAAAATGTAGCTTGGTTGTGGAGCCAGGCATTTCTATTGGATAGGGTGTGGAGGAAGCCTCATCCACATTCCTCCCCCCAGTGCTCCCTACCAGCCAGACCACTCTAGATGAGAGTAGTGTTAAGGCAATGCCAAGTTGAGAAGGCTGGCACTTAAAAAATTAAAATAATTTTCCTTGTAAACTGATATTACTTGGGTGAGAGTCATTAAAAACATGAAACATAGGATCACAAAGGGCCATTTTTACAGTCTCTCCTTCAAAGAACATTCAAAGGACATTCCATTCCATTATTCCATCAGATAACCCAGGGGCATTTACCTTCCATTCAAGAACCATTTCTGTTGACCACCAGTTTTTTGTGCGCGCCATTTGTTTCAGTGTAGAATAGATACTGATTTTTATTTCTAATACAAAAACCACTCATGCAGGAATTAAATAAGCCCAGATAATGAACTGCATCTAATACAGATATCATGCACCCAAAGTCTTGAAGAGAAGTATAATTCCATACTTACAGCACAGTGAAAAGTATCCTGCTGTGTCTAGCTGTTCTGTCCTGCTTCTTTCTTTATTTGTTCTAATGTTAAACAGTATTAGGCAATACTAAACGTTGAACTGAGCAAATAAAATTCATTAGTGAAGCCACAGATCAACTGCTGATAATTTGTTTTTCATGTCACTACTGGTCGTTAGTGCTGTGCAAAGCTTAGGTCCCTGATTTGATTCAGTGGCGATTCCACCCAGTTTGGTGGCCGAATCTCCAAATCTGAATCAAAATCAGGAGACCTTTTAATCTCTTTGAATCGAATCAGAACCCTCCGAATTGATTCAGAAAGATTCAGAAAGATTTGGAGATTCAGACATAGACACAGCCTTAAATGTTTTTTCTACATACCTCAAGGTACCAGGAGGCTTGTGAATGCTATGATGCTGGGGTGCATGGAGCATCCCGCAGGAATGTGGGGGGTTCCCCAGCACACTCAGCAGCAGACCGAGAAGCGGACCAGAAGCGCTTCCGGTCCACTTCCAGGTCTGCCGGGGAGTGCACAGGGGACCCCCCCACCCCATGCCCCTTCTGGCTTGGTGACTGGTGCCTCCTGGGTCTGGGGGGGGGCACCCAGGGTCCCCCCATGGCCAATTGCTGAGCTGAGAGGGTGTAGGGGGTCCGCTCTGCATGCTCCCTGGCAGATTCAGAAGTCGACCGGAAGTACTTCCAGTCCACTTCTGGGTTCACTGCCAAGCATGCGGGGCTGCCTCCTGTGCTCCTGTGGGATGCTCCATCCACCCCACCATCACAGCATTCATGAGCAGTGTCTGGTATCTCAAGGTATGTAGAAAAAGCATTTAAAGCTGTGTCTATGGCCGAATCACTGATTCTCTGAATCAGCATCGACTCTTCAGATCTGGATTCAGCCGAATCGAATCAGAGACAGTGATTCGAATCAATTAATCGAATCACTATCCCTGATTTGGGCCAAATCTGAATCCAAACTCACACTTGCCACAACCACACTTGAGCCACCTCACGGCACCAAGATGCTGGATTTTTATAAGCCACAATCACTCTAATCCTCTGTGCTATAGGGCCTGTCACTCAATGCCCAAGTTGCTTAAATGGGCCAGACCATTAAATGTTCAGTCCTGTCTAAGGCTTTGAAGAGCAACTGTAATGCACATGCTCCACAGCTTGCATTACAACATTGTTAACTGTGTAAATACTAGATCAAATTTCTTTCACAACAAGTTGTGGTGCCAGGCTGCGATTTAGAAAATACAGTTCAGTTTTATTTCCAAGAGATACAATTACCAGCCTATTACAGCACACAGGAATGCAACAGAAATGGGAAATCCCATTAAGCATTTTGTCTATTGTTCATGCCTTGTTAGACAGGCTTGTCTCCTACAATAGGATTTTTAGTTGTCTGGTCAATCCTAAATGTTGGAATTTCCATAGAGAAGAGGCTTCATTGTTTCATGTTCTATAACATATCCCTTAAGTCAGACACAGAAGGATAACCAGGATTTTGCAAAAAGAGCTGAAGCAGTTCAGGATGTTTTTAAGTTTTTAAGTCCCCAAAAAAGATAAAAATTCTCCTCTCCCTTCCCCTCAGTGCTCAGAGGCACATTGTCTCCCCTCTCTTTCCCACTCATCCCTGCCTGCTGCTGCTGGTGCCCCTGCTATCCCAGGAGTAGGAGGGAAGGAAAAGGAAGGGATTGGAGGGGACGTGGGATGGAGGAGAAGCCCCAGTTAATGGTCAGAGGCATCAAACATAAAGCCTGCAGACCAGATCTGACATGCAGAGCTTTTTTGTCCAGGCTTCAAGTCTCCTGGGAATTTGGTGGGGGTGGAGGGATGGGACAAGTGGGAGGAGGAGGGGCCAACTGCCAAAATCCTGAGTATGAATCCTGTTGGGGCCACATTTCAGCAATGCTGCAGCTGTGTTCCCAAGACAGTATTCAAAAACGAAGGGTCACTGGTGCAGACAAAGCCCTAAGGGGCTTGAGGAAAATGCCCAACACAGAGAAGGAGTTGGAAAACTGAGAGCAGAAAGAACAGCATCTCTATCAAGATAGGCTAGTGATCAAAGGAGATATGCAATGCAATGAAGAGGTTCAGATTCTTCAAGAATAAACACTGAAAGACCATCCTCACAGGAGCAGAGAGAGGAAATCTGTAGCAGCTCAAAATAGTGAGTACACTGTGCCTGGTTTAGGAATTCATGAGAGTTCTTCAAATATGTTGTTCAGTTCCCTTTAATCACCTTCTTGATATGTTATGTATACTTCTTTAACCTTTTCTCATAAGTCAGTCTTCCTGCCTTTGAAGATCTTTCTTCTTTTTTTCTCCTCTGAAGACCTAAACCTTGACCTTTTATTTTTGGCATGAAAATGCTCAGAACTGACCTTACATCTAGGTGCAACCTTAAATATATAGCCAAGGGCTGTCATCATCTGATTAGCTAAAGTCGTGATACCTTTGGATATTCAGTTATGTACCTAAAGTCATATTTCATCAGCTACCATACAAATAGTCCTTGGCACTGCTGATATTGAAATAACTCCCTCAAAGTAAATAGTTGTATCTTTGATTTTTTTTCATAAATGAAATATCTGTGTACTCTTCCAGGGTGAAGTCTGGTATCAAAATGATTTGCTGAAGCCCAGGCAGATATATTCCTTCTGCATCCTCTTTGTCTTCTAATATTATAGTTTTACCCCCAAAATACTGGCCTTGACATAAAAGTAGTCAAGTAATTTCAGTACACAGAATATTTTCAATTTCTGTGGTGTGTTTTGCCCAGAAATCAAAAACATTTTACAAATACCAGTGAACTAAGCCTCAGCACATCCCTATGAAGTAGGTTAGAAGTATCTAGATTGTAAAGATAAGGTAAATGATAGAAAGTGATATTATGAACCCAAGAGCCCAATGGAGGTCTGTGGCACAGATGGAATTAGAAGTCACATTCCACAAAATATAATTGTGGGTGGTAACCACTAGAGCATGCTATAGCCCTTTTGAGTTCTGTTTGAACATTACTGGTACCATCACATTTATTTTTGTTCAGTAGTTTATGGCTGCTTTGTAGATTTAATGGAACAACAATAAAAAGGTAATTTCATCCTCCAGTTAACCAATACAGCAGTACCTAATTTATTGTTTTGTGCTGATATAGGATTCAATCTTAAACTACAATACAATCTATTATCAGAACAGTATGGGAAAAATATCTTTTTCTCATTTAGGCAGAGTTTCTTTCAGCAGAGCATCCTTCACTCGGTTCATTTTACCTTCATCAGGAAAAATGAATAATGCAATAGTATCTGTGTTGTAGGTTGTTGTACCAGTTGACAGGTCCTCATCAGAATGAATTTCATAATAACATTCTCAGTGCCTCACCTTAATTTTAACAGAAGTTATCCCATCAACCACAAAAAATCATTTTCTTTAGTCAACAGTGGGTACATCTACACATGCACTTTACTTCAGAGTTGACTAATTAGCTCCACAGTAAACCATTACTGTCTGCACCTGCATCTATATTAGGGCACAGTAAATTCGCTCTGCCAACTTGCACTTAAGATAGTGCCGTAAGTACTATCTTATGGAAAAGTCATTAAGTACACTGCAATGCACATGAAGATGGCAATAAGGCTGGCTGGAGAACAAGGATGCTAAAGTGCAGGAAAGCTGACTGCAATATAACCCTGCAGTGTAGTATCCTTGTGCCCCAGCCAGCCCTTCTACTGCCCAATGCTGCCACCTGGAGCTTCAGGCTAACACCCTGGACCCTCTGCCAGCTTAGGGCTGCTCTGCTCTGTCACAAATTGCTGTTCTCCTGTGTGCATTTGTAAATCTGTGCCCAGGAGCATTTTTCTCCAGCATGAACTGCACCAGAGTTTATTGCTCCACCTTAATTGCACTTATAGATGCACACAGTGGATCAAAAAGTTCTCCTGTGGCCTTATAAGAGAAAGGTGACAATTACATTTTATCCCAGGGCATAACAAAATTGTTCAGACATCCATGCCCACTATCCTGAGGTAGATCCTAAAAAGGTTCACAGTGGACATGTCTACATGTGCAATTCATTTGAGGCAATAAACTCCAGTGCAGTGGAGTTTATTGTTCCTAGGTGCCACATTTATATATGTGCCTGGGACTGCAGCATGTCGAGCCAGGTCAGAGAAGACCCAGCTGGCAGGGACCCCTGGGGGGTCAGCTTGCCAGCCTGGGGCTGCTCCAGCCTGGCTCAGGATGCTGCAGAGGTGCTGTCTGGGGCATGTGAGTGCTCCAGTGCAGAGGCAGAGCTAGCCAGCAAGCAGCCCCCACACTGAAGCACCCTCATGCCCCAGCTAGCCCTGTCAGCATCTACACATGCACTTCTGTGCACTAAAAAACACTGCCACAGGACATATTTGAAGAACTCTCATGAATTCCTAAACCAGGCACAGTGTACTCACTATTTTGAGCTGCTACAGATTTCCTCTGTCTGCTCCTGTGAGGATGGTCTTTCAGTGTTTATTCTTGAAGGATCTGAACCTCTTCATTGCATTGCATATCTCCTTTGATCACTAGCCTATCTTGATAGAGATGCTGTTCTTTCTGCTCTCAGTTTTCCAACTCCTTCTCTGTGATAGTGTTTACAAGTACTATCTTATGGTGAAGTGTATCAATTTACTATGGTCTAACAGGGCCACACGTGTAGATGCAGAGACTTAACTGCAGAATCTAATTCATAGATTCATAGATTTATAGATGCTAGGGTTGGAAGGAACTTCAACAGATCATTGAGTCCGACCCCCTGCCTAGGCAGGAAAGAGCGCTGGGGTCAGATGACCCTAGCCGGGTGCCTACCCAGCCTTCTCTTAAAGACCCCCAAGGTAGGGGAAAGCACCACCTCCCTTGGACGCCTATTTCAAATTTTGGTCACCCTTACTGTGAAGAAGTTTTTTCTAATATCTAACCTAAATCTGCTCTCTGTCAGTTTGTGACCATTGTTCCTTGTTACCCCAAGAGGTGCCCTGGTGAACAGAGCATTTCCAATCCCTTTCTGTGTCCCCCTAATGAATTTGTAGGTGGCCACAAGATCACCTCTCAGCTTTTACATTTTCAGAATTTACAAAAGTGTCAATATTTTACCCATATGATATGAGATATGATGCTTATGCTGCAAAAGCTGTTTTTGTGTTGGCCAACTCCATTAATGATGCATCTTCACTTCATTTTTACCTCTAATTTAATAATCCTGCAAATGTCAACAGTGTTACAGAAAGAAAAGTTATTTGATTCACTGGAGATCCACAGGGTAGAGACTAGGGGTGTGCAAAGTTTCAGTCACTGATTCAATTAGAAGGAGATTTGGCCCCATTTGGTGGCCAAATCCCCAAATGCAAATCAAATCAGGAGACCTATTAATCTCCTTGAATCAAAAGCCTCCAAATTGATTTGCAGAGATTCGGAGACATTCGACAATTTGGCTATAGACACAGCTTTATATGTTTTCTCTATGTACCTTGAGGTACAAGGTGCAGCTTGTGAACACTGAGATGGTGGGGTGGACAGAGCATCCCACGGGAGTGCGGGGGGGAAGGGTACCCTGCACACTTGGCAGCAGACCCAGAAGTGGACCGGAAGTATTTCTGGTCTACTTCCAGGTCTGCTGCAGAGCATGTGGGGGGCCTCCCTACCCCCTGTATTGGTGACTGGTCCCTTCTGGGTCTGGGGGGGCATGTAGGGTCCCCCACAGCTGATCGCTGAGCTGGGGAGTATAGGGGGGTGGTCCCTCATGCAGTCAGTGGTAGACGTGGAAATGGACCCAGGAGGTACTAGTCACTGAGCTGGGGGGCAGGGAGCTCCCTCATGTGCTCTGCGGCAGACCTGGAAATGGAAGTACTTTTGGTCCTCTTCTGGGTCCACCGCTGAGCAAGTGGAGGACACCCCGTGCTCCTGTGGGATGCTCCATCCATGTCACCATCTCAGCATTCACGACCCACACCTGGTACTTTGAAGTATGTAGAAAAAACATATAAAGCTGTGTCTATGGCCAAATCACTGATTCTCTGAATCAGAATTAAATCTTCAGATTCAGATTTGGATGAATCGAATCAAGACAGTGTTCCAAACCAGCCAATCGAATCACTGTCCCCCAAATCGGGCTGAATCTGAATCAAATACTGCTTGCTTCACACACCCCTAGTGGAGACCACTGTTCCTAATGAGAGTCAGACAATAGAAATTGTAATATCTATTAACACTCCATTAAAAATGTCAATAAGATTTTAAAGAATGTTTCCTTTCATTTGCCAGCTATAGAACTGAATGTTTTGCATTTTTAAAATATTTTTACAGATTTAGAAAATGACAGCTTTGAATTGTTACCTTTTTCCAACCAATTCTAAACATCTTGAAATATAAAAAAAATGTTCAATTGTCAATTAAATTAAATCCCTTTCAGGATTTTTTGTATTGGTATTTAAAACTGTGTTAAACTAAGAAACAATTATCAGAAAGAAAAACCAAGGTTATACAGTAGTTTGCCTATATAATGAGTTGCATTTACTCCATTCTTGTTCTTATAATATCAAACAATTGCAAATTTGCAAATTTCCTCAAATCTTAACTTTGCAACACATTGGGTATGTCTACACGTGCATTTATGTCGGCTTAAATTTACTGTGTAGTAAATTACTGGGCAGTATGTAGGAGTAGGCTGGTAGCTGCATGTACAGATGTTAAAGCACATTAGTCCCAAGTCAGTCAGACTAACTTTAGTCTCAAATCAGTGTTACACACAGGGTTACTGCACAGCAGGGCTGTGCGAAATTTCACTGGCTGTTTTGTTTTGACATTGTTTCAACTTGTTTTGAGCTCGAAACAGTGAAATCGACACAAAATGAAGGGGTTTGAAACAGCCTCGAAATGAAATGAGGGCAGTCAAAATGTTTTGAAAGTTTCAAAACATTTCAAGTTTTGAAACTCAAGCAGGGCTTGCCTGCAGGGATAAAGGAGAGGGAGGGGGAAGAGGGGGGAAGGGCTGCTCTCATACTGACTGTGTAGCTGGCCAGTGACTGTGGTCCTTCCCTGTTGTCCTTTCTGATCCCAGTGCTCTGGGGGAGGGATGGAAAAACAGCATAAAAGGCAGCATTGTTTGAACTGTCCTGCTTTCTGTCTCCCATGTCACGAGTTTTGCTTGTCAGCAGCCTGATGTTCAGTTTCTCAGAAACCCCTGCAACTATCTCCTTGAAACTTGGCAGGCTTTGTGGCCTCAGCAGGGGCTACCATGCCAGCAGTTTTCACCTTGATGTGCCTTAACACACACACGTGACTAAAGTATTGCTTTCAAGAATTTGAGGTGCAGTTTCCCAGAACCCCTCTGCATTTATGTCCTTCAAGCTTGGCAGGCTTCATGGCCCTAGAAGGGGCTACTGTCTCTGCAAGTTTCATCTGAATCAGGCAAGAAATGACAAAGTAATAGGCAGTTTCATGGTTCCCTATTATAGCCTATGGGCGAAACATTGAAACAGTGAAACAGTTTCAATGAAATAAACAGAACAGTGGTTCTGAAACTAAACAAAACTTGAACTGAAACACTGTCCCACTGAAATGTTGAAACAGAAGTCAAAAGGAAATGGTGCTGTTTTGCACAGCCCTACTGTGCAGTAAGGTGTTACACGTGCATTACTGCACAGTAACTAATCAGGCATAAATTTGATACCTGCATGATTCAGGTACTGAATGTATGTTCAATCTGGCATAAATTGCCATATTTACCGCACAGTATGGGTGTGCACATGTAGACACGCACCTGCACTGTGCAGTAATTTCAGTTACTGTGCAGTAAATGAGAGCATGTGTAGAAACACCCATTGAAAAACAATGCAAAACAAAAAAAAATTGCTCATTAAACTCTGTTTCCAGACTAAATATTTCAGGTTGTAATATTTCTTTATTCAATAATAATAGCAATAATCCATATTATAATAGTGTAAGAGTGATGCAGCTATGATAGTTCAGGAATTATGCAAAAGGCAAGGATTTTTTAGGGTGATATCTTTTATTTGACCAACTGTATAGTCGGGATAAAGCAAGAGAAGCTTTTGAATAGTGAAGAAGAATGTTTTGCATTTGAAAGCTTATTTAACTATTTCCCAGCTATCTGGTTGGTCCAACAAAAGATATCCTCTTCAAAAGTCCCTGCCTCTCAAATAATCCATATTAACATTTAAAAAGGCATTTTCTCAAACTGTACCCACATTTTGTCAGTATGTCTATGTTCATTTTGTTGGTTTAAAAATATTTTAGAAGTCCCTTCAGGATTTCACTGGTTCACAGTGAAGAGGACTAGGTATTTTGGAGTTATAATTCATCCCATTTCCTTTTCTGTTTTATATGAAAACATAGAAAATTTGCTTAGATATGTGATAATGGGAGCAGACTGCTACTAAGAAAAACAACAGTATTAGGAAAACAGTGCTAGAAAATGTGCTGGAAAAATAGGGGTATGACAATTTCACAATTTATTTATACCAGCAATAGGATCTGGTGGAGACAGTTATACCAATAAAAATTCCTTTTGCCAGCAGACTTGATATTCTTAAAGGAACTGTTGTCGGCTCCTCTGTGAGTGGACACAGCTTATACAGGCCAAAAAAGCTGTTAGTACAGCTAGGCCAGCTAAACTTTTCTGGTCTAGACTAAGAACAATCCCGTAGGTAAACTTGCAGTTTCAGACCTGTAGTTGTTCTCTGAGTAGAAGCAAAACAAAAGCATCAGAATTCCTTGCAATATCAAGGGGCAGAATGATCATTCCAGGATTGAAACAGTCATCAATAATCATAGGATTGTGCTAATGAAGTGGATAAGAAACGAACTGGACCCTGACACAATTCATCTGAGTGACTTGGTATCTTAAAACCTCTGAGGAGACTTTCTGAAAGGGTCTTTTACAAAAAAGGAAAAAAGTGAAATCAGACATGTTTATTTAAGTTACTTGTGGTTTGTTATATTGTAAGCTGTGCACAAGTGCTTATGAGACAGGAAATATTATATTCCTGTGTTATGGATTTAGGAATGCATATTAGTACTGCTTTAAATAGTACCACTAGCATCTAGTGATGCATATGTGCAGCATGTACTTTGCTGAATCATGGGAATTTAGCCAGCACTACACCCAAGTGCTACGACACATCCAACAGCTGGTCACTTATTTTCCACAAGGATTTACTATCTTCCCCATGAAGAGGATGCTAAGGGTATGCTTGTTAACAATCATTATCAGGAAGGGCCTGTTGAATTTAATTTTGGGAGTGAAAACAGAACCAGATCTCCATGTAATTTCTGTGACAGTGACGCCTACCGCTTCAGTGCCATTCTCATGAACTTTCAACAGGGCCTTGTGAACCACCTGCAGGAGATGAAGCAAAACATTATTCTAATTAAAGAAAAAGCAGAAAATATCAAGAGAGAAACTTGCTTATTTTAAACAGACTGTCTTTGCAAAAATAGCTGATAAGAAGTGGGCAGGGGAAAGGATTGTCACTGCACAGGAGAACCACTTCCACCCTCATACCCCCTGAGTTCAGAGAAGCTGAGATTTGTGAGATAAGATAGTATCTTTTATGGTCCAGAAAGATGCTCTTCCTCCAGTCCAGGAAAGAAGGAGACACAGCCTGGCCTAATTACCAGTTAGAACAATTACTTTCATTTAACAATGCTATTCAATTTTTTGCAGAAATTTTAAAAGCACAGAAACCGTTTGTAAACTTCTAGGGTGAGGTATAACTATTCTGAAAAGCTTAGCTTCAAGAAAGACACTGGCTACCTCCTTGATTTATAAATCCAGTATAGAATAATTTTATAACTACTAATATTTAATAACCCAAAAGGATAATTACCAAAAAGGATAATTAGCCAAAAGGGATAATTAGCTTATAACAGAAAATTATACAGAGTATTATTGAAACTGGATCAGTGACAAGAAACTGGCAGAAAAAATAGTTTGTTTAGCTTCCAATTTCATTTTTCCCCTCTTCAACTTAGTGCATTATTTAAAGGGAACTGAAGAATATTTTACTAAAGTTAACTCATACCTTTGGAAAATTTTTAGTTGCCAGAAAAAAGTTTATTTTTGTCTTCTGTCTTTTCCTAATGTCCTCTGGTTTCCGTGTGTGTGTTACACCTTCCAAACACACTAGTCCTTAGTTTTAGGAAAAGACAGACCTGCTTTAAACCCAGTTCTGCTAACGCCAGGGAAAATTTTGCCAGTAGCTTCAGTGAAAGCTGGGTCAAATCCTTTAATATTATGAAACAGAAATGTAATATCCCAAAGAACAGATGGATCCACTGATCACCGGCTCTGTTTACCAACTTACTTTAGAAACCTTCAGTCCACTTTCCTCTGTAATTCCTGACAGGTCAGCTTGGTCAGTGAATACATCAGTCACACCCATTTGCCTGAATATCTCTTTTACATCATAGGTCCCAGAAATAGAAAAATTTGGAATGTACAGATGTATTTTACTGTTAGAAAAGGAACACCAAAATGCTGGTGAATCATCTGCTCAATAACTCTCCAGAATATATTCAAGCCAGTGACACCTATATTTATCTTTTAAGTATTCAGAAGTCTTCTCACAGTGATGGAATAACCTGTTTGAACAGTGTATTTGAGTAGGGACTGAGTACGGATGGCAGTAAAGGCCTTCTCTCATGGGTCTGTATTCTCATCTGTATCATCGCATGCAAAGGGGCTGTTGTAACTTCCTCAGTAATAGTGAGAATACTTGTGGCTCTGTAGATTAGAGCAGCTTTTAGAGTGTTTAAAATTATCTTCCAATTATTTAAGGCTTACTCCACACTAACTGCAGTAATCATTGGGTAGATACAGCTCTACTGGCAGAAGTTTTTGATGTTAGTTACACCGTGTTCCCCAAACAGTAGAAGCTTTTTAGGCAGAAGCCTGCTTCTATGAGCAGAGTTGTGTCTGTATTGGTGGGGTTGGCAGCACAATGACACTGGCTACCGGGTGTGCTCTTTCCTCAACCTGTAGCTGACATAGCTTTGCCAACAGAGTGCTGTAATGTAGACAAGGCCTTAGGCCCCTGAGAGGCTGGTTGGGAATTATCAGGGTGTGGAACTATTCTGCCCATGTCATATCCAGGTCCCAACATATCCCCTGTAAGGGGGCTTCAGGAAACATGTGGAATTGAAGCAGTTATGAAGCAGTTATGACAGTGTTGTATCACAGGAGAATAAATTAATCCTCCAAGTAATAATAGTAGTAGTTTGTTACCAATAAGTCTTAGCAGCTCTTTACAAAAGTTATCAACGGAAGAATTAAGGCACGGTGAGGTGGTCATACAAAAGATGAGCTGAGAATTGAATTTTGTTGGCTTCCTGTTCAGGGCACTATCCACTGGCCCATATCCTGTCTCATCCATACAGACAAGTATAAATTGATCTGTATAGTGAGTCATAAGTTCTGGGTTACCTTTTTCCATAGCAAAACTCAGGGGAGAGTATGTAAGAGGGTGTGGTATACTTTAAGGTTCCATAATCTGCTATCAAAGAACCCAAGCCTCTATTACTTTTTCTACCTAATCTTCATGAAACCATAAGAAAATTATAGAATTACTCATGAGCCCTCCCATGAGAGGAATTCACTGAGAGCTTCCCTCATGTCCTGACACCTTTTATCCATGTGGACCCTGTCTCTGAAAAAGAGACAATAGTGCCATGGTCTGGATGTGGCATATATTTCCCTAGTATTTGAGTGCCTCCAAAATTATCCACTGCTTTTTATAGTTTCACAGTTGGTAGGGTCAGAAGGGACCTGAGCAGTTCATCAAGTCCGACCCCCTGCCACAGCAGGAAAGAATGCTGGGGTCAAATGACCCCAGCAAGGTGATTATCCAGCCTCCTTTTCAAGACCCCCAGGGTAGGAGTGAGCACCACCTCCCTTGGAAGTTGGTTCCAGATCCTAGCTGCCCTGATTGTGAAGTAGCGCCTCCTGATATCTAGCATGAATCTACTCTCAGTCAATTTATGGCCGTTATTTCTCATTACTCCCAGTAGTGCTCAGGGGAACAGAGACTCTCCCAGAGCCTGCTGGTCTGCCTTGGCCACCAGATCCCTGCTCAGCCTTCTCTTGTGGAGGCTGAACAGGTTCAGGTCCCATAGCTTCTCCTCATAGGCCCAGCCTTGCTGCCCCCTGATCATGTAAGTGGCCCTCCTCTGGACACTCTCAATGCTGTTCACATCCCTCTTGAAGTGCAGCGCCCAGAACTGGACACAATACTCCAACTGCAGCCTGACCAGAGACGCATAGAGGGGGAGGATCACCTCCTTGGACCTGCTCAAGATGCATCTGTGGATGCATGACGAGATGCGGTTGGCCTTTCTGACCATGTCCCCACATTAGCAGCCCATGTATGTTTTGGAATCAATAATGACATCAAGATCCTTTTCTGCCTCTGTGTTGACTAGAATGGAGTTCCCCAGCCTGTAGGTATGCTGCTATTTCTTCCTCCCCAGGGGCAATACCTTGTATTTGTCAGTATTGAAACCCATCCTGTTCTCATCTGCCCACCCCTGTAACCTGTCCAGATCTAGCTGAAGCCTGTCCCTCTCCTCCAGCATGCCCACTTCTCCCCACTTCTTAGTGTCATCCATAAATTTGAACAAGGTGCTTTTTACCCCCTCATCCAAGTCACTGATGAAGATATTGAACAGTGCGGACTCGAGGACCAAGCCCTGGGGGACCCCATTGCCCACATCCCTCCCAGTCAAAAAAGACCCATCCACCACCACTCTCTGTGTGTGGCCCTCCAGCCAATTTTCAACCCATCTGACTGTATAGGCATTGACACCACAGTCGCCTAATTTTTTTATGGGAATGGGGTGAGAAACAGTGATGAAGGCCTTCCTAAGTCCAGAAAAACTATGTCCACCATGACACCTGCATCTAAGGATTTTGTAACCTGATTGTAGAAGGCAACCAGGTTGGTCTGACCTGCCTCGAATGAACCCATGTTGGTTGCACCTAAGCATGATCTCCCCTGCTGGCCCCTTGTAGATGTGCTCCTGGATAATTTTCTCAAAGAGCTTCCCTAGGACCAAGGTAAGACTAATGGGCCTGTAGTTTCCTGGGTCTTCCTTCCTTTTTTGAAAATGGGGACCGCATTGGCCCTTTCCCAGTCCTCTGGCACCTTGCCTGACCACCATGAGTGCTCATAAAGCTGTGCCAGGGGTCCCACAATGACCTCTGCTAATTCCCTCAGCACTCTGGGGTGGAGATCATCGGGACCTGCTGATCTGAACACATCCAGTCCCACCAAAAATTCCCTGACTAGGTCCTCTCTGTCCCTGGGCCTGGCAGTGCCTCTCCTGGGTCTGTTAGGGATCCTAGTGGGGGGGATGCCTCAGTCCCTGCTCAAAAAGATGGAGGAAAGGAAATTGTTAAAGAGGTGAGCTTTGTCATCTGGTGTGACCACCAGATTTCTTAGTAAATCCTTCAGGGGCCTTACGTTACCTGGTACCTTCTTTTTACCCCCTATGTATTTAAAAAAGGACTTATTGTTATCCTTGATCCGGGTGGACAGTTCCATCTCTGCCTTAGCCTTCCTAACAGCCCTCCTACAATTTTGAGCAATGGAAGTATAATCCACCTTGGTGATGGCTCCTCCCTTCCATTGAGCGTATGCCTCCTTTTTAGCTCTGAGACATTCCTGGATGTTTTTGGTGAGCCATGGGGGCTTTTGAGCACTCTTGCCCTATTTGATACGTGTTGGGATTGTCACCCTTTGGGCTTGAAGGATCATCTTCCTGGACTCCGAACTCCTCTCCCCTCCCCTCCAGGACCTCAGTGCCTCCCTGACTAGTCTCTTTACCTCATTGAAATTTGCCCTCCTGAAGTCTAGGACTGTTGCCTTGCTGCAGGCCTCTGGCACCCTGCAATGGATTGTGAATTCCAGTAGGTGATGATCGCTGTCACCCAGGTGGTTGAGAACCCAAAGTTCACTCACTAGGTCGTCACTCATGGCCAGGACCATGTCCAACAAGGCATTTCCCCTGGTGGGACTGTGCACCTCCTGGGTTAGATGGAGGCCCTGTAACTTGGCTAGGAACCTTTGTGAGCAGTCAGACCTGGCTGACTGTTCTTCCCAGCAGATGTCCAGATAGTTTAGGTTACCCATGATGACCCCATCCCTTGACTTAAGTGCCTTTTACCTTCAAAACACCCTTGAAAGGATGGATTTTCTTCATGTTACAGATGGGGAATGTGTACAGTTAATTGATTTGGCCAAGAAATTTAGCCTCAATATGCAGAGTTTAATTCTGACATTCAATTTCTGACTGCCCTCCTCTTGCCCCTTTCCCATTGGGCTCTAAATATTTTGTCTTCAGATGAACTCTATTCAGTCCCTAGTAAGGTACTTCTAACCATATCAGCAGCCAAGGGATTACCTGTTTCTGAGGGAATTTTCCCATTTAGAGGCAGTTTTTTGCAACAGAGCATCTTCTACTTCCTTCATTTTTCCTTCATCAGGCAGAACAAACAAGGCTGCAGTATTTCCACTGCAAGGTACTTGCACCAACCAACAAGAAAGCTCCTTATCATAGTGATTTTTATAAATGCCCCGCCGGTACATCATGTTGACTCTTACAGTCGTTTTCTCATCCACAAAAAAATCCTCTTCCTCAGTATTAAAAATATCGAAGGGTTTTTCCCAATAGGCTTTGGACAAAAAAGAAAAAGAATGTAACTAATTATACTGCAAAGTGGAGTTATTATTATGAATAAGACCAGTTGAAGTGGACTAACACAAAAGCATCTGACCATGTAACCTTACTTCAGTTAGCAGTATTTGAGCATCTCAATTCATTACCCTTTTTTATTAAAGTTACAGCACCTTGAGATTTTATTTCAATGCTGTTCTCCGCTAACAGGCAGGAGCATTTGTATCTACTCTAACCTGAGTCTGTTTGCATCCATCAGATTAGAACATATTATAAGGAAAAAAATAGGGTATTTAAGAAACAGTGGTGTTTCTTCCATTAGTAAATGGGGGAAACACGTGTGGACATGGATACACATATGCAAACAGACATACTTGGAATTTATAGAAAGACTTTCTATACTGGAGTGTTTTCCAAACAAAGTGTCTAACAGATTGATAAGGGACAATGTTGACAATGTCCCTTCATTTAACATCTGAATTACACAGCCTGTGTCTTAGATTCCAGTCAGCTATCTCAAACTAATGCATTCAATAAAAATCCATGTTACAACATTCCTTACCTTTAAAGAAAACATAGTTAACAAGAACCATCACAGTTTGTGGATCAAGGTCCTGGACTAAATCAGTAATTTTGCCATAGGTTTTCTTCCCAATGTAATCATTGATCAGCTTCTCTGCAGCAGTAGAATTTCTGAAGTCAGTGTATAAAACTTCAGAGTCATAAAAGTTTTTGACATCCTCCAGAAAGGTCTGTAGTGGTCTCAGGGTTTCTTCTATGAAAAGGGCATTGCCCATATTCAGTTGATTCTCACGGTCTGTGCGGTTCAGTGCACAGATGAGATGACAAAAACCTTCATGTACCTCCTTCTCCTGCGTCTTTTCCATGTTAAAGGCCAGCCCTTCCAGAATCTGATTCAAAGTGGCTGATTTAGCACCAAGTGCCAGCATTGCAAAGGAAATGGAAATGCTTATGGGTGAGAAGAAAACATTTTTGTCAGATTCCTCTGATACAACCAACTGGTAAAATCTGAAAGCAAGGTCAGCATTGATTGGGGCTAATTTGAAATAGGCTTTGCTTTTACATGGATAAGCTTCTTCAACCTGGGAATCAGGTTCTGTGGGATATATATGATCATACTCATTACTGCGACAGTGAGGATGATGGCCATGGACCAAAGTTTGAACCCCAGCTAGTAAAAAACACATAGAGAGGGTGGACTTCATCTCCCTTTGGATTTATTCTGCAAAAGATTTAGATATAGAGAAATTAGTCAATCTAAATTATTTCTCTTTTTTCCCTTTGTACCATGAGTTCTGTTACTTCTTTTTCAGTGATTAATGCATATGATGAAATACACTGAACCTACCCTGGGTGAATCTATCCCATCAATATCACATTTCAGACAAATGGCACAGAACACATGAAGACACACCTGTCCACCTACACCCCATTATATTGGCACAAAGAACCTGAATGCGATTCCCAACTAAACATGGCAAAGCAGAGAATTTGAAACAAAATTTAATTCTCTTATTAAAATGTGTATACTTTTCTAAAACCTCATTGCTGAGATTCATCTTTGTGATCCTAGTAACTCTCAGAAGGAATATATGCTTCATATTAAATTCTTTATGTGATCACATTCATTCAAAAGGGATAGCTTAGGTCATATTATAGTGCTTAAATGGATTTAAGAAATAGATTGTTTTATGTCTGCAACAGAATGAAAACTTTCAGCATATTTTTTGCCAGGCAAAAACTGGATGACAGACAATGCTTGCTTTTATAATCCACATTTCAAGATTGCTTTTGTGGCCCTTTTCACCTTTCATGGTTTACCAAACAATGTTTTAAAAATATTATAAACATAGAGTACAGTGTTGCATGCAATTCATAATTTGTGTGTAGGACTTTTTTGTACTATTTTTTGAAAGGTAACTAGAAATGGAATAGACCCTAGTGGGTTACCTTGGTAACAGCCTCTCTTCAGACATGAATTTAAAGGATCTTTATGGCTTCCAAGTGTATTTTATTGTCATGTTATTCAAATAGCTCTCCTACTAGAACGGCAATTTTTGCTGGCCCTTAGCTCTGTTTTCTATCCCTCTGACAAATTCACATGTGCACACAAAAATAGTATAACCCATAAAATAAGGAACATATAACAAAGAATCAGAAATAAATATGTCCTTGTTAAATTGAAGATAGTACTTACAGTGCATTGAAAAATATCCTGCAGTGTCCATTTGAACAGGCCTCCTCCTTGCTCTACTAATTACTACCAAACAGTATTAAGCCAAGTGTCCTCTATTAATCATTAATTAGAGCAAATAAAAATTATCAAAAACCAAACAATGATGGGGCTACTTTTCTCAAGACCTATGCAGTGCAGACTGAAGCTAATACTCGGCGGGGGGGTATGTCTACACCAGATGCTTTGGGTATATTAGACTAATTCTACTGAGCATTAGTGTGGCAGGCAAAACCCAAGCTAATGCACAGTAGATTTAGTCTACTGTGCATTAGTATCACAAAAAGGCCATTCATTTGCACCAATGCACAGTAGCACCAATTACAGCATTCTAAGTTAGTACCTGTCATTACAGGTACTAAACATAAAGCACCATAATTTTGACACACTGTCAAAATTTTGACATCCATGTCTAATGAATGTGTAGACGTGCCCAGGATGTTGCAGCTCAGAACCATATGGAGAGGAGTGACCAACTTTCTTGTTGCCTCCATGGGTGCAGAACCCTAGCTGTGCAAACAGGAAGTGATTGAAATCCTTCTGGAAATGTTTGTGACCAAGAGGAGCTATTCTTCATAATGGGGGATTCGTGGTACATGGTCTCAACCAGTGATTCTCAACCAGGGTGCTGTGGCATCCTTAGTTGCCATGTGATCCTGTCAAGGGTGACACAGGGTGTTGCATAATATTAGCACTGTTAGGTGTGCATGTACCTACACATGATTTGTAAGATAAACCTAGAGATTTCAAATAGCAAAACCATTCTGCTCTGTGGTGTGCTGAGTTCTTTCCAATAAAAGAATTGCTCTAATAGATTTTTGTACTCAATAAACAAGTGAAAGCTGGCATTTTCTGAGGGAGGCCTTGAGTCTAAAAACTTGAGAAACTACTGCCTTATACCATATAACATCCCTAATCTTTTTTAATGCCTTCTATGAGAAACTTACTGTCACAGAGCACTCAGGTGCCCTGCGCCTGAAAGCAGAAATGGCTTGGGAGAGACCCCTAGTAGTGGGAAGGGGGAGGCTTAGCTACCAGTCACCAGGGCTGCACAGGTGCTGGTTGCTAGGGCAACCAGTGAAACCAGCTGACAGGAAGGGCCAGGGCTTAGCCCTTCTTAAGCCCAGGCAGGCGGCCAGGAGGGCAGTTCCCCTCCGTCGGCCGAGGGAGGAGGAGCTTGGCTAGGACAGACAAAGGGGAGAACTCTGATGGTGGGAACATCCCCCGGTTGCTGCTGGGGTTGGGGAACTCTCTTTTTCTCTTTGGTAGGAATTGAATCTTGTTTGACCTGACGGTCTAGCTTTTATGTTGTAACCCAGGGGCTTTGTGTTCTTGTGTTTACTGTTTTGACTGGAGGACCAGGTGAGGCTATTAGGGGTTGGAGGAGGCCTCATAGGAGCTCCACGGTAGCGTGGAGACCCTGACGCCAGAGATGGTGCAGCATTTTGGGGGTGCATTGACCCCAGCCCCAGGGTGAGGGGAGGGCAGTGAGGAGCCCCAGAAGTAAAGGAGAGGGCCAAGGCATAACAGGACCCAGGTCAAACCACGTCAGTACCATCTGCAAGGCTTGGGTTACGGTGTAGGGGAGGAAAAGGAGCCGCAGGTAGCACTCCCTGGCACCGGGGTGCATAAAATGGGCAACCTCCTGCTGATTACATCAATCAATTAATCAATTAAGATCAAGGCTTGGCAGGAAAGTAAGCAGGCGGTTGGCCCATTACAGGAGGGCGGAGTCACTCCTAAAAAAGCTCCGATAGCGATACTCCTGTCACACTTAACTAAAAAGCAACAATTGTCCCCACACTAAACACCACAGATGTTGATTGTGTTTGGATTACTGAAAACTACCAATAGAGAGATTAGTCCGTGACACCAAGAGAAGGGATTCATGAGAAGCATGAGAAGCAGCCATGTCCATGAGAGGAACTATAGCCTGGAACTCACACAAAGGATAGGTACAGAAATTACACTTATGTGGAATTTGGAAAGGGCCTGGACTAATGTGTAATTTCTGTATCTAGTGTATATAAGTGATTGGAAACTGTTCTGAAACCTGTAACAGAAGTTTAGTGCACATAGGGTGTGTCTACATGTCACCCTGTATCACCATAGAAACGTGCTATGTCACTGTAAAACACATTGTGTCAACATAGTGATCATGTGGGTCTACATATGATTGGCAGTTACTTCGCTGTAGTGGCTTGTTCCCCCATTTTAGCATGCCACTACGGTGAAGTAGCAGTGAAAACTATGTGCTGTGCGCATGGTGCAGTGCGGGCAGTTACTGCACCATGCTTCCAAATGGAAGTACTAAAGCACAGCGCAGTAACAATGTCACCATAGGGCGATGTGTAGATGCACCCATAGACCAGTTTCAAAATGGTAGAACCTGGTCTAAGATAGACCTGAACGGATGTAGTACGGGGTGGGCAAAATACGCCCCATGGGCTGGATCCAGCCTGCGAGGCCATTCTATCTGGCTAGCCGCACCCTTGGCCTGTCACAGTGCCAAGGCTTCAAAGCCTCTGCTCCCTGGCTTTGTGTGCTGCCTGCACCTGTCAGCCTGGCCCTGCAGTGGAGCGGGGGAAGCAGAAGCCCCCACCCCTGAACCAGCCAGAACTGCTGGGGGGCAGGACATGTGGGGGACTTCTCCCCTCCCCTTGCTGACAGACCCAGCATGACTTCTCTGTGCAGCTCTGCCTCCCTGCCAGCTCTTGGCAGCTGGAGAAAGGGAGGAAAAGAGGAGGCTTCTGCCCCTGCCCAGCCCCCCAGCAGCTCTGACCGGGTCAGAGGCCAGAGCTGGCAGCTGGGTGGTGGGCCGGACTGGGGAGAGTCTGTGCTGGCTCCCTGCCTCCCTGTGAGTCACAGCAGGGGGGCCGTAGACCTGTGCCCAGCAGCCAATCAGGTATGGCCTGCCAATCAGCTTCATTGGGTTCAGCAGTGTCCAGCAAGCTGGGAGATTTTCAGAAGCACCCCCCACCTGCAGGCATCCCTATGCCTCATCTGCACTGATGGGGGAATGTGTGCTCTGTTAATTCCCAATCTATTCTTCGCAGCTGAGAGGAACTCATGAAGGTTTAATATATTCCCCCTCAGGCTTTTTGAATGTTTGCACCTAGCCAGAAAGCCTGCTTTGTGTGTTTAGCAAGAGATCCATCTGTCTAAAGAACAGAGCCAGATTTCCTACTGATAGCACGAGTCTCACTCTAAACCTCTTGAAGTGTGTTCCCAAACCCTTCCCCTAGCACAGATAGTTTCCTCTCCCACATTTTTTTTTCCAACAAAGAATAGGATTTTGAGAAAAATATAGTTTTTTCCCACCAAAATAAAAGAAAAATCTTTGGAAAAATGGAAAAAGAGAGAGAGAGATGGCAATGAGGCAATGAACACAGAAATTATATTTTTTGTCAGGGTTTCTTAAACAATATGTTATTCAATTTATACCTGATTGGCCTAAGGAGGGATTCAGAAGCATGTGCTTAATATCTGCAGCGCTTGGATAAATGTTTACTATTTTCAGTATGTACCAAAATGTAGGAAAAAAAATCTGAGCAACTCATGCCTCATCATCACTGAGAATAAAGTTAGTTACTTTGCTAGATACAGCAGCATCTAACAAAAATATTGCACACAAGACTGTGTATGGAAACAGCAGAGTTTAAAGACCCTATGGAAATAAGGGTCTTTAAACTGTTCTGTAAACTGAAAAGTGCACCTACACATATAGTTCTTCACTAGTTTACAAGGCTCCAGAGCTAAGAGCCAGGCCACTTTCCTGTGCTCTCAGTGCTCCCCCTGCTGTCATCTAGGCAGTATGAAGGAAGGAGCCTAACTGAAACGAAGAGGTACAAGGAGCAGAGAATGAGAGTGTGAGCAGGAAAAGGAGAAGGAGATGGAAGCGGGGTGCACAGCCTTTTAGAAGGTTAGTTAAGCCACGGATTTTGAAGATATTCAGCTATAGGCATCCTAAGGGCAGCCATATCTTACACATAAATTTATTACAAGAAAAAACAACAAGATTAAAATTGCAGCTTCACCCAACCTCTGCCAAATGCTATTGATTTGCAACTGTAGCAAGTTCTGATCCAAATGCCTCACAGGCTAATCATTAGCATCGCTATGACTAAACTGTCCCTAAAATAATCTTGTAATGCCCAATACATGTAGAACCTAAAAAACCTACTGGAAACTAATTACAAGCATTTTGTAAACGGTCCTGTGATATATGGAGCCAAGTGATTGGAATGTCAAAAATCATTAGGGAAAGTATACCACCTGGACTGTTTTATTTTTCCCCCACTCAGTAGGCATAGGGACAACCACCTGGCCTAGGAAAGGGGTAGCAGACTGAGAAAACCTCTGTGCAAACCCCTGACATGGCCTTCATTCTAAACCAAACTTAAACCAAAGCTGCACATGACCCAAAAAAGCTAAAATCCTAACTTTTTCATACCTGTTGGCCTTCCCCAAGGAAATCCTTCCCAAACTCTTTTCCCTAAAAGGATAAAAGACGGGACAACTGGCACTTATGGGGCAGAAACTCTGGGGTATCTGCTGCTTTGGAGCCATCCATCGGTGGGCTGAACCTTGAAAAACTCTCCCAGGGCATCAGTGCGAACGTCATTCTGAAGGATCTGGCCCGTGGCCTCCACAGTTCTGCTCACTGCGATAGCAGACACTCAGACTGGTCAGAGGCAATCACCTCTGCCTTAGGAGCTCTGAGTCTCACACCAGCAGGAAGAGCAGGGTTGTAGAAGATGAGGAACTCCATGCTAGCAAATAGCAAATAGATTTTAAAACTCTTCCTAGTGAAAAGACTTAACTGTGGTTCTCTGGTGCTTCTGGTGACATCAGAAGTGTCTGTCTTCATAATTAAAGAATCTGTTTGCATATACTTGTGAGTAGTATGTCTGAATGAGGGCTGAGCTTCTCTGGAGAAGCTCTCACTGAATGGCTGAAAGTTTCTTGTGCATTCAGTTGGATCTGCCATCTTTCATACCTGTATCACCATCATTTCTGTTCAGCTTAACATGCTTCCATCTGAAAACTGCTACACTTAATGAGTGTAGCTCATAAGAACCTATATGTGGATATGGCTTCTTTGCTCCCATTTGTCCTCACCATCCAAATGTACCTGATAATGTGCTTTTGAGAGCATGTTTTAAAAAACTTCACTCAGGCTAGAGAGAATCTCTGTGGGCAACAAAGATGATAAAGAGTTTGGAAAGCAAGTCATATGAGGAGTGGATGAAGGAGCTAGTCATGTTCAGCTTGTGGAAAAGGCACTTCAGAGGGGACATGATACTTGAAGGCCTACCATAAAAAACAGGAAAGTACCTTTTTTCTCCTGCTGCTGAGGGAAGGATGTGGACCAATGGCTTGAAGTTGCAGCAAAGTAAGCTTACACTGACTATCAGGAAAAGCTTTATAACCGCGAAAATAGTGAGGCAGTGGAACAGACTGCCTAGGGAAACTGTGAACTCTCCATCACTGGAGGTATTCAAGAAGAGGTTGGACAGTCACTGGTCAGGGATGATCTAGGTGTAGCTGTGCCTATGTTCTACTGTGGGTATTCCCCACACCTTTGGGCTTTGCCGGTTGCCCCCTTTCTGCTACATGTGTCAGGGTGTTTTTAGGCCTCCCTCAGAGACATTTGGCTACAGCCAAAGCTGAGGATTTTAACTGGGGTGTGCCAGTGTTCCTTCTGGGACTTAAAGATGGAGACTCCTGGCCATCAGGTCTTGCCCCTCTGCTCAGAGTCAGACCAATCGCCATATTTGAGGTCAGGAAGGAATTTTCCCCCATGGTCAGATTGGTATGGGTTGTGGGGGGGTTTACCTTCCTTTGTAGCGGGGGGAGGAGGGGGAGTGGAGTGGTCCTCTGCCTAAGATCTCTTGAGCGTATGTTGACAACCTTTTGTAGAACAAGCCATTGGCTGCCCTGGTTCCCCTGCTTTACTTGTGGCAGGTTAGGATATTATGTCTGTGTTGTGTCAAGGTTAACAGTAGTCTTACATAGAGTTTAGATTATAGATTTTATAGGATGGTTTGGATAGGGAGGATCCTGTCTCAGGCAGGGGTTCAGACTAGATCACCTCTGGAGGTCCCTTCCAGCCCGATTTTGCTATAATTCTATGATTAGCTTATAGATAAGGTTGCTTTTTTCCCAGTGAATTTAATCTTTAACCCCTCTTAGCTCCTCTATAATTTAGTACTAACCATTTTTGCATTAACAGCTTTCCAATATCTGTAATCTATAGCTTTGCATACTTGCATAGGTGGCTCCAGTTTTGATGGAAACATTAAATACAATGTTTCCAGTTTTCATCAACTTGGCAAAGATCATCTAAATAGGACTGAGAGCATTTCCAAGACCCTGGAGAAGGCTCTGCATACTCTGTTGCTCACTTGGCAGGTTTCTTCTATTCTTTTCTTATCAGTTGAACTCTGAAGTACCTGATTACTTGATTTCTGATCTCCTCTGCTCTGACATAATCTCCCACAGTGTGTTGACAAAACATGTTTTTGATATCAAAGTGCCTTGAATTGAATTTAGTAGTCTATAACCAGATATGACGCTTCATTCCAAAGCATGGATAATCTAATTAAAGATACAAGGAGTGGATGCAATATATGAAAGAAAGTGGGAGAGAGACAAATTTGAGGGGGAAG
This sequence comes from Crocodylus porosus, assembly GCF_001723895.1. Classification (NCBI taxonomy): domain Eukaryota; kingdom Metazoa; phylum Chordata; order Crocodylia; family Crocodylidae; genus Crocodylus; species Crocodylus porosus. Next base: position 91,378,390 of record NW_017728947.1, read on the forward strand.
GTGGGGAGCAGGTGTCTTAAGCAGGAAAGCTGATTTTCCAGCCAGCATAGCAGTAGTGGTATTTCTTTTGAGGCTGTCCAGATGGAGTCAATTGACTTTGTGGCTCTTTAAAATCCACTTGATTCCTCCCAATTGCTCTTCACTCAACAGGTGATAATCACCCAGTTTCCTTTCCAATAATTCTGATATTTCATAACAACATATCAGTTACCACTTTATTTTGCAATTTTGATGAAGAATTTGGCATTTAGCTATTCCTAGTCATATTTCTAAAGCTTCACAGCCCTGAAGCCTATTTTTAGTTCTTTTCAAAATCCTAACAGCTACAGTTTCAGCTTTTGGAAGAGCAACGAAGGGCTGCTGACTTCAGCTGTGAAAGGGTTAACACTAATTTTTCCCTGAGCAAGAAAGGAACCATCAATAAGCTGAAAATTAGTCTCTGTCTCTGCTGTATGTGTCCATAACTGTGGAAAAAAATCTTTTTTCCTTCAGTCTGCCTTGCCAGAAAAAGGTGAACATCTTATTTGGAGACATGTATTGTGAGAGAAAATACAGTAGCAATACTTCTGTTAAGCAACTTTTTCCAAGCAGCTTAAAGCATTAAACAAAGGTTTCCTGTATCATATTTTCTCCTAGTTTACGGCAAAGCCACACAGTGCAACCTGGACCTCTTGGCTGGAAGGCCTATGCCTGAATCACAAGATTTTCTTTTTCTTTCTTAATAAAGATTCTGTCCCTGAGTTTTCTTTTGTTTGAAAGTCACCAAATGAACCATATTTACCCCACTTCAGCTACTTGTGTGCTTGCTCTAATTTAGGAAGCAACCATCTAGATTATGTATTTCCCTGTTTCTTTAATATGGTGAACAGCGAACTGTGGTATCTAATTTATATTTTGTTTTTGCAAGGGATTTTGCCCAGCCCCAGTCCTCCATTGCTCCCCCAATCCTTCCCCTGTGGGGAATGTTTTTTTGTTTGTGCACATGTGTCTTACAGTGTCTCAGAGGGGTTTGCAATGCTGCCAGAGGCTTGTGCCTGGTCATGTGGATGCAATCTAAGAGGTTTTTTGAGCAGAGCATTCTCTGCTTTCTTCACATTTCCTTCATCACATAGAATAAACAATGGTGCGGTATTTATAGTAATATATCTCATAGTGACAGCCACAGTCAATGCCATTTTCCTGTATTATATTGACTTTAATAGAAATCTTCCTACTAAAAATGTCACTTTGTAGTATATTATGATTAAAATGACTTCCACCATGATTTCATGACTGAAAGAGACAGAATCTGAATGCTCTAGAAAAGGAAATTGCTAGTCTATAGAAGGATGATTAAATCAGCAGGTTTTTTGGGAGTTAAAGTGAACATGGATGGTAAAACTTAAGCAAGCACTGATGGACTCTTTCCTTTGTCATCAGCAAGCCTGTCTATTTATAGGTGACATATCTGTGTGCTGAGATTCTTCATGTATAAAGACACTCATCCATATAAAAATACAGATCCAAAAATGACTTAATACAGTTTGTTTTCTTTCCAGCACCAATGTTGTAAGAAGAAATAGTTGCACTCACTAACAAAGTTTTTCTTCTGTTAAACTTTGAGACCTGATCTGCTCAAAACATGGATGAATCAGACTGTGAACATGGATATATTGCAACATCTCTTGGGAAGCACACCCCGTTCTGCTCTTGGTAGTCAGCACAGCTCTCTTGATTCAGGACAGCACCTAAACCTTTGCCTTACTTTTTAAAGCTCCTATGTAAATGCTGTTTTGAATAGGGTTGAACTATAGCACATGCTTATGGGATTGCCTTATGTAGAGTCTCATTTCTTCATCTCTTTCTTGACTTGCAGTGGAGGAAAATCTTTCTAAATGGTACCATGCAAAAAGTAGAAAATCATATATTCATCAACTTGGAAACTATCCATTAAAGATCAGATTTTTTCTATCAGATTATATCAGGTGGGTCCCAATCTCCACACGGCTAAAAGATGCCACAAGCTGCCTGCCAGCTAGCCTCACACTGGAGCACCCTTGTGCCCCAGCCAGCCCCTCTACAGCCCACTGAGCTGTGTCAGAGCAGCCTGGGCTGGGAGGTGGAACCCCCGGGCTCTCTGCCAGCGGGATTCCTCCAACCCGGCTCAATGTGCTGCGGTCCTACATGCATGTTCAAGGGGCGTGCCCAGGAGCAATAAGCTCCAGCACAATAAGCTCTGGAGTTTATTGCTTCAAATTAATTACAAGATAGACACACCCAGGCTCTCTCACATCAGTCCTCGCACATCTTTCCTCATCCTGATCTCTAATGTTAGTATCTAAGAAAACCTGCCTTGCTGGCTTGGCTGTTCTAATCAAACCTATAATGCCCACTTCATATCCTATAGATAAAAGCTGGACAGGGATCATGAATTGCTTGTCAGAGCCTGTAGAGATAACAAGGCATCAGTATGCTAAGGAAGAGGTATTCTAATGTCATGGAACTTCCTCAGGTTATCAGAGACATAAGGAAGATGTAGGATTATGTGAGAAGCACAGGTTGACAGAAGCAATATAACAAGTACATTAGAGAATGAGGGAAACTAGAGAACAAAGGGCTCTGAGGGGACTGATTAGGTAAAGTTCTGGCCATCAGCAATAGTTCTGGGTAAAAAGAAGAGGATGGGTTGCTAATTTTTTGGTTTTCATGGTTGGAACAATCCAGAGCCTGGTTGCTAGTGCAATGACCACTACCAGGATTCCAGGATGATAAAGTGGCTTCTGAACGGAAGCTGTTCAGGACAATGCCACTTAGCAGAGGGGCTTTGCTTAAGCATCTAGTAATTTCCAAGTGATTCATATATATATATATATTCATGGAATTGGAATGATTAAACAGGGGGAAATGGAAAATATTCCTGCACAAGCAGATAACTGAAGTATATTACAACATATTCTGGATACACCTCTAGTCATGCTTGGGGAGTAATGGGCTCCTATAGACATGAAGCAAGGCTGCTCCCAAGTTCTGCAAATCCAGTACGTTGGAGCAGATCTGATTAACTGAGTCTGCTGGAACGCAGAAATGAACATGCTCCAGCAGACTCCAGCGTCATGTGTATCAGAGTCTCCATGCTGAAAAATGGTGATGGGGCACTTTAAACTAAAGCTCATTTTGTTAAGCTTTAGTTCAAAGTGCCCTGCCACCATTTTTCACTCTGATACATGTAACGCTTGGGTGCTTTTAACTAGCACAGCTTGCTAATTAGCATGCCCCTCCCCGCCCCCTGGAGCTCATCTATAAATGCCCACAGATTTCAGTGGTTTATAGGCAAAAATGCTGCCACACACGTATTTTACTTGTTTTTGATATAAGTAGATTAAAATTTAGATATAGTTATACCTACTAGACTACATGGACATATGCTACTATCTGCACAATGATATATCCAGCAACTCATCACTTAGTTTTCAGTAGGGTTGACAATTTTCCCCATGAAAAGCATGGTGGCAGATGCTTTATCAAGGATCAGCATAATGAAAGGCCTGTTGAATTTAATGGTGACTGAAGGCTGATGAACTTTGCTAATTATTATTGCTGTGGCTGCTGCTGCCTCAGTGCCATTCTCATGAACTTTCAGCAGGGCCTTGTGAACCGCCTGTAAAGAAATGAGACAAATGTTACGCTCTGCATCTGGGCAGCAAACAGAAGCCAATGATGAACTTGTTTTGTCAGAAGACAGGCAGAAAAAAGAACAGGATTGCTACGACCCACTAGACCCAGGTCATTGAATGGAAAACCTCCCCTGACCTGCAAAGGGATCTTTTTCTTTGTTAGGACTCTAGGATTAGGCTCAACAGTATTATAATTAAGGAATAAATACAACTTTGTAATTTTTCAAGAAAACAGATTGGTTTACATGAATCAAATCACTTGCCCTTCCTCTCTACAAAAAAGGGAGCTTTAGATGTTTGCTAAACATTACGAATTCCTTTCACCAGTAGTCTCAACAGCACAAATAATTGGTAGTTTTAGATTGTAAAGACCAATGTAGTGTCCAAAATATCAAAATAACCAGTGACAAGAACCTCTGTTGCCAAGCTCCAGAGTTTTTTCTGTTAGTATGGCTTTCTGCATCAAATGTTGTGGATTGATATTGCAGTATGTCCAAACATTAGCTCTTGTTTTATTTTGTTTTGTTTTGTTTTTTAACATCTAGGAGGTGCTTTGGAACACCACTGAGAACTTGCTTTTTATGGTCGCTAGTCTGATTTAATAATCACTGTGATAATGTTAGGATGTTTTCAGATTATTTTACTCATAAAAAGATGATTAAACTCATAAAAAGCTGATTAAACATGATTTAGTCATACATTATGATTTATTCGTAAAAAGCTGATTAAACATATAAGGAAAACACAGCTTCCATTAATTCAAGGGGGGTCAGGATTCACTCAAATTCTAATTGGTCTCTGGGGGTCCTCAATTAAGTTACTACTCTGGCTGCAACTCCACATTCACGTAGCTGCAGAGTAGATCAATTAACTTCAGAGTAAAGTGTCACCATCTACACATGCAACAGACTTAGGCTGCAGTAAACTAATTAACATCACTGTAGAATAGCACTGTCACCAACTATCTTATAGCAGGGTAATTAACTGCAGTTAAACGCACATGTAAATGCTGACTGCGGATATAAATTGTGCCCAGTCAGCTTAGCCAGCAGTGGGCCAGATTCCTGTCTGTTGCCTAGCCATACATCTCTGCACATTTGGCACTCTTGTGCCAGCCAGCCCCTCTGCTGCCACCCAGAGCCTGGGGCTGGTCCCTTGTGCCCCTGTCCCTGGCATAAATTGCTCTGCTGGCTCAAATTACTGCGGTCCCAGGTGCATGTGTTGATCCTGCACCCAGGAATAATTTACTGTGGCTCAAATTGCTCCAGAGTGTATTGTTTTACATCAGTTGCATGTGTAGATGCACTTGCTATGAATAAGAATATAAAACAGGCCTCAATTTAAAATGTATTGTCTCTGTTGCGATCGAGCAATTCTGTTCTCTTGGTCAAGCATAGCTAACACGGTGTTTTTAGTACTTGTAACCATTCATAATGTTCTGGTCATTACAAGTACTGAAAATATCACTTTAACTCTCCCTGACAGGGAAAACTGAACAGCTCAATAGCAAAAGTCAATAACATTTAAATTGAGGACTTGATTGTTATATCTTTATTCATTATATGGAAGACGTGTTTTCCCTATAAGTTTAATCATCTTTTTACTCAATATGAGTAAAATAATTTGAAAGTATCCTGAAATTAGCATTGGGATAATACTGTAAACATTCATAATTATGTAACCATTCATAATATTCTGGCCATTACAGTAACATTCAAATACTAAAGCTGGGTCTAGAAACTTTGTGTGTTCTCTGTAATGAATATGTTGGTGCCATAGTGTCAAAAAGACCAATAACCAGCACCTACTGGTGTCACTGGAAGCAAAATCAAGCCCTCAAATAGTCTCACATAAATTCAGACATCACCATCTCTGCTTACTAACTTACCTTTGTAACCTGTAGGTCATGTGCACCATTGATTCCAGACAGATCAGCATTGCTAGAGAATACTTGGGTAATGCCCATCTTCTCAAATAGTTGTCGTATGTCATAGGATCCAGTAACAGAGACTCTTGGGAGGTACAGATTTATGCGTCTGTTCAACAACGCAAAATGGCAGTGAAATTTTGTACATAGATTTCAGATAATGTTCTACAGTAAATGCTATTTAATAATGTTTGGTGGTGCTTTTGTGGTAGTAAATGAGTCTGTATGTGGCTGTGTAATTTGTGCATTTGAATAAAGATTGAACACTTCTACAGAATTGAATCTTCTCTCCATGCCTGGAAATTCTCTCTGGTTTAGTTATCCTTGAACAAACATGCCCTTTTTACTGCCATCATTTCATTTTGTTATTGAGTCATACATTCAACATTTTTTTGTGGGAATGACAGAGCTCGGAGGGGAAGGCAGATGGTGGTGTAGGTATACGGATTATGAATATAAAGATGAGTGGAAATGGTAAAAGAAATGATTAAAGATTAAGTCACTGACAACATGGGCACATCTCTGGAAATGTGCATGTGAAACTGACAATGCCACAAACCTGTCTGCAGCACGACAAACCACACGTGCTGCATGTGCATGCATTTGCCACATGGCTAATTAGCAGTATTGGGGGGGGAGTTGACAATGGGAGATCACAGTGTCAAAAAAGTGCGGCACATTTGGCTGCAGCATGGCTGCTGGTCAGGGACCACGCACCTGGATAGCTGCCACTGCAGCCCCAGAAGGCCCCCAGAATACCAGGTAAGGCTGCTGTGGCTAGCCCAGGTGTTGACCGCAGCTTCCCTTGCCCCACCCAGGGCAATTTGCCATGCACCAAAGCACACATGCGGGGGCATGCCTGGGGACAAATAGCAGCGGCACAAATATGTGCCGCTGCTATTTGTCTCCAGGGAAACATGTTTCTGCCCATGGGGATGTGACACATGAGGGTAAATTAACCTTGTTAACAGAATAAAATAGCTATACATATAAAACCAAAAAGCAACAAAGTCAACAGTTACTATGACCCTCTCTACATGTTACACTTAAGGCATGATTAACCTGTTAATCACCTGATGACATGATCAATCAATTAACAGCAGGTAAAAAAGAGGAATAAGCTACAAAGTTGCTTCTTGCTGGTACAGGGGGAACCTGGGATTGGGCTCCCCCTGCACTGGCAGTAAGGTACGATGGGATCTAGTATACAATCCCCACAATCACATGCTCATGTGGCATGGCAGGAGGCACAATTGTGTGGGTCATGAATTAAATCCCATTGTTCCTTTACCTGCACATGTAGAGGGGCCACAAGTCACAGCAACCTAGGAACTACTAAACTGGTTCACAGTGTGTATATGCTGTACAAGGAGCGAGAGTTGCACAAAGCTCTACTTCATAGCAAATGTGGGGGACTATTTTACAGTGCTACTTAATCAGTACAATGAATGTTGAACTAAGCTGTGTGATTTAATGTCTTGCCATGGCATAGACTTTCACCTAAACTACAGTAAAGTATCTGTTAAACAATAACAGTAGACTTACCTTGTTTTAAGTGATTTTCTCCATTTACACACAGTTTCTTTCACCAGAACATTCTCCACTTCTTTCATTTTTCCACTGTCAGGTAGAATTAATATTGCTTCTGCAGTTCCATGATAAGGTATCTGCACCACCTCACAAAACAGCTGCTTATCATAGTAACTTGCATATTCTCCCTCTTGTCGCATCATGTTGACTTTAATGGGTGTTTTTACATCCACAAAAAAATCTGCCTCAGTAGTTTGTATAGGTGCAAAGGGATTTTCCCAAGAGGCTAATGAAAAACAGGAAGTAATTGAATATTTGAGGGAGAGAGAAATGCTTAATCCAAATCAGAGTAATTCAAATGTAAGAAGCTCATATGAGAGAGTTTTAGTGAATCAAAGTTTATTTTTAAAAAGCAATTTTCATTTTGTAACCTACCAAACCAGGCCAGAGCTTATATGTGGCTTTTCTTATATGGCTTTCTTTTTATATGGCTTTTCTATAAACTTCAGCTATGATGAACAGCAGTTGAGGGAAATAAATTAGTATTGTTTTGGTTCCTTAAAGATTTTAAATTTGAAAAGAAAGTATGTTTATTCTAGTGTTAAATCAGGGGATCCCAATTTGAAGTCAAACTATTGCTACTTAAAGTACAAAAATAATTTTTAAATTAAAAATTATCTTCATACTAGTTAACATTAGGAGCTAACAGGCAGACATGCCCCCTCCTCCCCCACATTAAGAAGTGTGGTGTGTGTGGCAGGGGGAGGTAAAAAGACACAATCCCTCTTAGGACTCTAAAGACTATAAGAGAAATGTTCATTTTGCACCACTCCTTAGGATGGCAACATGAGGTCCATGCCTCCATGACAAGTCAGACTCCTCTCCCCTTGAGCTTTCTATACTTTAGGTAGAGCGGTATAAGGAATGCATGAAATGGCATACTGTTTATGCATGCAATAGAATTGACCCAATTCGTTTCTTGTTTTAATTCTTCATTGAGAAGAATTTGCCAGCAGGCAGCAAAGTATGTCTGCAAGTCAGGTGTTCTGTTGAAATGACATATTGTGGGAGCTTAATAAACATTATTGGTATTTTAAGGTAGAAAGGACTATTACATCAAAACATCTGATGTCCAACATAACATAGGTCATACAATTTCACCACGCTACCCCACCGGGGCCAGTAATCTATGTTTGACTAAAGTATCTCTTCTGGAAAGTCATCCTCTACAGACATCCAGAAGAGTCCAGCACTTTCTCCCCTTAGTAGTTTAGCTTATCATGTTAAAAATTTGTTTCTTATATTTAATTAGATTTGTCTTTAAGTTTTGTTCATAGGATCTTGTCAAGCCTTTTCTACCCTTCTATAGTTTCTTTTTAATCAAGAAGAATAGGCTGCTTTATCAATATCTGAGCTCTAACTGCTGGTTCTCCCATTTGGCTACATCAGTACAATTTTCTCCTCTGTATTCAGGCTGACCAGAAATTTTTTTGTAAAGTTTCATTTGAACCTGTCCCAAAGCTGTGCACTTTGAGAGCACCAAGGCTCCAGTGTGGGAGCAGTCCACCTGATGAGTCTACTTGGGGAGTGTGTGGCCTCCTGTCAACAGTGGAGATGAGGAAGCAGAAGATGGTCAGCTGTGGATAGTTTGTGAGGTTGGTCTGCCCGAGAGCTGGGGATCCTGGGAGTGGCAGTCATCTGGTTCTGGGAGAGTCTATCTGGCAGATTGGCCCCAGAACCACACATCCTGAAAGAAGTGGGTTCCCAGGCTTGGGGCTGGGGACCGTGGAAGCATGGAGGCCCTGGCCCAGGCCGTGTATCTGGTAGAATGCCAGTGTCTGTTGCTCATGAGCAGGCACTCACTCCAGGAGGACTGTGTCAGGGCTGGGCTACTGAGATCCCAGGATCTGTGGTTTGGGGGTAGACACCCAAGCCAGAACATTCAGGTTCTCTGCCTGAACGTCCCGGTAACTCTGGCTCTAACACTGCCCAGTTCTGTGCTCCACAGCAGGAAGCCCTAGGCACGCCAACTGGAGCGAGGGATCTCAGGGCTTCTGAAAACCTTGCTGCAGAACTCGGAAGTGCTGTGGTTCTGAGATAAAAGTGTTTGAGTTTGGTCCAAATCAAACCGAACCTCCCTCAAAAAAATTGGAACGTTCCAAGGTTCAGGCCTCCTGTTTTGTTTTGTTTTGTTTTAACACCTCTTACCTTTATCTTCAAAGTCCTGAACATTTGGTTCTGCCAGAGAAGTTCACTCTGTTATCTTATCATGTGGTTTATCTTTTTTTTAAGGCAGAAACAATATTTTTTTGCTTTAGATCATATTCACCTGTCCAAAGACTAATTTAAATACATATCCATGTGTGCCTAATGTCTTACCTTTGAAGTAGATGTAGTTAACAAGAACCATTACAGTTCTTGGATCAAGACTACCAAGAAAATTTTGTATTTTCCCATGGGTTTTTTTCTCAACATAATCATTGATCTGTTTCTTAGCTTCTGGTGGATTATGGAAATTACTAGAAAGAAATTCTGCTTCATAAAAGGCTTTGATGTCATTTAAAAACTTCTCTAGTGGCCTAAATCCCCTATCTGTAAAGAGAGCATTTCCCAGACTGATCTCAATCTCATTGTCAGGTTTATTCAGCATGTAAAGTAGATGATGAAAACCTTCATGTATATCTTCTACCTGAACCTCTGTCAGGTTAAAGCCCATTCCTACAAAAATCTGATTCAGAGTGGTTGACTTAGCACCCACTGCCAACATTGCAAAGGCAGTGGAGATGCTTATAGGAGAAAAGAAGATATTTTTGTTAGGTTCCTTTAGCATAACCTGTTTGTAGAAGCTAAACGTAAAATCGGCGTAACTAGAGCCTCGTGTGGGGCAGCCCTGATTTATGATGTCGTATGCTCCACTGTGTTCCAAAAGTTCTTTCTCATCTTTGTGCTTGCCAGATATATGATGACAATTGGCAACGGCATAGAGACCAACGAGGACCAAACAACAAAAGATAAAAGGTTTCATCTTCCTTTCAAATTACTCTGGAATAAAATAGAATGAAATAGATGAGTATAAAATAATGATGATCTTGGTAACAATTAACAGCTAGTAGCTTACCTTAGTTATTATAGCTCTTATATAAAATGAATGTAGAAAACCCCCAAATGAACGTGGCATATCTAAAGGTACTGTACACTTGATAGTTTGCTTATATTTGCTGATGTGCCAAACATAATAAAAATTGTACTACACCATGGCTATTTAGGATAAGCAATTCTGTTCCTCATCTTTTGTAAAACAGAGTGTAGTTTTCTATAATGATAATGGCATAATCTTCCCCTGTATGGCTATGTCTACTCCATGTCATTGGATATAACTGGTAATTAAGAGATAGGGATTAAAGCATAGGACTAAGTGTACCTAGAGTTGGAACATAATCTATTTGGCTTCCTCTCAGTGGGTGTATCTGCATTTAGCCATATGGGGATGTTGTTACTGCACCATGCTTTAGTACTTTTGGAAGTTCTAAAACATGGTGCCGTAACCACCCATACAGCACTGTACAGGCGACGCACACTTAAATTTCCCCACTACATTGCCATAGTGTGGAGTGTGCCACTAGGACTACATAGCTAGTGATCATGTGTAGACTTGTGTGATTGGTATGTAGCCCTGGTATGTCATATTACCATAGGGAGATGTGTAGATGCATCCAGTATGTAGAAGGGGCTGCTATTATTAACTTCCTGCCTTCGTTATGGATAAATGGAAAGAAATTACCCTTCCTATATAATTTGCCTACGCGAGGAGTTCCAAAAAGTGTGAGAATGCATACAGTCTATATTTTCCCTAGGTCCATTCTGTGTAACTTCAGGGGTGGGCCACCCTAAACTGGACCAGTTCGGCTAGCCAAGACCCTGATGGGAAAGAGGAATTCCACTACCTTTTGGAATTCTAGGGACACCTCTGTAGTTTTACCTTGGAGAAGACTGGTTTCTTTTGGATGCTTGACTCCATCATAGGACATTGTTCAACCATAATGGACACTTTGTTCAACCATTAGCAAAAACTATGCTAATGCGCTAATGCGCAGTAGAATTAGCTTACTGCACATTAACTATCACAAAAAGACCTTCTGCCAGCGCTACAGTAGCACCAGTTACTGTGCATTTAGTTAGTATCTCATATTAAATGTGCCCGCTATGTTCTAGTGGGGATTAATTTGATGAGGCCTAATTCTTGAGTGCTGGACAATGTAGCAATAGCAACAGATGAGAGAGAGTCACCAGCAACAGTCTAGAGCAAGATATCATGACACAGGCTAGAGAGGACCTCTGGAGTTATTGTGGTCAGTCTCTGCTATTGTAGGCAACCATGTTATAATCCGACTTAGAAACATAAGAAGATTAAGTCTTAAAATCTATTGTTTCCTCACTATTCTAATGCTTAGAAACCTTTTTATAACTTCCCTCTAAATTAATTCATAATGGGCATGTCTACATGAGGCGCTAACTGCGCAGTAGCCTAATAACACTGCGCAATAGCATATCACAGCACACACAGTGCCAATATGCTACTATTATTAGTAATTATTATTACTATACTACTATTATTATTATTATATATTACTATTATTATTACTATTATTAGGCTACTGCACAGTAGTGTCACCAAAAAGGCATTTGCTGGTACTACTGTGCAGTAACTCTGGTTACTGCACAATTATTTAGTACTTGGTTATACAAGTACTAAATAAACGCACAGTGCCGCAGCACATTAACGAACATGTAGACGAGCCCAATGTGCACCTATTTGTTTTTGTGCCAACAGTCTTTTAGTGCTAATTGTTCTTCTCCCTCCCTAATATTTACTCCATTTATGCATAAATATATATCTCATTCTCAGCCTTTTTTTGCTAAGGCAATCAAGTCAGCTTTTCATCAGTCCCCAGATGAGGGAAGCAATTTGCTCCACCGGAATGAGAAGGGGTTAGAGAGCTACTTGGAGAAGGAATAAGACCTACTTACAGTTTCTTCTGGGAGCCAAGTTCTAGATGTTTTGGTGACAAACAAGCTAGTATCTTGCTATGATGCCTTGTTAGTCTTTTTTTGCTTGCATGACTTACACAAAATTTGTGCTTGTGTATTACCAAAATCTGAGTACCATTGCCTAAGAGACGAAGTCATTTGCCATTGAAAGATGACAAAAATGTTGATCTCCAAAACCAAATGTTTCAGTATGGCCCAAGACCAGAGCCAGTTATTTTTATGCGTCTAATATGGAATGTTGTTTTCAGCCCGGTGGAAAATGAGAGCACAATACCTTACGCATTTGAGCGAGTATCCCGCTATTAAAAAATGAGGTTGACCCTCATTTTTAAAAGAATTTGTTGCTGAAAACAAATATCCAGAAGCAGCAGAATATTTTTTTGATTGAGACAACCACCTTTTTGTCATGTCTATTTCCTATTTTCCTATTTATCCATAATTCAACAAAGTGTTTAAGAAAGCACAAACGATAGTCTGTCAAAAGCAATTTTATACAAGGCAGGACTGACATAGCTGTTCTCAAAATGTTGGAAGTAGATCTTTTGCTCAAAATAGAATGTGTGAAAGTTGTAGTTTTTCCATATACTTTTCTCTTTAGAAATGTTAATTATTTTTTATCATTATTTTGACATTTGAAAATTTCTTGCAGTACTATTTTAATAATCTGTTTTTAATAGCCTTGGGGATGGGTGAAATGATTCAACTGATGTGATCTGAAGTTTATAAAATAACCATAATATGATATTTGTCCCTTGGAAAGGCTGGGGCATCATCTTCAAAAATCAAATCTCTGCCAGTCCCTGAGTTAGGGATGATAGACAAGGGTGATAGGCTTGTTTATTAATGATATGTTCCAGCTTATTTTTATATTAGTCACAAGAAAACTTATCAATGTGTTGCATTTACAAAGTTAGTCTTCCCGGAAAGACTAAAATAGATGCATTTTGGTGGATTACACAAATACTGGACCTCAGAGAATGGGATTGCCAAACACAAAAAGGGTAGCTGAGCAATATTCTATATTTGAATGTTTAAAAATATCCCCAGAACTTCAAAGGGCATTTATGCTAATATGTTTCATGTATACTTCCACTATCACAGTCCGTGTTGCTGGTCTCCTGAGGATATGTGTAAGTAATTTTTCACAGCAACAGCTACAGAGAACAGTCACAAACATGAACAAAATAACCTTATTACAAGCACACCACAGATCTTTGCAAACATCTATTCAAAGCAATGAATGTTTTATAAGGAAAACGAAATGCAGTACTTACAAAATCAGGATCCTGTTGCGTTGATCTGATCTGCACGTCCTCTTGTACTGTTATTTATGCTGCTTACTGACATTCAGCTGTTTTCACGATTAAACATTAAACAGAACAAATAACAATATTAAGAAACAGAACAAAGGCTAAAGAAACTGGTTTTTCAGGATATCTAAGATGCTCTCCCTCAATCCACACAGTGCAGAACATAGCCAATGATTGCAGGGTCACTTGGACAGCAACAAGGCTTGCTGTCCCTGATCCTGTGGAGGCCTCCCAATTCAAACATTGTGCAATTAGGGCTTTACTGGAAATTAGGAGTGTCTGCCCAGAAACCACTAGTACACACAATATGATTTCTGGCAACAGGGACTAGTCATTGGTGCCAAGAAGATAAGACCCACTTCAGTCTTCAGACATGGTGGGAGAGCATAAAAACATAGGGGGAGCAGCTCACAGCATAGTGTGGGAGTAAAGCTTTATTGCCAAGGTGGTATCTGGAACCCACCAAAGAATTTCCTTTCCCTGTATCTTGTTGGAAATATGGATGGTTGGTGCCAAATCTTCCTAAAGATCTCCAAACTGAACAGACACCGAAAAGCACCTCCCATACTTCTTTCATATGACTGTAACCCCATGAAGATGGGGAGATGATGCATAACTAGCAATTTTGTTGCCCTGGGCAGACATACTCTCAACCACGCCCTTCTCACTTTTGGCACCTGGCAGGGTTGCCAATCCAAGAATTCTTTTTACTGACAGCTGCAAACTTTTTACTGACAACCAATTTTTTTTACTGAAATATGCATTACATAACATAAATGTAACCCCTTTTTCCAGACCCAGGACAGCAGTAATAAAGTCTGGATTCAAATTTAGGAATTTAACACCAGCTTTCTAAATCTGCCTCAAGCCCCTACCCAGCATAAAATTTTACTTGACTGTAGCAATGGTACCATGATGTTCCCCCTCCCCACCTTCAGGGATCCCTAACTCACCCCCACTCTCTGGTACCCCCAACTGCATGGTTCATCATGCTTCCCCCACTCTAAACCACTCTCCAATCTGACCCCTGCAGGCCCCACCCACCATCCTGGCACAGATCTCCATATGCCACCTCTTCTTCCCCCTCCCAGTTTTGCAGCTACATCCCAGCTATACTACTTCTCAACCTTCCCAGTGTCTCAGATTGCTCAGGGCTGCATGGCCCTGCCTGCCTTCCAGGCAAGCAGCCAGTATAGACAAGGGATATCTGGGATGCAGCATCAGCAGATGACTGGGGTTGACGAGGGGACTATGGATGCTCCCATGGGCCACAAAGCCCTGACAGAGCTCTCTACAGGGCACCAAGCTGTGCTCCCACTAAGGTATCAGGTGTTAGTGCTGTTCTGTGCTCTGTCCATTGACACTTTAACAACAGCTCAACTTTTTATGCAGACTTTATGGATCAGTGTTTTCAACTCTGTTTCTTGCAGACTGACTAAAAATTTACAGACAGTTGGCAGCCCTGATGCACAAGCCAAAAGGAAGAGTGCAGTGCTCAACACAGTTCTATTGAGCACCACCAGAATGGCAGCCAGAGATCATGGGCCAAAGAACCTGGCTGTTGCTGCCACCACATGGGCTCTTTTCACCTCTGTGGCTGCTGCCACTGCCCAGGAGACCCACAGGCTGCCATTCTGGTACTCCCTCTACATTCATAATCAGTGCTCATTCCTCGCCTGTCTTGCTGCAGTTGTGGAACTAAAGGATGCATTGTAGATAAGCTGCACTGAACCTTGTTGGATTTATTCAATTTGCCCTTGCAGAAGAGATTATACTGGACCCTTTATATGGCCATCAGCTGTGAACTGCTTTCCAAAATAATAGTTGTGCACAGATGTGCTCATGTATGTACACACTAGGTGTTCTTGCTCTGTTGGATGACAGCCTAAAAGTGAAACTTAGGGCACTACAGCATAACCACAGGAAGGAGGGAGGTTTAACATCCCCACTGTTTCCCTGTGCAGGTTTTCAGTGTACAGCAACATCTTTGGCAGTCACCTGATACCCATTCTTCAGGGAAACCAGCTTTAAATGTTTAGGCACTCCTGATAAGCAACATTATTACAAGAAGATCCCAAAAGCAGAGCTGGAATTTACATAAGAAAAATGTCTGTGACAGACATTGGAAAGCTGCTGTTAACAAAAAAGAGCTTGCCGAGATGCAGACCTACTGAGAAGAAGCAAAGCCCTAAGAAGAAATAACAGATTGACTCCAGGGTTTGAAGTATACAGACAGAGAGAGTGACAGCTCCAAGACGGCAATAATATTATGGTGGTTCCAGGTTCTTAATCTCAAGTTAATCAATCAAAGATGGAAGAATCTAAGACAAGACAACTCAAAGAGATATTTTGCATTGTAGATAAGTATCTCACAGAAGATATTGAAAATGAGTGGGGCTGTTATATAGCATGGAGCAATGGTTCTCAACCTTTTTGAATCAAGACACCCCTCATTAGATTCCAGGCACCCCTCAGAAAAATCAAGCTCCTCACTTTCACATGTTTTTTGATTAAGGAAAAATCAAAAAGAAATTCGTCTGTTGCAAAAACTCAGAAAGATCAAAGCAGGTCAGAATGGATTTTTAATACCATGGATTCCTATCTGAAATCTCTGGATTTAGCTTGTGAATCAAGTGTAGGTGTTTGCACACCTAGCAGTGCTAATATTGTGCACCTTGTGGGGCCCTTAAAAGGATATCATGGCTACACAAATGGCTGGAGTACCTGGTCGAGAAACATTGGTTAAGAGTTAGTTGTGAAAATTTAGAGCTACTACTCAGGGTAGCCACTAGGGGGAATGTGGAAGTAAAACCCAGATCCACGTATAGGGCTTGAGTGAGGTACCTGGTTTTGGGAGTGCAATTTGGCATGTCCTTCACCATTTTCTAACTCATAATGAAAGAACACAGTAAACCACATAATCACTTCAGTAAAAGTGCGTAGATTCTATCAAAGAAGAAAAAGTGCCAAATTTGCTGTAAGTGTAAATACATTGCAAACCAAAATGTTTTAATGGTTAGACTGTCAGTCAATATAATCAAGAATAAATCTTTCTTTTAGGAAAATAAATGAAAAGTGTGAATGTAACATAAAGTAGAACCCAATTATTTAAGTCAAGGTCTACTGCTTGCCATTTTAAGACATGATTAAATGGATTGTTTATACACATTTGTATTCCTTGCAGCTAACATTGCTAAGGACATGTCTGGGAGCAAAGGATTAGAAGAGAACTAAGAAATGTCAAAAGAAAGAAAGAATGGTAACTAACTTCAGAGGGAAAGTACCCAAGCAACCTAAACCCAGATTCTTATTTTATTCAGTATTTTTTGTTTCTCTTTTTGAATATGAAGCTAGTCAATTTTTTTCTAATGGAATGTTTTTCTATTGAAAAAAACATTTGTCATATTGGAAATGTATTCATTTCAATTACATTTTAAGAAGGAGAGTTTCAGTAAGACCTATTTTCATCTTATTTGAACCCAATAGTTTACGTCATATCTTGAACTGGATTTTCTTTTTGAAATTTATTTTATTTCATTTTTATATTTGAATTTTTATACCATTTTATTTTTTATCTTTATATTTTGATTTTAGATATCATACTGATTGCAATATCAGTAATAAATTTCCAATTGCAATGCCACTTATAAAAAATCACAGCCAAGAGCTTTAAAACCAATTACAAAACAAATTATATTATAGTACATAAGCCAAAATTCTAACTGAATACATACAGATATTAGATCATAAAACATTGCAATCAAAATTAAACAGCTTTATCAAAGTATCAAACAAAAGGTATTGGCTTCTTCAAAACAAGTTGGGATTTTGTTTCTTGAGAAATTTCAATCGAATTTGAAAAGAAAAAAAAAGCAATATATACATTTCCCACAGAATAGAAATCACAAGCTTCAACTAGATCCAGTGTCCTATTTTGGCCCTAAATTGGTATTGCAAAACTTTAGCCATATGTTAGCAACTTCCTTTATGTTAGTGCTTGGGAACTTCACTAAGTAATCTGTTTTCCCTAAATTAAGAAAAGTATTGTACTTTGGAGACTAATTGACCGATATTACATTAAATTGAAAATACAGTCACTATTCAAATGTGTTATTTTTTTTAGTTGTCCACAACTTTTAACGTAATTTCTGATCTGTTGATATGCTGAGAGTCCATGCAAAATACGTCCACAGTTACAAATTCAACCCCCTCATGAGGAAATGTTGCCTGGCTACCTCAAACTATAGTTTAAAAAAAGTAGACATTATCTTCATGCTTCCCTCCATTAGGAACTAACAGGTACAAGTCCACAGTGGGGCAGTATAGAGCTGCACTGACTTAGGTGAGCTCCTGGAATGTTTCGGGAACCATGGGGCTTATCTTATCCACCTTCCTTTCTGACGCTTCAATATGAGACTCTGTCTGTGACTGACCAAATCCACGAGTCAGCATCATCTTTTATGAATCAGGGTTTACTCTTTTGGTATTTTGGTTCTTCAGCTGCCAAAGGCTCGACCACGATAGGAAGACCAGCTGGACTGCTGCAGCAGCATCCCAAATCCATTTTTTAAAATACCCGCCAAATACCCCCAAATCCCTGTTCTTCCTCAGTTAGAATAAAAGACTTCTCTCTCTCTCTCCCTCTCTCTCTCTCTATATATATATATATTATATATATATTATACACACACACATACATATATATATACACATTTAAAAATGGATTTGGGATGCTGCTGCAGCAGTCCAGCTGTCACAAGGGATCATGTCCCCAGATACCAATTGGCTGGGCCCCAGAAGCTCCTGTCTATTTGAAACATTCAAATACCATGGACCCTACAGCCCACCCAGCTAACTAGTAGCCTCTATTGTATGGGGGCTCCCCAGAAGCTCCTGAGAGCTTTTATATGTATATATACACATATATATACACAGGCAGTCCTTGACTTATGTTTTGTGTTGCAATGTTTTGCACTTACAACGTTTATAAATTGACACCCTGTTTCAACGTTATGATGTCAGTTTTGACTTTACAACACTTGATCTGATGCAATGCCACACCAGCGAACAAGTTTGCTGCATCACTCATCTCTCTGGAGAACATCTGTGCTAACTTCTTTGGACATTTTCTTTAAGAAAGCAGACACGACTCCAGAAAAACCTGCAGCCAAGACTCTTGAGAAGACTCCAGCCAAGAACCCTTCAAAAAGTCCAACCAAGAGCCTTTCAAAAAGTCCAGCAATTACTCATCTATAATTGACTTAGTACAAAATTCTGGGGTGTTTTTAATGAAAATAGGGTATCAGGCCCTGGTTCAGGAACCAATCCCCTATTTATAACATTGTTTCTTATGAGAAAATTGGTTCCGAGTTACAACGTTTTGACATAAGATGCGGTTTTTAGGAACCAATTTTGTAGTAAGTCCGAGGACTGCCTTTGTGTGTGTGTGTGTGTGTGTGTGTGTGTGTGTGTGTGTGTGTGTGTGTGTGTGGAGAGAGAGAGAGAGATCAGTTGGGCAATGCTTCATTGATATATTTACAATGTTAAAGCAATTTGGAAGCCTACCAGTGTCTCTATCATCATGATAAAATCAACTGTAAATATCCATGTGTTGAAGTGTGTTTCTAATTTTCTCCTTACATTATGGGTGTGTGATGGGGAGATGTGGGGTTTGCAGGAAGTGGGTGGGAAGGGGTGTGGGGGAAGGTGGGTGGGTATGTGGGTGGGTGTGGAAGGATGTAGGGGGAAGTGGGTTGGTGTGTGGGTAGGTGTTAGGGGATTGTGGGGGGACTGTGGGTGTGGGGGGACCCTGTGGAGGGGTGCTGTTCAGGAGGGGTGGGTCCCCGGCCCCCCACAGGTTGCAGCTCCCCACACAGCATGTGGACTGCCCCCCCTGCAGGGCCCCATCTACCCCTGGAGGGCCACAGCCACTATCCCCTGCAGGATCCCAGGCACCCTTCAGGGCCACAGCCCCCCCATACAGGGCCCCAGACACCCCTCCACAGCGTCCCAGCCGCCCCCACAAGGCCCACAACTTACTCCCTGCAGCAGCAGCAGGAATGGGGTGCTCAGAGCCCCCTGCTGCCAGCCCTCCCACAGTGCAGAGAGTCCCCGAGTGGCTCAGAATCGACACTGCCTGTGCCACTCATCATGGGCTGGTGCCACTCGTGGGGACTGCGTGTCATGCTGAGGTGAGTCCTGCCAGCACTGGAGCCACTTGTACCACCAGGCCAGGCCAGGCCGGTTCCATGGTGGCAGGACCTGGCATGGTGCACAGGGACAGCACGCTGAGCCAAGCTGGGTCCTGCTGCCATGGAACCAGCCCAGCCTGGCAGCATGAGCAGCCCCAGTCCCAGCAGGACCCAGCTTGGCTCAGCATGCTGTCCCTATATGCTGCACCAGGTCCTGCCTCTGGTGATAGTGCTGCTTGCCCTGTGATGTCTGTGGGGAGGCGGTATGCGGCAAGAACCAGCCCAGCATGGCTCGCTAGTCCAGCTTTGTGCTGTAGCAGAAGGTGTGGCTCCGGAAGGCATGGCTTCTGTGCAAATGCACACTAGTTGCACAGCCCATGCCATATTGGGTTGGGTTGGGTCAGGCTGGTGAGGTGCGTTTTCCTTGTGACTCAGGCACACCTGAACCTCATGGAAAACATGCCCCACTGTCTTGGGCCATGCAGTTAGCATGCATTTGCACAGGAGCCATGCCTCCCAGAGCCATGCATCCCACTCCGGTGCAAAGTCAGACTAATGAGCCATGCTGGGCTGGGTCGGGCCCCACTGTGTGCCGCTGACTCTACCATGGGTGACATGTTCTGCCAGTTCTGCCATGGTCTGGTGGTCCGGCCACTCACCACCCACCCCCTGCTTGTCACCCCCTGGTCCCACACAGGCTGCTATACCTCAGACCACACACACCTTTAGGGACAGTTTTGGGGCTGCCACATGCCTTCTCCCCCACCCGGCTGCCATGGTGCAGGTGAGAGCAGGCGAGCGGGGCTGTGGCTCTGCTGCAGGCACAGTGGGCAGTAATGCAGTGCTTTGTGACCTGGGCTCCATAGATGCTGAATGGACCCAGACCAGCCCAGAGCCACAGCCATGCTGCCTGCTGCTGCCAGCACCACAGGGGCTGGGTAGGGGAGGCAGGCATGTGGCAGCCCCTGCTCAAGCCCACCCACTGACCAGCACCCCCCCGCCACTCCCCACACCCCCTGACATCCCCCTCTGCTCCCCATAGCCCCCGACAACCTCCTCCACTCCCGACACCCCCAACATTCCCCTGCCAATCTTCACACTCACCCATGCCCACCCACACCTATAAACTCCCACACCCCACATCCCTAACTTACCCTAGACAGCACTGGGGGCAGCAGGAGCACCACAAAGATGCTCTGGCCAGAAACCAGAGCATCTCTTCTGGAGGACCAACTCCTTACTCTGCTGTTCTTCAGAGCAGGTTTTTTTTACCTCTGGATATGCAGGGGTCTACTTTTGCCACCACACTGCAAGCCTGCAGAACAGGGAATGCTTTTTCATTCCTGCATCTGCCTCTTGCAGCATCTCAAAGGGCTTTGAGACGCTGTAAGATGCACGTGCACCCTCATGTGGATGCACCCTAAGAGTGTCAGAACTGGGGATTCATTATGCAAGTTGAATAATAGTCAGAAGCAGGTCTTACTTTTAAGAATTTACAGTCTAAACAGCTGAAGGAAGGATTATTATCCTAATCTGAGAGCTGTGGAATTAAGGGCAGACAGAAATACAATTGCCTTGTGCAACACACAGGGAAGCCTGTGACAGATCTGGGAACTGAACCAGGACCTCCTGAGTTCAAGACCCACCCCTTAATCACAAGCCCATACCTTTTTTTCTATTATTTCTTAATTAAAAGATAGATCCTTCTCCCGGCCCTGTCAGAAATCCAAGCCTTATAATTGCTGTAAACAGGTCTTTAAAACATTTAAATATAGTTTTAAAGAACCACGCTAGCAAAGAGATAAAGATTTGTGATTTACTCATGCTGAGTAGTCTTCTCTGGGTAAACACCAAACTGCTTCTCAGTTTCTGTGGAATTCCTGAAATTGCAAAGGGAGACCAGATTTTTATTCCTGATTTGACCAACATCTTCCTGGTGACCTTAGGCAAGTTGCTTCAGTCCTCTGTGCCTCAATTTCACCAACTGTAAATGGGGATAAAGATATTTACATCCTTCATAAGGTACTTCCAAATCTACAGATGTAATGCACTACTTAAGAGTTGGGCGGTGTGTTTATTAGTCAGAAAAGCTCTTGTTATCTTCTAATAACATTTGCAATAGCTTCAGTTTCTGTCCTACACAAAGGGCATTTTCCCATACTCAGCTGGATTTTGAGATTATTCAACTTGTGCAGGAGGTAACTAAAACCTACTTGCAATCTCATACTTCTGAATCTCTACTAGGTAAAAATTAAGCACTTCCCAGAATCTGGCCAGAATAGCAAATTTAACACATTGCTAGTGTTGCAAAGGTAGTGGAGATGCTCACAAGAGAGAAGGTGATATTTTTTGTCAAATTTATTAGCAAAAATCTAAATACAAAATCACAAACTAAGAACTAGTCTGAGACAGTTTGTATCTCCACACATTTGATTTTGTTTGATAAATGGATGTTCTTCAATGTGATTTCTGTATTCTCAGTTACCATACCCATTGACAGAGACAAGCTCTGGATGATAGTGGAGCACGGTATGTAGCTCAAAAAGGAATACACAGACAGGGGCTTCATATTCCTTTTAAATATTCTGCAAAACAAGACACCAAAAACAGTCATTAGATCAGCAGAAATCACCACATCTAGTTATTTACACCTAAAATTTAGCAGGATTCATCATAGCTTAAACAGTTTAAAGAAAAATCACCATCACTACATTCTTGGCCATTCTTAACAGATGAAATGGGAAAAATAAATCTTCATAAAATAAATAATCAAATGATTGGAATTTGGTTATATCATTGTTTTCTTTAAAGCGTCTAAAAGTCCCAACTGAATTAAGTTCTTACAGTGGCAATCTGGAAACCTTTGTGTTTTGTGTTAGTACCTTGTTCCTAGATAATCTAGTTCAGTTTACTGATTTCTCAAATATAATCAATATATCAGCTTTTGACTCTTTCATTAAAAAAACCTTAAAGATCTTGTCCCAAGTGATCTTTGTGACCATCTGATCTGCACTGCTTTTTTCTATTACTGATATTGCTAAACGGTATGAAGCAGAATTGCCATTATTCAACACTGAAGAGATCAAAATAAGCCAGAGTGAATGCAGAGTGAATAGTGATAAAACTGGATTTTCTATGACTGAACGCCCACCCTTCCAAATGTCCATTATGGAATAAGAAGAAATGCCTTAAAAGGGCCCTCTCCATAGGTCACAACAGTGGCTGCCCTTCAGCTTGTAGCAATATCTCCATGAAAGCAGCATGCAATGAGAGTCTGATTGAAAATGAGAGGTGCATGCCCAAGAGTTCAGTAATAACAAGGTTGACTTCACTTTTTTTTGTTAATAAGTAAAATATATACAGTAATTTTCATAAAACACTTGGATATTGTCCTAACTGCTAATTTTTACTTTATTGGGAGAAATGTTAAGCTGATATTGAAAGGTTTTGAAAGTCCTACTTTCATTTACATATGAAGAAGTAACGAAAACTATTCATTTTTTTCCATAGAATAAGGTATCCCACACTTATTTTGCATTATTTAGTTTTCAGTAAGAAACTTCCAATGAAGTTCCAAGTTTCCTTAAAATTTGAGTCAATCCTAGTCTGGAACTCTATCTGATGTCTGCTGTCACAAACCCTTTGCCTCCTCTCCCATTTTCAGTATTCCTCTCCAGACCACTTCTACCTCCCTCGCTGCATCAATGCCATTAACCACAAATGTCTATAAACTGCGGCTGGAATTGACCTATGAGATCTATTAGAGGATCATTTGGGAGGAAATTTTCATTGCAAGTCAAGGAGAGCAAAAGAACAAGCCAAGTTCAGGGGAGAGAAAATTTGGACTGGTTCTTATTTTCCTACACTTGACTTACCCATTAACCGTGACATCCTTCTCATTCTCCACCCCCCGTCCCCCCATGCTCTCCCCCACACCGAAGAGCAAAATTACAATGATTACTGTATTTCATGGTGTACAAGTCAAAGTTTACAGCCAAAATATTTAACCTTAAATTTCCACCTTGACATATACACTGTATCAATACTTCAGCCAGACCCCACACCAGTGCCCTGCTGCATGGGGAGGTGACATGCTGGCATCTAGAGGCTTTCCTGGCACTGACTGAGGGTAGGCTAGACCAGACTCCTTCCTATCCCCAACCCTGCCTGACACCCAGGATCCTGTTGAGTCTGGCCCTGAGAAACTTACCCACGGCCCAGTGGCTGCCCTGTGGTTAGATCTTGGCCAGTGGGGTGGAGCCGCTGCCCAATGGAGTGGGAGCTGTGGCACCACCACCTGGCACCAGCAGCATCAGGGCACACAGCAGCAGCAGTGAGCAGCCTGTCCCAGCAGCACCAGGGCACAGAATAGCAGTAGAAAGCATCCTGCTGCCAGCATACCAAGGTACAGAGTGGCAACAGTGAGCGGCACTTGCCAGGCAAGAGACACTAATAGCCCCCTGTGCTGAGCTCCACTACTGCCCGCTCAGCTGCAGCTGCAGCTCACAGGCTCAGGCCACAGTGGTAGGGTCAATTTATAAACCAGATCTATGAAAATCCTAAATTTTGATCAGAAATATGGGATTTACTCATACACCACTTCAACCTGTACACTGTAAAATACAATACTCTTCAACCAGGTGCTCATGTTGTTTGGGTGTTTAAGCAGGTTGCTTAGCATGCTTGTTTTTGTAGTTGAGTTAACTCGCTCAGGAACTCATCAGCCAGTCCTCCTAGAAAGCACAGCCTTTTAAACAAACAAACAAACAAACCTAAAGCTCTGTTTTGGATGCGGGGAGAAGAGCCCCTTTTGCTCTGGGTCCTTACAGTACACTATTCTACTCACAGCTTGCTTTCTTCCCCTCTGCTTACTCTTCTGAGAGCTTTTAGGGCTCCCAGCAGGACATCCCTGCTTATCCAAATGTCCCACAGCTGGGCTTTCTCAACAGGGCTGGCTGCTTCTTCTTAAAGAGATAGACAACCCTATTACAGGGGGTCAGGGAAGATATTTTCTAGACCCTAGGTTGCAGTCTAGCACAAGTAATGCCTATGGAATGGCTAATCAGGTGACCAAAGTTGCCCTAGTGCCAATATCCTGTTCTCAGGTTCACTGAACAAGCAGTAAGAGTTTTTTTGGGGTGATGCAATGCTTTGAAGTTAATGCCTTTATAAGAACTTAGGTGGGTGGAGATCATAAAAACTAGTTTGAACTGGTCTTCCACCTTTGTGAATACTCCAGCTGTCCTGTTAATGATGATGATTGAATTAATCTCTTAACAAACACAGCTGTTTTTTAATTGACCTCTACACTCCTAATTACTATACCCTCAACACCCAGGCATTGTGGTACATCTGATGTTTAACACCACATGCTACTCTGAGACCTCTGAAATACTTTGACATGGCATTATGAACTAATTTGTGTGGTCTGAGAATTAGGATCCCCTTCAAAATAATTATTTCCCACTGCCCTGTCTGACACAGAATATATTGAAAATTGCAAGTAAATTCTAAAGACAGCAGGATACAATTAAGGTGTTCAGTTCTCTATATTTAGTTCATTACTCTAGATTTAGACTGATATAAATTCCACCAACTTCAGCAAGCTACTCCAAATTTATGATGGCAAAACAGCAAAAGTATTGGGAATCTATGTCTGAGATTGTCTGCCCCCACTTTAATTTTGTTTAGAGAAAAGACTTAACCATTTTCACTAAGTAGCTTTACAGACCAGACACTAACTTTTTGACAACAAAATAATGGATACATTCAAATTGTGATTCTTGTGATGGAATCTTATTTCAAACCCAGTAAAAATTCATGTTGGATCAATTTCTAATATTATGAACACAGCCAACACTTGTTCCATACCATGGGTTTAGGAAGCACATGCTGAAAGATCTCTGTAATTTTAAATGGGCAATTCTATATCTCCTTTTATTCTGCCAGAAAACTAGCTATTATATGTTTAAGACTAACAACACAATTTAAATTGAAAACATGATGATGGGGTAGCTTCTCTACAGCTAATGGAATTTTGCCCTTTAACCAAGGAGTGGGTTTGGTCTTAGCACTTTAGATATCTGTTACCAAATGTTAAATATAAAATAATAAAAATACCTACTTGCCTTAACCTTCCCCTTATTTTGCTAGTTCTGTTGAATTGCTTTGGTACTTCTCTGGGGAGAAGGGAAGCACACACAATTTTCAGCCAAGCAGTGACCAGAAAAATGCCCCCTTCACATGAGGGGTCAGATTAAGATGTTTCAAAACAGAACTTCTTCTGTAACTTGTGTCTGGGCTACCTCTCAGGCTGTCACTGTTTTCAGAATGAGAGGGGGAAAGGGAGTGGAGGGAGTTTGGTTTGAGGGATGGGGGGTTCAGCTCTTGCTGGAGGGTGGCACATGTGTACTACAGTCCTCTGGAGGTGGAGGGGGGCTCCAATTAACCTACCCTACCCACCAGGGCCAGCCGGGGAACCCCTCAAATGAGCTTCTTTTCCTCCCTTTCTCTCCTCTCATTCTGAAACAGTGGGAGACAGGAGGGGCCATTGCTAGGGGAAACTGGCTGGAGGCTCATGGCCAGCAGCTAAATTTCCCTCCCCCTTGGAACCAACAGTAAACTTCTGTTTGTTCCAGGAGATCACTGTAACTTAGAGCACTTCCTCCAAAATGTTCCCAGTTACAGTGGGGAACTGCGCTTCTGTCTGCACCCACTGAGATGTGTTCACAGAGGCCCTCTGGCTGTGCAGCACTCCAAGTTCTCTGCTCTTCAAGGTTTAAACAGACCCATTTAAATGTCTGTTCAGGCATCTCTGGATAAGGTTTTTTAACAAAAGAACAAACTTGGGAGAATTCTCTTGGAGCATTTGAATATGTGTATGCAACTTAAGTGCATCCTTTAATGCTGCCAGCTGCTTTCTCTATTGATTTGATGTGCATGGGACTGGGAAGAACCACCTGGATCATTGGGCATGTCCGCACCACTGTGGACTGTGGTAGGGAGCAATAACATATGAAGATGCCCAGCACTATGCTTCTGCTCCACATACTGTAAATGCCAAAAAAGTAATGTAGACACTGTAATAAGCTTGACTGAGTCTGAGCTTGACTGAGTTGTTTACTTCCCAGAGCATGTGGTAAAAAGCAGCTGCATTACTTTTTATTTGGTTCTTGGCACATTTGGAGTGGGAGCAAGTGGGCAGAACATGTTTTCACAGTGGCCCACGCCAGCATAGGTCGATGTAGGGTAGGTATGCCCATTAAATCTGTGATTACAGGCAACCATGCAGTAAACATTTGTCCTTTCCAAGTGCTTTCACATACCACAGCTACAAAACACCTGATAGCAAAAGAGAAACTGTATATTGCTACAGTAGAAGAGAGCAGGAGAGACAAAGCGACCCATAGTGCCTATGCTACTATAATGGCAAAAACTACAACAGGTTATAATATGCTCAGGTTATCCTAGGAACTAGACCACATCCCATGTTCCAGAAGAAGGAAAAACTCCAACCCTGAACAGTCCGTGCCAATCTGACTTGGGGAAATTCCTTCCTTTCCTCAAGCCCGGCGATTGAAGGCACAGGCAAGAGCCTCAAACCAGGCACCCAAGAGTTAACTTTAACATCAGAAGCACCAGCAAACATCAGCCAGTCTCCCACTTCTAGCTATGGCCAACGCCCAATGCTTTAGAAGGAGAAAGATGAAAAAAAAAGAAAAGAAAAGAAAGAAAGCCCTTTGGTCAGGGGGCTGGACTCAGTAATCTTGCCAGGTTCCTTCCAGTCCTAATGTATATTAAATCTATGAAATCTGTGAAAACCCTGAAATACAAAGCATTTACAGCCCAAAAAAAGTCTTTGGGGCTCAGTAAAAGCCCTGAAGCATCACTCTGGGTGTGTCTACATGAGATGCTGACTGTGCAGGATCTGAGTAATATTGCGCAGTAGCGTGTCACAGCACGGACACCGCTAATATGCTACTGCGCACTAGCATCACGTAAAAGACATTTGCCGGTGTTATTGCACAGTAATTCTAGTTACCACACATTTATTTAGTACTTGATTATACTAAATAAATGTACAGTAATCACAGTGCAGTAGCGTATCGTGGAGACGCACCCTCTGATACTCTACAATTGATACTATAAAACAACACAGTGTCCTGCCTGCACTGTGGCATCTCCTTGGGCTTTGTGTTACTAGGTCAGTTCATTCTTGTTAGGCTCAGAAAGGTCATTTCTAAGCAGAGGTCAAATTGATATATCAGGGAGTGAACAGTCCCTAGGACAAAATAGCTCAGATGGTATATGCATCCTTATAGATTGCTGTGCCAGATAAAAGCATACAATCCACTCACTGCAAATCTGAACTTATTCTAAAAGTCCAGGCATAGAAGAAATCAACTCAAGACTGCATTGAATCTTGTTATGACTGGCCAGTGAGTATGCCCTGGGCAAGGACTGGGTGGAATTTCATTATCAGACTGAGGGTGAGTAGCTAGAAGACCTGTCTACTCTGAGGTTGGAGAAGCTCCATGATGAGACAGAAAGAGAGCTAGTAGAAAGATAGAAACAGGTGGGCTAAATAGCTGGTGCCTAAAGCTGAGAATCTCAACAACTGGAAAATAAAACATCAAGTGTCAAGAGCTGCTCTAATTAAAGCACCTGGAGCATCACATGTATCAGTGCTGACATGCTGAACAATGGCCTTTAGTTTAAATGACCTTTAGTTAAAGTGCCCCCACCACCATTTTTCAGCGTGGGGACGCTGATACATGTCACACTGGAGTCTGCTGGAACGTGGTAATTACCGCACTCCAGCAGACTCTATTAATTGAGTGTGCTTTGATGTGCTGTAATTACAGCATGTCAGAGGATCCTCAGTGCATGTGTATAGGTGCCCTAAAAGTCTAACTAGCCTCCTCTTTGTTCAGGTCAAGCAGGGCTCTTTTACTGAAGACTAAGATTATTGAAACTTGCCATGAAGGCTTGATTGCTTTTCACTAGAATTATTTTACTGCACAGTAGAGAGCAATTACTGGAATATACCTGGATTTTAGCTAACCTGTTGATACAGTATCTCCTGAAATCTTCCTTTCTAACTTATGCCAAATGTGGCTGGATATTCACTAAGTCACATGCATGAAGAACTGCAGGGTTGTGACATGGAGCAATGGAAAGTGATTGAAGTGCACTGAACTGGTCTAAGTATGGATGAACTGGTGAAGTGTTGCAGGGAACTATGTTCATTGCAGATTTATTTAATATTTTCAATAGTGATATTGTAGTGGGGGGGAAACAATTTAAAAACCATCATTCAAATGATACCAAACACAGAGAAATAATAAAAAGGCATCCAAGACCAAAATTTGCTAGTTTGGCAGAAATGCAGGTTAAAACACCAAAAAAAGAAGGAAAGTCAAAGCAGATAGTCAAAGAAAGAGAAAGTACTGCAGAAAAGAAATGTTGGCGTGGTGGCAACAGCACATTAAACACACATTTGCAATGGATAGCTCAATTTTGGGTTTATATTCAGAATTATTATTGCATCATGGAATGGAAAAGTAATGAACTATTTTATAAATAGCTTAGTTGTCACTGGTGAGTTGATATTGCCATGATGGTCCTGGTGGTATGCAAGAGGCAAGAATTCTTGGGTGTGATATCTTTTATTGGACCAGGTTTATGATTGGTATAGAGATAGGCAAACTTTTGAGTAGCATAGTGTCCATCCTCAGGCCTCTGAATTCTTGGCTTAGTTGTCACTACAGCTCTGCATGCACTTGGACAAGTCTTTACCTGTGAATGTTTGGACAGGACTCACTTGGAAAGGATGTCCCTTCCAATCCTCCACAAAGCTATGCGTATTGACTAATCATTTGGCCAGAAGAGGTTACTATGTACAAGTATGTGTACACACAGACACACACACTCCAAAAATACTTCCCTTGGAGGAAAGGGAAAAGAACAGGTGGTTCTATGAAGCTTGCTAGAGGCATACAGAAAATGGCATTTTTTAAGGTCAAACATAAAGGTCAAGAAATATACCATGAGCTTGGAGGCAGAAATAGAATACTGATTGGTGTTCTAAAACCAGATAAAAATGGTATGAAGTTGAACCTAATGTAAGAAAAAATGAATGGGCATCTGCACTATAAATGTGACCTGGGAACCTTTTGTATCCTAGCATTAAAGACAGACCCTGTACAACTGTGCCTATATTAAGTACAAAGCAGGCATGGAGCTTAGTTTAGATATTTTAAGTTACAGCATGGGATCATAAAGGGCTTACACCTCAAGACTATGTGATTCTAAATAAGCAGTTATGTAAAGGGTACTGTAAGGTACAGGTGGGGATAATGGTTCGGTGTTACAAATACCTACTTCTGAACTGGTACTTAGCTTACTAGCGTGAGTGATCCTATTGGGGCAGATGCATACCTTTTCTGGCATAGAAACATAGGGGAAATATATCTCCTATTTGTGTGGAGCCAGCTCAAATGTTGGCACAGGCTAGAAAAGCTGCCTGATTGACCCAAGTAGCACTGTTGCTTCAATGGCCCAGTAGGCTGCTTCAGGAGTGCTAAATTTCCAGGATAAAGATCTGTATTGATCTCACCTCTCTTTCTTTTTCTTTCTCCAATTTTAATCTTCCTCCCACCATCTTGGAATGTCCCTGTGCTGTAGGCTTCTGTGGAGGTAGCATAGAGACTCTCTGCTATTCACTGGTGGGGGGGAGCATGGGGTGCTATACCTTCCTTATCATAGAAATGCAGGTTTAGAAGGGACCTCAAGGGATTATCTTGCTCAACCTCCTGCACTGAGGCAGGATCAATATCCCATAATGACTCTGATGGGAGTTTGTCTATTTTGAAATTTCCAATGAAGGAGAAACCACTCCATCCAAAGATAGCCTGTTCCATTGTGGCCTCTTGGCAGCAATCTGGCTAGTAGCCTGTTCCAATGCTTAGCCACCAACATAGTCCAATTTTTTTCCTAATCTCCAGTCTAAATTTCCCCTGCTAAAGCTTAAGGCTATTGTCCCTTACAGCCAAAAAAATCTATCTTCTTTTTCGTTATAATCACCCTTCAGGTATTTAAAGGCTGTTATCAGTCTTCCTTTCTCCAGACTAAATAACCCTTTCAGTCTTTCACCATAAGTCATGTTTCCAAGGTCTCCAAATCACTCCAAATCGTGAAGACTAAAGTAAAAAAAAAAGACACTAAATACTTCAACCTTCTCTGCATCATCTGAAACTGGATAGTCTTCTGAATTGTGCGATAGGTCTATGGTTTCTCTGGTCTTCCTCTTAATTTAACATACTTATAGGATCCATAGTTTCATAGTTTCATAGTAGCTAGGGTCAGGAGGGACCTGATCAGATCATCTAGCCTGACCCCCTGCCACAGGCAGGAATGAATGTTGGGTTTGCAAGACCCCAGACAGGTGATCATCCAACCTCGTCTTGAATTTGCCCAAGGTAGGCGTGAGGACCACTTCCCTGGGAAGTTGGTTCCAGATTTTGGCCACCCTAACTGTGAAATATTGCCTTCTGATCTCTAACCTAAACGTATTCTCCATCAGTTTATTACCACTGTTCCTCATCACCCAGGTGGTGCTGGGGAAAAAAGAGCTCCACCTATTTGCTGTTGATCTCCCCTGATGAGTGTGTAGGCAGCCACCAGGTCCCCCCTCAGCCTCCTCTTGCTGAGGCTGAATAGTTTCAGGTTCCTCAGTCTCTCCTTATAGGGCCTGTCCTGCAGCCCGCTCACCAAGGGGGTGGCCCTCCTCTGAACCCTCTCCAGGCTGGCCACATACTTTTTAAAGTGCGGCGCCCAGTACTGGACGCAGTACTCCAACTGCAGCCTGACCAAAGTCGCATAGAGGGGGAGTATCACCTCTCTGGA
>NW_017728947.1:91410496-91412843 GCF_001723895.1 Crocodylus porosus
CCCATGCTGATTGCCTCTGAGCATGATCTCCCCTGCAGGCCCCCCACAGATGTGCTCCTTGATGATTCTCTCGAAGATCTTCCTGAGCACCGAGGTGAGGCTTACAGGCCTATAGTTACTTGGGTCCTCCTTCCTCCCTTTCTTGAAAATTGGGACCACATTAGCTAGTTTCCAATCCCTTTCAGTTGTCTTTTATGTCCCTTGCCATTTGCATTTCTTGGCCTCCCTTATTTTCTCTCGGATACCCATGCAACTTATGTATCTCTGATGCATTTACTCATTATTATTCCAATAAAAATTGTTGATACTTTTTCTAAAGTTAGATCTGGCATTTACAATTAAAAGCGCTAATAGACTGGTAGCATCTAGAGCATGTCTTGTGCTAGAATAGGATTATTGCAAGTCCTCAAACAAATCCTACTTGTGGGCTTAGAGTAGACTCTTCTGATCACTGATCTCCTCTTCCCACTTAATATTTGGCAGGAGATGCTGATCACAGCCCACTTAATGACACTTTTGTCACTGGACCATTGCACCCCTCCCATTACATGAAACATCTTCATCTGCTGCTAGTATGAGGGGAGAGATTAAATGTGGTGTACACACCACCTCCCTAAGAGAAGAGACTCTAGACACCTATTTCCCTTGCAAAATGGACATGCTGTCCACAAAGTGTCCACATATTAAACAGGCTCCTTACAATGACTTCCATCCAACAACCTCAGCAACAATGAATACTTCCCCTCCTGATATCACTCTCTGAGTGGTATCATTTCCATTTTGGAGTTGGAGAAACAGAAGCATGAGGGAGCAATTAGTAGCTGAACCAAGAATAGAATCAGATCTCCTAACTCTCTGTCATGTCCTTTAGCCACAGGATGGCTCTTCCTCCATTAATATATTGTAATGCTCTAAATCAGCACACAGGCAGTCAACTGAAATCTATTCTACATCATCTTCACTTGATGGATTTACTCAAACAAGATACTCAGAAAAGGACTGTGCAAAGTTTAGGTTTGAACCCAGGTGCAATTCAAAGCTATTAGATCAAGGGATGGGTGACCTAAACTACCCAGACATTTCCTGGGAGGAGCAGACAGCCAGGTCTGACCACTCACATAGGTTCCTGTATTACAGGACCTTCACCTTATCCAGGAAGTGCACAGCCCTACTAGGGGTAACGCCTTGCTGGACCTGGTCCTGGCCACAGGGGATGACCTGGTGAGGGGACTGCAGGTCCTTGACCACCTGGGTAATAGCGATAATCACCTGCTGGATTTCACTATCCAACACGGGGTGTCAAGGGCTTACACCAAGGCTAAAGCCTTTGACTTCAGAAGGGCCAACTTAAATGAGCTTAGGAGACTGGTGGGGGAGGCACTGAGGGCCCAGAAGGTAGAGGAGATGAGAGTCCATGAGGGATGGTCGTACCTTAAGAGGGTGATCCTCCAGGCCCAAAGGATAACAGTCCCTGAGAGAAGCAAGGGGGGTAAGAGTGCTCAGAAACCCACCTGGCTCAGCAAGGGCATTCAGCAATGCCTGAGGACTAAAAAGGGTGGCGTACAACCAATGGAAGGGAGGAGCTATCACCAAGGAGGAGTACTCCTCTTCAGCCCATAAGGGCAGGAGGGCTATTAGGAAGGCCAAGGCAGAGATGGAACTCAGGCTAGCATCCAGGATTAAGGACAACAAAAAGTCCTTTTTCAAGTACATTGGGAGCAAGAAGAAGGCACCAGGCAATGTAGGGCCCCTGCAAGATGCAAACAGTGATGTTGTGGCTACACCAGATAAGAAAGCTGATATTTTTAACAGTTTCTTTGCCTCTGTTTTCTTGAACAGGGACCGGGACATCCCACCTACCAGAGATAGGGACAATCTTGGGGATAGCTCTGTCAGGCCTTCAGTCAGTGCTGATGTAGTTAGGGATCTTCTGGAAGGGCTAGACATTTTTAAATCTGCAGATACAGATACCCTCTACCCATGGGTGTTGAGGAAGCTGGCAGAGGTCATTGCAGAGTCCTTGGCTCAACTAGATGAGCATTCGTTGCCATCTGGCCAGGTGTCGGGGGATTGGATACTGGCTAATCTAGTCCCAATTTTCAAGAAAGGGAGGAAGGAGGACCCAAGTAACTATAGGCCTGTAAGTCTCACCTCGGTGCTCAGGAAGATCTTGGAGAAAATCATCAAGGAGCACATCTGTGGGGGGCCTGCAGGGGAGATCATGCTCAGAGGCAATCAGCATGGGTTCATCAAAGGCAGGTCCTGCCTGACCAACCTGATTGCCTTTTATGACCAAGTAACTAAATCCGTGGCTGATGGTGTCACCATGGATGTAGTGTTTCTAGAC
>NW_017728947.1:91450969-91461699 GCF_001723895.1 Crocodylus porosus
GGGGGGGGGGTTGGGTGGTACTGGTAGGTGTATACATCTCAGAAAGAGTGTGCAGAGAGCCTTGAGAGATCACGATTACTATCAGAGCAAAACGGTAAATTTTACTCAGAGAGGAGGTAGTCTGTGTAACTCAGACAGCAGGTGTGGTCTGTATCATAAGAAGGGGAGTCATGGTAAACATGGGGGTAAGAATGGGTGGCAAACCAGCAAGTGGCTCAAGGGGCAAAAAGTAAGGGCCTGGTTAAAGAGGAGCATGGGGAAGGCTAAACACTGTTTGGGGGGGTGGGGAAAACAGGTCCCCTAGGGATCCCTCAAACACTTCTCGTTCCAGTCCTGACCTTTCACCAGGACCCACAGAGCCAGAGAGGGGAGATGGTGACTATGATTTAGGAAGACTGTTAGAGGGTCCCTCAAATGTTCCCAGACCACCTAGGCCTCCCCTACCACCAAGACCTGGAAGGTCAGATGGTTGGGATAACAGATCTGGTGTAGAAGACAGTTTAGAGGATCCCTCGAGCACCCCCTGGTCTTCTGAGTCATCAGAGGATGTTTTACCAGATGTACATATGGTGCAGGTGAGAAGGCAAGAGTTGTCTGTAGCCAGGTTTGGTGGCACGAGGTACACTGAGGAGCTCCGTTTTGTGAATTTGGAGTGTGTGCCGTTACATGTGGCATACGAAGCCATAACCCAAGGGGTGGAAGAAATTGTAGCAGAACTCCGACAGAGATTCACAGGCAATAACTATGCAGAGTTACGTATTCTGGCAGATAGCATGGCAAACTATTTATACTCATGAGCTATTAATTTAAACAATTTGACCCCAGAGCTGTTTTTAGAGTGGTTCAGTAACCTGTTACAAAGCCAGAGAGAAATATTGCTCAATTTGACATTTCGGCTGGTTGTGGTCATTGTGAAAGGCCAGGGAGGTGGAAGCTGTAGAGTTATAAGCTCTATCCCCTATTCCCAGATCATTACTAAAAAGGGGAAGTATTTAATTGACTTGAATACCTAGGATACTAACCTGTGTTTTACAGGCAGTCTATTGGCTGTTACAAAATGTAGAGGGGCCAGAGATGTCGAGTTGCTAGATGGTGCCAAAGAACTGCACAGGAAATTAGGCATGTCTATAAACCAAAAGGTTATGCTCCATCAAGTACCTTTGTTTGAAGACCTTGAACAGGTTAACATTCACATAGTGATGCATAAGCAAAAAACGGGGTGGAGTTTATTTAAAACACAGGACGCACCCAGATACCCCGACACCTGTTTTTTTCTGCTACATGGTGAACATTATTATAGCATTTTGGATGTGAAAAAGGTGTTTGGCATGAGAAATTATTGCGATCTTTGTCAGACGTTGTACAGCCATAGCCACATGTGCAGGTTCCAATGTCGTCTTTGCCTGAGCCCCAACTGCTCTGAAAACATGGGCAGGACACAGAGGTGCCCTAATTGTGAGCTGTTCTGTCATTCCAAAGAGTGCTTAGAAAGGCATGTGGCCCTGGCCTCTGAAAAATGGATTGAATGTCTGACTAAAACTCTGTGCGATGAGTGTAAATCTTACGTGGACAAAAAGCACGAGTGCAAGGGGTGGCAGTGCAAACAGTGTTATGGGAAAATCACAGATGTAAACAAACACTGGTGCCTTATGTGTCAGATTAAAGAGCCTGAAGAAGGCGAGGGGTACATTTTTTATGATTTTGAATGTGTGCAGGAGATGGGGATATGCGTGCCCAACTACATTTTTGCAATGGAGCTAAAGACAGGGGGAAAAAAACTGCAGATAGCTGCAGGCAAAAACTCCAAAATGGCTTGTAAAGCTAAGCCCAAAAAGCCAGAAAGCACTTGGGAGTTTAAGGGTGAAGAGTGCCTGTCTGATTTTATTAAGGTTTTTATGGATAAAAAGTTCAAGGACTACACCTTCATAGCTCACAATGCCAAAGGCTATGACGGTTACTTCATTGTCAGCTGGTTATTGAAGGAAAAAATGGGTGTGAAACTAATCACTCAGGGTGGTAAACTCATGTGTATTGAAGTGACCAGGCTAGGCATCTGTTTCATAGATTCTTTAAACTTAGCAGGCTTCCAAAAGCGATGGGGTTTGAAGGATGCAAAGGTTATTTCCCACATTTTTTTAACACAGCAGAAAACCAGAAATATGTGGGGCTTCTTCCAAAGGTGGAGTATTACGGATTTGAAAATATAATGGCCGGTGAGAAAGGACAGTTTTTAGAATGGTATCAGAATAACCGTGATAAGACCTTTGACATGCAAAAGGAGCTGGCCTATTATTGCCTGCAGGATGTAAAAATTTTGAAAGAGGCCTGCTGCCTCTGCAGGGATGAGATTATGAAAATGACACGGCGGGTAGACCGAGTGACAGTAGCTGGTGAACTCCAAAATGTAGTACGCTGCATAGATCCTTTCCAATACATCACACTGGCCTCCGTCTGCATGGCCATGTACAGGTTTATGTTTTTGGAACCACAGACCATAGCACTTCTCCCCCCAGACAACTATCACAGACAGAAAAAGAGGTTTTCAACCCCATCTATTCAGTGGCTAATGTACATTTCGGAGAAAGAAAATATTCTAATTGAACATGCTTTACAGGGTGGGGAATTTCAGGTAGGCCCCTATTTTTTAGACAGCTATGCCAACATTGACGGGAAACCTACAGCGTTTGAATTTAATGGATGCTTTTTCCATTGTTGTGTCACTTGCTACAATGAGAAAGACCAGAACCCATTAACAGGGACCACCTCTGGGTTTCTGAATTATCAGGCATTGCACAAGACCGATTATCTCAAGAGAGAGGGATTTACCATTAGGACCATTTGGAAGCATGAGTGGAGGGCTCTGTTAGAAACAGATGGGGAGCTGGCAGATTTTTTAAACAGAACCACTCTGCCTTCTCCACTGGTGCCTAGGGATGTTCTTTTTGGGGGGAGAACTAATGCCATCTGTCTTTATTACCAAACTAAACCCGGCGAACAAATACACTATCACAATTTTACCAGTCTTTACCCCTTTATAAACAAAATGAAGGAATACTTAGCTGGACACCCTGAAATCATTCATGACAATTTCCAACCCCATTCAAGCTATTTTGGAATAGCCAGGGTGAAACTGTACCCCCCATGAAATCTTTTTTTTCCTGTGCAACCCACCAGGGTGAATGGGATACTTATGTTCATGCTGTGCCGCTTCTGTGCGGAAACAAGACAGCAGAAGTGCGACCACACTGATGAAGAGAGGGCCTGGGTACATGGTGAACACCAGAACTGAATAAAGCTATCGCCAAGGAGTACAGAGTAGCTCAATTCTATGAAGTCTGGCATTTTGCCGAGAAGTCTAGCACCCTTTTTTCATAGTACATAAAAATGCACCTCTGACAGAAGCAGGAAGCCTCGGGCTACCCCACCTGGTGTACTGACCAAGAAAAACAAGAGAGATACGTGGCCAATTTCTTGCAAAAAGAAGGCGTAATCTTATGCCCAGAGCATATCAAACCCAACCCTGCAAAGCGCCAAATAGCAAAATTGTTTCTAAATTCTTTGTGGGGTAAATTTGGTCAGAACCAACTTGCCCAACACCAGCATCGTTAGAGACCCCAAAGAACTCTTTGGCTACCTCTTTTTTCCTGCCTATGAAATTTCATCTTGCGACTTTATTGATGATGAGGCAGCCTGTGTGTCTTGGAAACACACCAAAGAGCATTACACTGTCTCTGGTAACACAAACATCTTTATAGCCTGTTTCACCACTGTTTATGCACGCTTAGAGTTGTACGAGCTGTTAGACAGCCTGCAAGACCGGTGTCTGTACCACCACACAGATTCTGTGATATTTGTGAGCCACGAGGGAGATTGGAACCCCCCTTTAGGCAATTATTTAGGCGAGCTCACCAGAGAAATCCCACAAGATGAACACATCACAGAGTTTGTGTCAACCGATCTGAAAACCTATGGGTACAAGTTGTCTGGGGGAAAGGTTTGCTTGAAGGTCAAAGGGATTACCCTGAATGTGGCCAACAGTGAAAAAGTCAACTTTGAAACCTTGGGAGTTCTTGTTCTAGATCATGGGGCAAACCCTGATGTGGACACCCCTAAAACAATTGTGATACAACAGCCCTCTATCGTCAGGAACAAAAGCAAGTGGACAATAGAAACCAAAACCTTGAGAAAAACGCAATAAGTCGTTTATGACAAACAGGTCCTCACAGAAAACTTTAACAGCTTCCCCTATGGTTTTTAAAGATGGATATGTATTAGAAGCACCCCTTTTGTGTGATTTTGGAAGGCCCTAGCAACTGTGGTAAAAGTTATTTTATAAAAAAACTTTTGGATCACACTGATAAAATGTTGCCCGTTATGCCTAAGAATATCGTGTGGTGCTATAGCTGTCGGCAGCCTTTGCATAAAGAACTGCCTGGTAAATATCCTTTTATCAAGTTTATGGAGGGTCTACCGGACAGTCTCAATGATGACTGTTTGTTTCCTCCTAATAAAATAAATATGGTTGTGGTAGATGATTTGATGGACTCTGCCTGCGACAGCGGTGAAATCAAGAAAGACTTTACCAAGTATGTGCACCATTGGAATCGTAGCATTATGTATATAGTTCAAAATGTTTTCTATCAAGGGAAAAGGAGCCATACCATTACCCTTAACACAAAATACATGGTTTTGTTTAAAAACTCAGGGATAAGCTACAGATAGTGTCCCTGGAGCAGCAGATGTACCCAGATAAGTCCCAGTTCTTTCTAGAAGCTTTTGAGGATGCCACTAAAACACCTTACGGGTATCTGGTGGTTGATTTAAACACTTCTACCCCGGATGCTTTTAAATTAAGAACAGGGCTTTTTCCTTCCGACCAACCGGCTGCTTACACTTTTTAAAAAACAGCGGGTGGGAATAAAAAGAGATGATGTAGCGGTGGCCTCTTAGCTCTCGAAACAGTGGAAGGGGAACATGTTTAGTCATGTAAAAAGAAATTTGGCTCTCTTAAAACTGCTTCTTCAATCCTCCCCACAGCAGAGAAAAGCTATATGCTGTTCAGCCTCTGATGATTTAGTAGCGGCCATTTCAGAAATGGCTCTGAACACCTTAAAAGGAAACATCCCTTTGACACCGCATCAAATTCATGTGCTGAAAAAGAGATGCGGGTTCATAAAAAACCTAAGTAACAAAAGATTGCCTCTTAAAAAAAAGAAACAGCTGGTGAAACAGTCTGGGGGATTTATCAGACCTCTCCTAAGTTTTGCTCTTCCTCTGATTATGAGGCTTTTGGCTAGCCGGTGATGGAGCACACAGAAAAAATGCAGCTGGTGCCCAAACACGAGCTGGAACAATTAAGGGCTCCCCCACCACCTCAGGAAAACATCAAAACTGAGGCAACCTGCTTATTGGATGTTGAAATAAGGGATATTCTCCAAAGACCAGGTTTAGCAGAATATGATAAGGCTAAACTGTATGCATCCATGCTTCAGAAATACCTGACCTACGTAAAGCAGGGTGATCTTGACAGAGGGAAATTAATCCTATTTCTGTCGGAACAGACCCCCCTAGAAGCCGGATACCCCCTAGAAATCCCCACAAAACCCAACACAGTCATTCAGGAAGTACTGGATAGCATGCATGCCCGATACAGGAAAAATGCTAAAGTACTGCTCACTAAGATGAGCCAGCACACGGATATTTCTTCTTGGGATGATCAAGGGGGTTTGTCTACAAAGGGATGCTCATCAAGGGGTCTAACATGCTCAGCTTGGTCTGGAGAACCCTTCAGACTCACGCTGGGACCACTAAACGCCCGCCTAAAGGCTGGGACATCTTTATGAAAGCTGTGGCCGAGTTGAACATCTTCTGTTATGGGCAACGTCGTGAATCGTGATCATCTGGAATGCCTAAAAGTATCTGACTCGGACCAAGAAACACTAACAACACTGCCTAAGAAGCAAAAAACTGTCTCTAAAACCCATTGGCTCTCCATGTAAAGTTTTATGCTTTGAAATAAACTATTCCATACTGCTATAAAGTTTTTGTCTACAGAGTACTTTTTGAATGAAAACATGTACACGTACACACATTTAAATAACAGCAGCTTTATTTACACAACATCAGCTGAGTGTTTTATTTAGACAAAGCATTCGTGAAAGTCATAGCAAGAAATGTATGTCTGGGCATGTCAAAACATATTTTGAGCAGGCCCGGCCACATGGAAATTTTTATATTTACTTTTTACAAAATGCATCACCACCCTATCATTTTGTGCTAAATCATTGGAATAATAAAAAGTTAAAATCTGTTCAAACGATAGCCCCTTCCTACGGTGGTGCAGGAAAAACACACAAAGGTATCTGCAGGCAACAGACTGGGGGTCTTGTAATTGTTTTGTCTGGAAAATAGTGTCGGTAGCGTTCTTGTTTAAAAACAACACAATACTTTGAGAAAAGAGAGCCCTGTTTGGGGGGCGACTGTACGAGTCGAAAAATTCTCCGTGGTTTCGATCCTCCAAGTAAACAGCCAACCAGTGTTCTCTGGGTTGATTATGTGGGTGCGTGTTGACCACCAAGCTCGGGGGCCTTTTAGACAGTTAAGTCTTAGGAAGCCAGTCACAGGGGAAAAAGTCTAAGAAAGTTTCTTTGGCTTAAGGGTCTGAGGATAAAACCCTGACGAGCTGTTTGGTGTCCATCTTCACATATAGTTAAACAGGACATTTCTCCTCTCATTTATTTCTATGACATTGTTAAAGACCCCATACATGACCATGTTAACCGTGGTGGGAAAAGTCGCATCAAAGCGTATTTCTGTTCTCATGTTCCCAGTTTTAATCAGTGAATAATGATCAGCACACTCCTGGTCAGGGGACAGGTCAAAGGCAAATAAGGTGTACCCCAGAGCAAACTCCTCACGGTTGATTATCAGGGCCCGGTCTTTTGTATGTTTACCAGCTGTCTGTACCAGCTGCATGTATTCTCTCACGCAGTTACTGTTCTCAAAATCAGTAGGGGCTTTGTCGGGGTTTGTTCTCCATTGACGTAGAGGGCCACAAAATTAATGTTGTAATGTTAAAGGGGTCCTTAGCATAATTCCCACTAAAGGCATCATTATCCATGAACCCAATCATGATGAGTTTGGGCAACTGCCCCAGAAACAGATTTTCCTGGTTGCTGATGCAGCTGCCAGCAGGAATGCTAAATGCTTTCATACCCACACGGTCTATGGGGTATTTAGCATTGGCCGTAAGCAAGGCCTCTACGTGACCCAGTCAGATGCCCGGTGCGACCTTCACTTTTTTCACAAAAAGTGAGGCAGATGTGATTTTTAGTTTACAGGGGCCAGCCGCTGTGGTACCCATCAAGCAGAAGGCATCTTTGCTGCGTGTCAGCTTAATTTTCACATCCACACCATTCAGCAACAGTTTTTCTTGAAAAAAAAAAAATCGCTATGGAGATGACCAAGCAGCTCTATCTTTTTGCTCTGCTCTGTCAGGTTTGCCCATCCCCGAAACCCCTGATTATCACCATCCTGAGCAACTGTTTCATAATGGCCGGGGGTATCTTTGTAAAACTGGCCTGTAGAAAATTGTGTGGCGAGGCTGTCATCACTGTAGTTGAGAACCGATTCAATGAAAGCTTGGTAGGGGTAACAGTTGTTGCTCTGACTTATCAGACGGTCTCCCAAAGTGACATCCAGCTGACTGAAA
Organism: Crocodylus porosus; assembly: GCF_001723895.1. Lineage (NCBI taxonomy): Eukaryota > Metazoa > Chordata > Crocodylia > Crocodylidae > Crocodylus > Crocodylus porosus. The sequence continues at coordinate 91,458,681 of NW_017728947.1, forward strand.
ACAGAGGCTAGTGGGTAATTCACCAAACCCACCGCTGCCCCGGCATCAAGATCAGTTCCATTGCCTTTTACAATCTCGCAGCAAAGGTACAGCAGTGTATTGTTCAAATCCATGTAATCTTCGCCATTCCCAACTATGAAAATGTCAAGGGGGCTGGACTCAGTAATAGCTGAGAGTGGGGGGATCTCAACATACAGGCTTTTCTCAATGCAGGTCTGCATAGGGGCTATTTGAAATGCATCCAGTTCAGATCTGGCGCATTCTTCAGACCCGCAGTGAACAAAGGCCATGACGGTTAAAATATATTTCTGTTTCCTCCAGAAGAATGGTTCTTTCTCCCAGGCTGCTTATTGGTTTTTCATGTCTGGCTGCCCCATCGACTTATCCTCTTGTTTTTAAGGGGTTGAGGAGGTCCTGCACGTCCAGAGTCTGTTGCATCTCTCTTTCTTTTAAGGCTCTTTATTTGAATATACAAGAGACCAGACCCTTCCTGCTTTGCAGGCTTGACCACCTTATCTAGGACAGCTTGGGAGACATGACCAATCACATCTTTGGCTATGTTTTGTGCCGCATTTTTAGCATGGGGCTTAATAATCTCCAGACTCCATCTCAAAAGCGGAACAGCTTTTCTAAAGAGGCTGCGAAATATGCCTCCCACACCAGCCCCATACATCACGGGCACCCCCTAATATCCAGGAAGACCATACCCATCCTGGGCTTTATAATAATTTCTGTACAAATTAGGGTCCCCTTAGTTTTTTACCATCACCATTGTGCTTTTACTTATTTTAAAATCTCAAAGTCTTTCAGCGGCGTAGGTGAAGCTTAACGATCACCCTACCAAAGTGAAATGAGACGTGTTTGTTCTGATCCGTCTTTATTTCAATGCTGATTGTGTCGATGTGGTGCTGGCTGATGGGGACATAATGCAGGCTGTCATATGTGATGGTGACAAACTCATTGTTGCTCCCATGGATAGGGACGCAATGTAGCAAAGGTACTGAAAACTCCCCGACAAGCTGATGTTCCACAGTGTCCGTGTAGACATACAGTGAATTGAACCCATTGGTAATATCAGCAGGGAAGAGTGTTTTTTTAGCAGAGACTCTGGGTAGCATTCCCAAAATATAGGCTAGCTCACCCTGTGTATAAAAACTATAAGAGTTATCTTTGGGTTTAAGTCTCACTTTCCCGAATGCTCGGACATAGTGCATAACTAGTTTGGGCAGAGCAGGATGGGTGGTAATTGTATTGTTTATAAGATCCAGTAATTCTGTCATGGTTGTATAATACCCCCGAGGCAGGCTGTACATCCATTTTTTAGTCCCAGAAATGATTTTGAAAGGCGTGTCTTTGTTGATGTTGTTCCAGCTGTGCGGGTATTGTATTTCTGCTAACCCTATCTCCCAGTTCCTCAGCAGATCCAGAGGTTTAACCAGTTGTATGGTGAAGCTTGAGCTGGTGTTCTGCGGAAAAATGCTGGCGCATGTGTTGCTGGGCAAAGTAATGTAAAAGTCGCCATCACACATCTCGATCTTCTGTCTGAGGTACCCCTATATGTTACAAACTTGGTTGGCTTCCACCCAGCTGTTAAATTTAGATGGCCACCCCAACCATTTCACCAACAACCGCTTCTTTCTTCCCTTTCCTTTCGTTGCTAGAACTTTTTCAACCCTGTAAACTCTGTCCTGTTTGGGGTTCACTTTTTGTAGTTCTTCAGGGTAGAAAGAACCCTCGATAGGTTTGTCTTTGTAATCTTTTAGGTGGTATACAGGTGTCTGCACGCATCTAAGGACTTCATCCACTATGAAAATCTCATTGATGAATGTTTGTTCATAACCTTTTTCAAACCTCCCTTTGGTCCTAGACACTCTCATGTGGTCTCCTTTTCTAAACACGGATGCTGCTGGTTTTATTTTGAAATAGTCCCCGTACATCGTTTTCCACACCCTTTGAGAGTTTGAGAAGTTCACATCAACAGGCCTGGTATGGATAGTTCTGTGAAAACTGTGGTTGTAGCTCTTTATAAATTCTGGTAACACATCAACGTAGTGAAAGGTGTTGTGGGCTGTAAAAAACTTCCTCATCTTTGATTTTAATGTTCTGTTAAACCTCTCTACCACCACCACTTTCACTTCACTATTCATCACGAAATGGTGAATATTATACTGTTTTAACAGCTTGCATAAAGACTTATTTAAAAATTCTTTTCCCCGATCAGTCTGTAATTTTTGAGATACATGGCCCTCTGTAAAAATGGTTTTAAAGGCCCAAGCTATTTCACCACCTGACTTGTCTTTTAGACCCACGGCCCAGGCATACTTTGATAATATGTCTATCGCTGTTAAGATGAATTTAACCCCACCATTGTGCTTGGAAAACTGCTGCATATCCACCAAATCCGCCTGCCATCGAACAGTAATATCTGAAACCACTGTCTTGTTTCTTTTAAAACGTCTTCTTGCTGGTTTGTGTAGGGTGTAAGCATCCTGATCTGAAAGCCAAGTGGCCACCCCACTTCTGTTCAGAACCTTATTCTGTCTTTTGGTGGCTTTAAAAAGCGTGTTCACCCTGCCAAAACTGCCAGCTTCACCAGGAGAGTAATCAACTTCCTTTAAAATAGCCTCCTGTGTAGACATGTCTGGTAACCGCTTCCCCCAACACCCCCCCACACCCCACGCTAACACCCTTGTGGTGCATTCAAATGCTTAAGGACAAATTTAAACCATAGCACAAAGATACCCTCTTCCAAATTCTCAACATCTGCTTCGAGGGTCTGGGCCTCCTCCATTTGCCTGTTCACTGGATCTTCCTGAACAGGGTGAGGCATCTCAAAGAGTCTTTGGGCAAGGGGCCGTGTCTCCTCCTCAAAACTATTTCTATGGTAACGGTTTCTATAAAGCCGTCTCAGGGTTGTAGTGAGTGGGCCTACAGGTGTTGTGAAAGAATCCATATCCACCCCTGCTTGCCTTAGCACAGTCTCAGATAAACGGAGTGGTCGTTTGGGAAAGCAGATAGA
>NW_017728947.1:91461799-91465608 GCF_001723895.1 Crocodylus porosus
GTTGGGGTGGTGGGCCATAACTATACCACGTGATCTAGGGCAGTTCTTGCAGCCTGAGGGGTTGGGCTTTGGGGGTCTGCATGTGCTGTCCTTCTGATGTCATGTACCATGTGGTGCTGGTGTCACACACCATGTGACTAGGGGGTGGGGGCGGAGTTGCTGATGTCATGCACCACGCTACTGGAGGTGGGGGCAGAGTTGCTGATGTCACACACCATGTGACTGGGATCAGGGGGCAGGGCTGGTGATGTTATGCATCACGTGACTGGTGTCAGGGAGTGGAACTAGTGACATTGCACACCATACACAGGGAAAGGGGCGGGGTGGGGCTAAGAGGGCAGGATTTCTGGTCCTGCCCACCTGTCACATTTGAATTGAAGGGCAGAGAGCCTATATACTACTGGCTTCCAAAAGAGGTGGTGCTATCCCCTTCCTTGGAAATTTTAAGAGAAGATTGGACAAACACCTGGCTGGGGTGATCTGACCCCAGCACTCTTTCCTGCCTAGGACAGGGGGGCTGAACTCGATGATCTAGTAGGTCCCTTCCATCCCTAACATCCATGAAATCTATGAATCATTTCTGAGTGAACATGTGTGGTTTGAGAACTACGATCCTCATCAACATAACCATGGGTGACTGGTGCCTTTCAAGTCTGGAGTGGCACCAGATCACCAATGGGGGGAGTCCCCCAGCCATCTATCACCTACTGGGGGGAGGGTGGGTCCCCAGCACCCAATCTCTGATGGGCGGTAGTCCTCCAGCAGCCAATCTCAGGAGGTGCATGTGTACCTGCATGCATCCCCTACAAGTCACTAATGAACATAACTATTTCCAACTGTCCCAATCATTCACACAGAAGATGGTAAAAATTACAGGTATGTTCTAAATTCACTAGGATACAATCAAGGCAGCCGGCTTTGGGTTACTCTACATTTAGGCTGATATAAATTCAACTGACATCAGTGAACTATTTCAGATTTAGGGTGGCAGAACTACAAGAGTATTGGGGGTTGCCCGAGTCCCACTTATGCTATTTTTTCTATGAAATAACTTAATCATTTTCACTAAGTAGCTGATTAAAATAATGTAGAAATTCCATTGCAAAAATCGTAATTTGAATCTTACTCCAAACACGGTACAACTTGTAGACAGCCGTAGGCCCTATGCTGCTTAACAGCTATATGATATAGTATTTCCTTCACTTCCATTTACCAAAGCTGAATAAGAGATGAGGCTAAGGAAATGATCAGGTAAGAAAATGGCATACGCAAGAAGACTTAAGGTGTGAGAAAGACAGGTCTGAAGAAGTAGGCTAAAGGTTGCTTTGCATGTATTAAGTGTGTTTATACAACTTACGTCTGATTTAGGACAAGATATAGTTTAAACTTAGGATAATAATAGGTGTAATCATAATAACTAGAGCCTATTAGGGAACTGTTTATATTTTCTAGCCTTATTCAGTAAGGCTAGAAAATATTAAGTCAGATAACAGAATAAAAATAGTATAATAGTATACAATGGATAATAGTATTAAAAAAATAGTATAAAAATGCAGGTGCACCTTGGAATTTTTGCTCTTCAGCCTTGAACTATGATTCCTGCTGAATGCCCATCTGCAGGTGTTCCAAATAAGCGCTTATCAAAAAATTAGATTTTGAACCCTAGGTAAGAAGTTCTTTTCCCTAGCAGGCTGCCCACCTATTCAAGGCTTTTCTTTAGGACTTAGAGAATTTAAGATTAATTTATTTCAAGATTTTAGGGCATTGAATGAATTCACATTTTATCATTTTGAATAATTTTCTTGGCATGCCTTATCTGTACAGTTTGGGCATCTATATTTGATCTGTATTATATTATTAAATTTGCTATTAAAATTACTTACGTTTATTTTCTTGAGTATTTAATTAGGTGAGACCAGCTCTCTGAAACTTTCTTGGTCCCCAGAAAGATAGGACGGTTTAACAGACTTCAGGTTTGATCTATTTCTCATTTTTAAAAATGGCCAACAATGGTTCTGTAGCAGTGATTTAAAAACCACACGCCGAAAAATGTCTGACACACACATCTCCCATTTGCTTTTCCAGAAGTCTAGTTATTTTATGTTTAAGAATAGCAATACAATTTAGATTTAAAACATGATGGTGGGATAGCACCTCCAAAGGCAATGGAACCGTACCCTTTTACCCATGCAGGAGGTCTCGTCTTAGCACTTGAGATATCTGTTACCAAAATATCTCATTGAAATAGTTAAATACTAAATACTAAAAGACCCACTTAACCTTTCCCCTACTTTTCCAGCACTGCTGGATTGCTTTGTTACTTTTCTAAGGAGAAGGACAGCACGCACCATTAGGCTGGCGGTCAGAAGATGATCCTCTGTGCTCCTACCTCAAGTGTCTCCTGAACAAGAGGGGCCTTTCATTTTAATGGAAATAAGCTAGTAAGGTCTGAAGAATGACAGTCCAAGAAGATATGCCACAGAAAAAGATATTATGGAACCTGTTAAAGACTAGAAGAAATGAGAAATGGAAAATATAGCCCAAAGGAAAGCACTCGTCCAGAGAATGCACAGGACCCTCTGTTGCAGCTAGTGTTTGCATACTTGCTAAATGCATATAAAATCCTTTAAGCAGTCAGGGGCTTTCTGCATTGGCTTGGTGTGCAAGCTGGACTAGAAGGGACCACCCAGACAACTGGACATGTCCACACTCCTGTAGGCTGTGATAAGGAGTACAGAGATGAGAAAGTGTCCTGTCTAGTCTGGAGAAGAGAAGACTGAGGGGGATTTAACAGCAACCTTCAACTACTGGAGGCGGGGAGGGGGCATGTTCCAAAGAGGATGGAGCTAGACTGTTCTCAGTGGTGGCCGATCACAAAACAAGGAAAATGGTCTCAAGATGCAGCAAAGGAAGCATGGGTGACAGGTGGCTCCTGAGTGTCAGGGGACACAATTTGTGGGCAGACCTGGGGGCAGGTCCAGGCCAAAAGCTCCATATGTCCTCCTATACTTCTGTGATAATAAACTGAGTAACAGCAACGTATCAAAGCATTCACTTAAGTCATCCTATCTGCATGAGGCAAAGATTTGTGTGTTGGGTCAGGTGAAAGCAGATTCTCCCCTGGCTTTCTCTGACCACTTCGCTGTTACTGCTAGGGGTGGGCCATGGGTCCACTAACAGGAAAACTGGCCCTCCAGGCAGCTGAACAGCAGGGTCCTGGCTATGCTTCTAGAGTCACACTTAAATCAAATTCAAATGAAACCAAATAAAGAGCATGTACGTAGCTTTGTGCCCTTGGAAGCTCTGTCGAGACCTTCACTTTCATCACAGGTGATAGGCAAATTACCTAGGAATCACAAGGAAAAAAACCCAACCAAACAAAAAATCACAGGTATGTTCAGGAACATCCCACAAACCAAACCAAATAAAGAACGTGTACTCAGCTCTATACCTAGGAATCATAGGGAAAACAGAGAAAGAATCTGAGGCAGCAGCATGGCCCTGGTCACCCAGCAGCTTTGACTGGCTGGTTCCACTGACCTGATGAGCAACCAAAGCATGCAACTGCCTGTTGTGTCTTAAATTGGCAGGACACCTAGTACTGCTGCCACAGACTCTGCCCCCCTTACACTTCCCATACTTAAAGAGTCAGCCCCTTGTTACTTACCTTGTTAGAAGAATTGTAGGCATTGGTCCTTTCTGCTGGCAAACTGCAATGATGTCCGGTTTGTCGACGGCTCGTTTTTCAAGAGCATCTGTCATCGCCATCTTCAGGTAAATTTTCAGCTGCCGCAATGAAGAAAAGCTTC
>NW_017728947.1:91465708-91469776 GCF_001723895.1 Crocodylus porosus
GTGTGTGTTTGTGTGTATGACTGATTTGGGGACTGGAGGAACCCAGCCCCACTGAACTGAATCCTGCAAGATAGCTCCATTGGGGGTGAGGGCTTGCAGGAGGGAGAGATACAGCTCCGTATAGAAACACAAATAACACAGGCAGCACATTGATAGAATTACCAAGACCCTAGCCCTAATAAATGAGCACACCCCAAAGTAGCGGGCAAATCTGGTAACACTGCTGATGCTGTAGTAACTGGGATAATTAGGTGAAGTACAAAGAGGTTTCCCAGATTTGGTATCATGCAGTGACATTTCATGAAATAACTTCACTCTTCTTTCAAGCTGGGGGCACTATGCTTCACTACTCGTGCCAGCTCTTCCATGAATTTCAAACAGTTTGGAAAACACATTGATTTTAGACCTCAGATCCTCTTGAGCAATCCTGTAAGTTTTGGAAACAGTGCCTATGCTTTCCTTTGATGGGGTCTCAGAAGAGAGAACAACTTCTAGGGTTTAGGTCATTCTCAGCAAAGCAGTCTTTGATGTCACTAATAAGGGTGTCAAAAGTTCTGTGTAGTATTTCTGTCCTGTAATAGGCCTCTGGTTTCTCAAAGAACAACATCCCCCACCACTCCCCAGTTAATCATAAACTGCTGAATCACTTCATTGTCTTCATGACACAGCTTCATCAATTCCCGCAAGTTTCTTTGATTTGTGGAATCTACTCCTTCATGATGTCCCCTCAAAGATATGCCTTGGTGAGCACAAAACAATATAGTCTGTATTATGGTAAGTATGCTCAGTTTTTGTTCACTGTTTTTTTCCCCTGACGGTCAAATTGGGATGCAACACTTCCCCTTTTCCTGGACTGCAACCAACCCTGCCATTTAGCCAGAGCTTCGAGATGTGCTTCAGACCTTGAATGCTTATGAAATGTTTCATTTGCTCTCCTCCATGATTTAAAACCCACAATTTGGAATGCTTGGTCACCTGTTTGGAAACTGCCAAATGCTCGGCAGCAGACACAGAAAACTGTGTCTTGATGGACAATGTATTCAAGCCATTTGTGATTACTGTACCACTCTTTTCTGAAAACTGTTATTTTATTGTCAGCTGGAGTTCTTGGAAACAATTATGGGCTGATACAACCCTTTCTCAATATACTGCAAAGCTGCATCTGGCCCCAAGCAAGGGTCTCTGCTACCGGAAGCTGTACTAACACCTGTATAAGTGCATGTGCATGGTACCATAATTCAGAACTGCACTGCTTGCGCTGGGGGCTGGACTCTCGGGGGGGGGGGTCAAAAAACCCAACCAGAGCTGGGGCCACTCTAGCTGCATTCTTGGGCAAGTTTTGCTTTGAGACAAAATGGCAGTTACTATGCCTGAAAGCAGAGGCCAGGCTGCTGCCAGTAGGGGCAACAGGCAGTCCCCACCCCCATCACAGGACTCCCCCCCTCAGTCCCTGGCCTTCCTGTAAAGCTGGGAGCCAAGGAGGCATTCCCTTCACCCATGGACACCATACCTGGTCCCAAAAATCACCCTGTACCCCAGCGAGTTCTGGGCTAACATGCTGCAGCTGGGTTCTGTCCCTCTATGGGCCTATGGGACTCCAAAACTCCCTCGGGGGCACAGGGGCCTGGCCCCACACCTTGGGGCCCAGTACTGCCCCCCATGGCCCCAAAAGGTCCACTGGGGCCTGGCCCCACACACTATAGCCTAGTACCTGCCCCCACACATGCATGGCCACAGTCTGGGCCCCACCAGACCCCCCCCACACACACCACAAGCCTGTGCAGCCCCAAAACTCCCTCTAGGGCCAAAGAGGCCTGGCCCCACATGCCACAGCCCAGTGCCCACCCACATGAGCCCACACAGGTCAAGCCAGCCTCAGGGCCCAGCCCCACATGCCAAGGCCCAGTGCCCTGCCACAATATGCCACTGGCTTACTGGGGGCCAGTGCCCCCTCCCCAATATGCCACTGGCCTAAACTATCTCTCTGGGCCTCTGGCCCAGCCACACATGCTGCAGCCCAGTGCCCCCCACCCATTCTGCCGGCCCGCATGGTAACAAAACTGCTTCAGGGCTGGGGGTGGGGCACAACACACCATTCCGCACCACCCCCAGCCCCTCCCTGGGCTGTCCAAGAGCCCCAGGCTTACTGTAACAGGGGGCCAGTGGCCCTGTTATGGAGCTGCCCAAGAGAGGTGTGAATTACCAATTAGGAAGGCCTAGACCGGCAAGAAAGCTGATCCAGAAACTTGTTAATGGCCAATTAAGGGATCACACACCAGCAGTGGGGCTACCTGGGAATTATTAATTGCTACTTAGAGACTTTATATAGGAAGAACAGAGGCTGATTAAAGACTTCCCCCGGAAAGGGAACCAGTGCTGTGGCTGACAGCAAGGCTGAGCGATGCAGAGGCACAGGCACAGGCACAGGCACAGGCACAGGCACAGGCACAGAGGAGAAAGTGGAGAAGTTTTCTGTCACGGATGGCAGGTGGTGGAGCCTTCAAAGAGTTGTGAGTTGTGAGGACAAGTACCTCCTGCTAATAAGAGACTGTGATTGAGGGAGGTTAGCACAGCTATCTCCAGTAATTTGAGAGACTTGAAATGAGTGAGGTAGGGACTAAATGAAGTTGCAGAGTTCCCAGTAGTGGTATTTTATTTACGAGCTCTATTCATCCCAGATAGAGGTAGGAGAAGAGATGGTTGCAAGCTACCATATGCAGCCTTGACACAGCAAATGGCCATCACATTGTGGGGGCAAAAGTGTGGAAAAAGCCTCCATTTGTGTTTCCTAAATACATAGAAGCCTCGGAATGAGCTTACATAGGTATTGTACCAGCAGAGCTTCAACACACACCAGCAGCCAGAGATGGTGGCAAGACATGGTGTGATATGTTGTACCCTTTATTAAACCAGAAGCTTCCCACCTGTGAACAATTTACCTTTTTCTTTTTTTGTACTCCCATCAAGTCATGGCAGGTGAGAATGAGTACAGGCATAAGAAGTGGGTCCAAACTTGCCAATTGATTGATCCAGGCATCCTGCTCACACTTACTTTTCTCCCAGTCCCAAAAGAAGTAACACTAACAGCAGTCCTCTGCTAATGATCTGTGCTGGGGAACAAAGCAGGCTCTTTATGTAGGAAGGGGGAGGGAGGAGCTGCGTGAGGGAAGGAAGTGGGGTAGCGCCCTGATTGGCTGGACAGTGCTCATTCTCAAGGGGTGCACCAGCACTCTTAGGGGATGCACACGCACCCCCTATCAGTTGCCACTGAAAGGAAGTTTAGTTTAGATATTAGGGAAAACTTTCTCACTAGGAGGGGAATAAAGCACTGGAACAGGTTACTCATGGCACATGATCCTTATCTCCCAGCCTGAGCTCTGTGGTTATGGGACCAGCACTAGAAGATCCTTCACTGGGTAGGGAACAGGTTGAGGAGCTGAGTGGGGAACAGGCTGGGAATAATGTTCCTCACCCAACAATATGCTTACAGAGATGGGTGGGAAAGAATCTCCCCAGCCTGTTCCCCACCCAGCTCCATGCTTCAGGAAGCACGCACAGTTTGCTACCATTAGCAGCAAATTTGCTTCTGCTTTCCTGCATGTGTAGATGCCTGCCCAGGAGTATTTACTTGCAAGTAGTTTACTCACAAGTAAACTGATCCTGGATCAAATGTATCTCTAGATGCACCCAGTAGAGAGCAATCACTGTAATATACCAGGATTTTAGCTAACCTTTTGATCTCTCCTGAAATACTACTCCAGAGAGAGAGAGAATTATAATAGCAAATTGCCCATCAAGAATAACAGTGGGAATGGAGGGCAGTGCCATGCTGCCACCACCTCCAAGAAGCAGCAATGGGGGGTGGTGAGGCCAGCGGCAGGGCTCCATCCCAGCCCTCATTCCCCCCTGTGCTTCACATCTGGTCCTGTGCCACCATCACCACCACCCCCACTCTATTCCTTCCATCCCCACCATCATAACAGTCCCCATCATTCTCCCTGTCCCACACTCTGCATCTGGGCCCATGCCACTCCTAGACCCCATGCTCCATCTCCTCCGGCCCCGCCA
>NW_017728947.1:91470186-91495525 GCF_001723895.1 Crocodylus porosus
ACAGCAAGTCATACAAGGAAAGGCTGAGGGATCTGGGACTCTTCAGCCTGCAGAAAAAAAGGCTGAGAGGGGACCCACTACACTAGGGGAGTACATCAAGGGCTTGGTGAGCAACTGTTCACCAGGACACCTGAGGAGGAAAACCAGCAGTAATGGCCACAACCTCCTGGAAGACCAATTTAGGTTCAACATTAAGAAAAACTTCTTCACCGCCAGAGTGTCCAGACTGTGGAATAGGCTCTCTCCAGAGGTGGTGCGCTCACCTGCCCCAGAAATCTTCTAGAGGAGACTAGACAGTCACCTTGCTGGGGTCACCTGACCCTTAGTTATCTTTCCTGCTTGATGCAGGGGGTTGGACCCAATGATCTTCCAAGGTCCCTTCTGGCCTTAAAATTTATGAATCTATATATATAGTTCATAGCTTTCCCCTTTGCAAGCTCACTATTATAATTTTTTCCAGTGACATATAGTTATTTTTTGTTGTATTTCTGATCTGTCAGACTGCAAAGGTATATGCAGTTATACCTCAGACTGCAAAGGTATATGCAGTATACCCTCCAAGCCTTGAGAAGGAGTGAGCTCCTGACCTGCTGGCCCAGTTTACCAGCCTGGGCACACAGACCTCAGAGAATGTTTGTGGTGGGAGAGGTGTGCGTCTTTTCTGAGGTAAAGATGAGCAAGAGGCGGTGACTGGCAGGTGAATGTATCTTGGGAGAGAATGGTCTGGGTGATATGACTGGATTTGATGTGATTGGCACTGAGTGACAGGATCTTTGCCTCAGAGGCCTGGCTGTTGAGATTGGGGTGATTGTGGCATATAAAAATCTGGAATATTGGTATTGGGTGGTGTGTGTGTGAGGATTTTGTGAATTGCAGTTGTGCATGAAGGAGTGCATAGGGGTGTGAATCTATGACTAAGTGTTGTGGTGGATACTGTGGCTCTTGAATGTGTTTAGTTCCATTGGGGTATTTTGATTTGGCCTCGTGAGTGGAGATGGACTGTGAGTATTTGTGTGGCTGGTAGTTCATCCTATGGTGTGACTGAGATACAGACCCCGATAGCCCAATCTACTGCATTGATCCCCTGGAATCTTCCTGCTTTCACCCAAATTGGATTGGCTTCTTTTGGATTTGGGTTACTGGATTGACTTTGACTTTGACTTTGCTTGCTGTTCAATACTCCAATATTGGGAAAGTATAAAGTGCATCTGTGTGTTCTTTGCGTTTATATTTCTTAAATTGTTGCTACTGTTCTTGTCCTTTACTAGGGCTGCACAAAGCTTCGGGTGCTGATTAGATTCAGAGGAGATTCAGCCCAATTCGATGACCGAATCTCTGAATCCAAACTGAATCAGAGGACCGATTAAAAGTCCAAATGAATTTGAAGTTCACCAAATTAATTTGGAAAAGATTCAGAGATCTTCAGCGACTTTGGGCAGTCCCCGCTGGCTATAGCAGGGAGCTGGACCTGGACTCCATGCTGATAAGTAGGGGGTGGGGGACGGAAGGCTGGAGGACTGGGAAGGGGACCATGGGGGGACCCTTGCCAGGCCCCAACCTGCCTGCTCCCCCACCCCCCCTGAGAAGCCCCCAACCCACCTCTGCTATCTCAGCACTCCCCCTCCCATGGCTGCCCTGCCTGGCCCCAGCTCCCAGTTGTTTTAAACAAAGTCCCCACTCACCAGGTGCTGCCAGGTGGGGGGTTGATCCCTGCTGCCCCCCACTGCCCTATGATGCATGGGGGGGCTCTTCCACAAGCCCCCCAATCCCCACCCACTCTCCTACGCCCCTCCCCCATGGCTGCCCCACCTGTCTTAGCTCCTGGCCCTTTGAAAAAAACAAACAACCCCAGGTTCACTGGCTGCTGCAGTGGCCTTGGGGCTTCTGGGGGCTCATGGAAGAGCTCCCCATGCAACATGGGGCAGTGGGGGGAGCAGGGATCACACCCCTGTGAGCAGGAGCCAGTAAGTGGGGGGTTTTTCCCCAAAGAGCTGGGGTTGGGCAGGGCAGCCATTGAGAGCGGGTGGGAGATGGGTCCTGTGTGATTTGGAGATTTGGCTGATTCAGTGGCAGCCAAATCTCCAAATCAGATTCAGCTGAATCGATTTGGGACAGTGATTCGAATCACCAAATCGAATTACTGTCTCCCAAATTGGCTGAATCCAAAACACATACTAGCCGCTTTGCACAGGCCTATCCTTTACCTCTGTTAATATTCCCTATTTCCTTCTCAATAAATCTCTGTTCATATTTTAACTTTTAAATCTGATTCTCTGTGGACGTATCTACACATGCCTCTCTTAAGAGGGTTTAGCCTAAAATAGCCATTTTTAAGGCATATTAAGGCACGTGTCTATAATGTACCTTAAAAATGGCAACTTAAGGCTATGTGACCCTAAATTTGATACCTGCATAAAGCCAAAATCTTACTTAGATTTTGATAAAGCAGGTATCAAATTTAGATGCAAATAGCTAAGTTGCATTAGTCCACATGTAGACATGTTAATGCACTTTAACACAGCATGAGTTATATATCACACTGCACTGATAAGCATTGATAAGGATGTACACATAAGCTAATGCAACTTAGCTAAGCTGTTTGCTTAGCTAAAGCAAAGGCACATTAAGTTAGGTGCACGTAAATACACGTATAGACATGCCTGTGTGTATCAATAATAACCTTCTCAGCAAAACTCAAGGCTGGCACACTCACCTTTCAGTGTGCTGAACAACCACACTGAGAGTGAGCTTGACACTAACCTACCATTATTGCTCACCATCACCCCAGTGGGTTCTTTTCCTAAATCTATTTGTTCCCACTACAATATCAAAGATAAAGAAATAATAGAATGGAAACCAAGACATTAGAAATGTGTACCAAAGAACCAAATTTTGTAGTTGAGAGAAATACAGTTTAATATACCCAGTCAAAAAGGAAAGCATACGGTCAGTAAAAGAGAAATCTGTCAAGTAATTCAGAAAAAAATTAGGAGTGGTGGCAGATAGCACATTAAACATTTGTTTGCGATGCACAGTAGATATCACCTTAAGAAATCCTTGTCTCTTTCATATGCAGGTATTGTTGTATCATGGAATGGAAAGGTAATGAACTATTTATATACAGCTCAGTTACGACTGCAATTCCACAAGTAATTGGACAAATAGTTGCCTGTGAATGCAGGGATAAGACTCAGTGGCTCAAGAGGTCCCTTTTAGTCCTCCACAAGGCCCCGAATAAGAACTTATCACTTGGCCAGAAGAGGTTGCTCTTGTTTGTCCTTCAAATTCGAAGATGAATGTGACATCACAGGTTGGTTTAGACTGATCAGGCCAATTTGTGCTTTGGACTGTCTATTGCACACTGAGCAAGAAATGCTGTTTTGGGTTGCTCAGAGGTTACTATGTACATGTACAAGCACACATATGCACATACAAGAACAAAGGGTTCTAGGAAGCCCGCCAGAGGTATCTCTATGCAGGTTTAAAATAGCTTTGCCCATGTTAAGTACATTAGCTGATGTTATGTTTGACAGACTGTTTTAGAGCATGTGTCCTACCTGTAGAAATCCTGACCAATATAAATGACGCAAAACATTTTAATTTTTTTTAACTTTGTTTATTAATTTCCATTCCTGTGACCATACACAGACAACCATATTATTCAAGGTCAAACGTAAAGGCCAGGAGAAACAGAGCATTGAGAGGTGTCCTAAAATGAGAGGAAAATAGCACGAAGGTAAAATAAAAGTATGAAAAAAATAATAGGCATCATCACTATAAATGTGATCTGGGAACTTTTTGTATCCTAGCACCAAAGACAGACCCTGTACAACTGTGACTATACGGGCAACCCCCACTTAATGCTGTTTCGCTTAGCGCTATTTCGCTATAACACTCATTCTAAATTGATACCTGATTTCGCTTAGTGCTCAGTGAGTTTCCTTTTAACAATCATGGTTGCCATCTTGGGTCATTTAAAAACAACTGTGGTCACCATCTTGGGTCATCAGATACTTTTGGTTTTGCTTAACACTCCTTTTGCTTAATGCTTGGTTTTTCAGGAACCAATTAAGAGCGCTCAGCAGGGGTTGCCTGTATTAAGTATAAACCAGGCATGGAGCTGAGTGCAGATATTTTAAGGTATAGTTTGTGATCATAAAGTGCTTGCACCTCAAGACCCTGTGATTCTAAATAAGCAGTTATGTAAAGGGTAGTGTGAGTTACAGCTTAGGATAATGGTTGGATGCTACAAATGCCTACTGCTAACATGGCGTTTGCTACCGTGAGTGATTCAATTGGGGCAGATACATTCCTCCCCGGCACAGAAACAAAGGGACAATGTTTCTCCTGTTTGCATGGAGCCAACTTGGGTGTTGGCATGGGCTAGAATAGCTGCCTGGCTGACCCAAGTAGCATTGTTGTTCAGTGACTTAGTGGACCACTTCAGGAGTGTTGAATTGCTAGGACAGATCTGTCAACACTCCTGAAGTGGCCCATTATGGGGAGCTTGGTCATACCTTCTCTTATTGCAGTTCTCTTGTCTGACCCAGTTCTCCAGTCTCCCCTGGAATGCCTCTGGGCTTCAGGCTCCTACAGGGGTAGTATACTGGCCCTGTGTCTCGGTGCTAATCAATAGGACAGTGGTTCTCAACCTTTCTAGATTGAAGGCACCCCTTGGAAAATACCAGCTCTCAGTTTTCACTTTTTTTTTGACTGAAAAAAAATAGAGCAAGTCTTTTGCTGCACAGAGCTCAGAAAGACCACAGAAGGGAAGAATCTTTGGGTTTATCAGTATTAAATTGTTTGGCACCCCAGGGTACTTGACACTGTGCTGGGAATCGCTGCACTAGGGAAATCGTAGAACTTCCTTATAGAAATGCACAAGTGGAAGTGATCTGAAGATATCACCTGGCTCAATCCTCTACATTGAGGAAGGATCAAAAATACCTGGATTATTGCTGCTGGCTGTTTGTCTAAATTTTTCTTTAAAACTTCCCATGAAGAAAATGACACAACATCACAAGATAGCCTGTTCCAGTGTGGCCCCACCTTTGCAACAGCCTAACTAGCATAACAGGGCCATGCCAGGCCATGGATCAGCAGTGGATGACAAACAATAGTAAGCATTACACTTACTAACACAAATTTACTGGACTGAACTGTAGATTGGCAAAAAAATAGATGCAAGTGGTAAAACAATGCAACTTGTACTGATCTGCCAGTCAATGTGTAGGCAAAAAAAGTGTGCTTTACATAGGGTAGAGGTGGATGGGACAAAGAAGCAGACATAATTTAGTCATCTCCATGCCTGTTTTTGCTCTTCAGCTCTTGAAAAATGGTTCTTTGCTGTCTAACAAAGAATCTTCCCTTTTACACATTTATTGAGTCCTGCCCAAACTCAATCTTTTTTTCTTTTTTTTTTTTTAATACGAGCCCAGACTAATATGCCATAATTGCATCTTCCAGTCACTCAAATAGAGAAAGTCTCAGCTAATAAGGAAAACATGCAGCATCACAGGGAGAAATGTGAGAGTCCTCCAAAGCCAACTCCATACTGATCAGGTCATAATGTTTATTTAATAATGGTTGTAATCAGGCATAGTTAATATCCAGAAGCCACCAGGACACCCAACTAGTCATCCTTTGGTGTTATGATTTTTCCCAAAAAGAGTACATTTCCTTCATACTGTATAAAAAACAGGAATGAGCTGTTGAATTCTATGGTAGGAGGAGCAGACATTGGCACTATTTCCATGGCAGTACCTGCTGCAGCTTCAGTACCAGACTCATGCACTTTCACCATGGCCTTGTGAATAGCCTGCAAGGAAATAAATAAATATTAATGTTCTGGGAATTTAAAGCAGCTTGCTGAAAATGAACTTAACTTCTTTGGATCTAGAGGTGCCGATAGAAACAACTGATTAGGAATGGGCAGGAGACAAACAAGTGTGATTGAAAAGCACAAAGCAAAAATGTATTAATATTATTTTGACAACTGATAAATCAGCTGGGGGGGTAGAAATCAATAATCTATATGCAGCAAGGGAAGAAGAAATTTTTATCTCTATTCCAGAGGCATAGTATTACTAGCATGAACACTGACCTTGTTCTCTCTATTACTTATGTAAGTGTGAATCAGGACTAGTCCACATTGTGGTGTGGAGAGTGTGTCCATCCAGCCTAACCTATAGACTAGTGCAGTGGTTTTCAAAGTTGTTTAATTTGCAGACCCCAAAAAATCACTGAAGCACCCTCACACCCCAGACAGTGACATCAGCATGTGTGGTGCTGCAGAATTTATTGATGTACTCCAGCCTAATAGCCCTGCATGTGTAGATGCTGAGGTGTTTACTGGAGAGTTAATTAATCTATTCCACAGTAAATCTCTTGTACAGGTGCACCCAGTGAGCTGGTGAAGACGTTGCGTAGCGTGGGCCTGTACAACAGAGAAACCTTCTGGGCCAAAACACTGTATTGCTGTAATTTGATACAACTGAATGGCATAGGCAGCATAACTAGTTTTGGATGAGTATTACACCTCATCACCCACTTTTTACCAATGGTGAAGACCTTGTAAATGGGTTTCACCTCAGAAACATTGTAAAGGAATGCTTTTAAACATAAAACATTAAACTGAAAAAAACATAATTTACCTCTGAAACCCTGTGCTTGGGTGTCCCAGTCATTCCAGACAGGTCAGCTTTATCAGTGAATAAATCAATGATGCCCATTCTATTAAGCATGCCTTTTAGTTCATACTTCTCAGTAAGGCTGAATTTTGGAAGATACACTCTCACTAGCCTGTCCAAAGAGGAATGCAAGAAAATTATTAAACATTTCAATCCAATATCAGAGTGCTCTGCAGGCTCAGTAGGGACAACTTCTTGTTCTCATTGGCTGTGCCTACCCATATGGTTTACCACAGAGTAAACTAATTAGCGGTGGAGTGGAGCATTACTGTCTATATGTGCAATGGTATTAGGCCACAGTAAACTAATTATTTTACTGTTGGGAACAGTAGGGTAATTAACTGTGATTAAAAGAACATGTAGATATTGATCGTCAGTGTAAATTGTGCCCGGTCAGCCCAGCTAAAAGGGGCCCAGACTCCTGCCTGCCACTAGCCACACAGATCTGTACTTTTAGCACTCTTGTGCCCTAGCCAGCCCCTCTGCTGCCCAAAGCCACTACCCAGAGCCCAGGGCCCAGCAGTCCTGGCATAAATTGCTCTGCCTTGGCTCAAATAGCTTCTGTCCTGGGTGACTGCACCTGGGAGTAGTTTACTCTGACTCAAACTGCTCCAGAGTTTATTGCTTTGGATTAATTGCATGTGTAGACACCCCCACTGTCCCACATAGTGGGCATGTCTACACCAGACACTTACTACAGAGCTGAATAATTAATTTAGCAATAACCATATTGGTGTCTATATGTGCACCCCTATTAGGATGCAGGAAACTAATAAACTCCAAAGCAAGGTAGTAGTTCTTGTAAACAGAAGTACTACTCTGCTGTGGAGTTTTTTTCATGTGTAACAGTGCACAAGTAGACACTGACCTGGCTCATTGGGCATGAGGGTGCATTAGTGCAGGGGCTGTCTGCTAGGGCTGTGCGAAATTTCACCTGGTATTTCATTCTGAAGCTGTTCTGATGCATTTTGAGTGCAAAACAGCAAAATCGACATGAAACAAAAGCCTTTGAAACAGCTTCAAAACGAAAAAAAGGAACTTGAAATGTTTCGAAAGTTTTGAAACGTTTGAGTTTCAGTGCTAGGCTTACTTGCTTCAGTGCTGGTCCCAGCCGGCAACACCTGCCTCCTGTCTTCTGGCAGACAGATCAGAGGCTTCCTGCACCCCCAGGAAGGCTGTGGGGGCTATGCTGGAGTCCTCCCGGGGGTGCAAGCCCTCCAATCTGCCTGCCAGATAACAGGCCACACCCAGCGCCAGGAAGATCGATGCTGCCATACCAGAGCTGGCTCGAGGAGGGTGTGGGGCCCGGGACAGATCAGCTCATGCAGGGACCCTCCCCCACTCCGGGATCATGGCATTGGGTCCCTGCATGAGCTGATCTGCACTGACCCCACTGGCCCCAGGGGGCAGCACCTGGGTCCTCTCATCCAGCAGGCAGATCAGGGGCTTGCCCACACCCCCAGGAGGGCTGCAGGGGCTGTGCTGGAGTCCTCCTGAGGGTTCATGCCCTTGATCTGCCTTCTGGGTGACAGGAGCTGGATGCTTCCAGCTGGGGCCAGCAGCAGCACCAGTCTTCCCGGCATCAGTCTCAGGCAGCAGCACCCAGCTTCTCTCATTTGGCAGGCAGATCAGGTGCTTGTACCCCCGGGAGGAGTCCAGCACAGCCCCTGCAGACCTCCCAGGGGTGCGGGCAAGCCCCTGATCTGCCTGCTGGATGAGAGGACCCAAGTCCTGCTGCCTGGGACCAGTGGCAGCACTGATCTTCCTGGTGCCAGTCCTAGGTGGCAGCACCTAGCTTCTCTCATTTGGCAGGCAGATCAGGGGCTCATACCCCCATTAGGGCTCTGGCACGGCCCCTGCAACCCTCCCAGGGGTGCGGGCAAGCCCCCAATCTGCCTGCCTGCTGCATTTCATGTTTCCCCATAATAACCTTTGGGTGAAACATCGAAACAGCATTGAAACAGCAAAACAATTTCAATGAAATGAAATGAAACAGTGCTTTCTAAATGAAATGAAACACTGTTCCATTGAATCACCGAAACAGAAGTTGAATCAGAACAGAGCTGTTCTGCACAGCCCTACTGTCTGCCTGCCAACCCAGCTCTGAAGCAGCCTTCTGCCCCAGCCAGGCCCTCCGCAACACATTGAGCCCAGTCAGAGCATCCCCCAAGCTGCCTTGACCTGGCTTAAAGTGCTGTGGTCCAGACACACGTGTAAACAGCACACCTAGGAGATTCCCAGGAGCAGGAAACTCTGGAGTTTATTTCTGCTTATTAGTGGCACATGTTGATACACCCACTAGATTTAAGACCTATGACAGAGATTTCATCTGATATTCATTTTTCAGAAACAGGCAGTTCAGAGTAAATGACCTTGGAAGTGTTGAGAAAGAATGGAAGAGAAGGTAAGAGGCTAGCTTAAAACTCGGGAGCCTTACATTCAGACCTCTTGTTCTGCCACACATTTTTTGTGTGATTGCAGACAAGTTGCTTAGGGTAGGTCAGTACAGCTTTCAATACAAGCAGACCACTTCCACCAATAAATAAACTCCAGAGTGAAAGAACACATACTTTTGGTCAGACCAAACTACTCCAGCCCACCCCTGAGCCATCTATACCTCTTAATTTGCAATTTTGGGAATATGCAGAGTAGGCAGGAGACGGTGGAATTTATTTCCTGGCATTGCTTTGAGGCTCACTCAGAGGCCAAACAGCTTTACCCTTAGTTTCTCTGTGCCTCATCTCCCTACCTGTAGAAAGGGCATTACAGATCTTCCCTATCATACAAGGATGATGGGGCAATAAATACATGAAAGGCAATGAGGTGTTTAAAAAAGACAAAGTTTTCTTTAAGAACAGCTTCTAAGCATATTTCTAAGTAATGTGGGACTGAAACTGTGCTCCTGTGAGCTCTTGGTTACTCCACCATTCAGTCTTTTTCTCTGCCCTGTCCTTTGGCAGCCCATCCAAGCAGAGATGTCTTATCTCCCCCTCCTACAAATCTGGTGCAATAATGTCTGCTGAAGAAAATGAAACTGCCATTGATTTTAATGGACATTGGTTCAAACTCAGGGTAATTCCTTTTTCTGTCTATAATCAGAAGATATGATCAATAGACTCTGAAATGAGGATCAGACTCCAAATCCTGCTGGTCAATTATCTAACCATCTATTTCCTGTTTCCAAAGTGGTCATGAAATAGGCTGCAATGTATTCCTATTTCCAGGGTAATTTCTCTGTCCCAGGTTCTTCAACCAAGATTTGGAGAAGAAACTAATGATCTGAAGGTGCCTCACTGGGCCATCTTAACTGTGCCTGATTTTCAGAAGGTTCTGATCATTCACCTTCTAAATAATCAATCTCCTCTTGTGTACCTTAGGCTGGGCACCTAAAAGTGTTGGCACTTGTCTCTAGATGTTTCTTCAAATGTTGGCCTCTGAGTTTAACAATTAAATCAAACACAGAGGGGACAAAAAAGGAGGGGAAGTGACAAAGGGAAGAAGAATATATGATGTTTAATTTGTTTATGATGGAGGGGGGTGTGCTGAGCACAGAAGAGGTATATGGGTGGGTAGGCTCACCCAGAGCCACATCTGATGCAGGGGAGGGAGGGCAACCTCACTCCCCAACAGCTACAGAATTAACACTCACAGGTGCCATTGAACTGTAGGTAGAACAGGACTCTGAAACCCTTCAATTGGCAGCAGCTGTGACAGGATTAACCTAGTACCTGTTGGCTGGGCACCTCCTGCAGCAGCACCAGCAGCAGCTCCCAATGGATAGCAGGGGTGGCACTAACAAAGGAACTCTTGTCCCAACTCCGCACTGCTGCAGCCTACAGCCTCCTGCTGCCACGCTAGTGCCTCCTGCCTCCATTCTGGAGCCACCCCATTAGTCAGCAGCCAGAGCTTATGCCCCCTATCCCATCCCTCATTATGTTACTGGTTTTGGTTAAAAGTAGAAACAAAGCACACTGAAAATACCCAATTCCTAAATCAA
This sequence comes from Crocodylus porosus, assembly GCF_001723895.1. Lineage (NCBI taxonomy): Eukaryota > Metazoa > Chordata > Crocodylia > Crocodylidae > Crocodylus > Crocodylus porosus. The sequence continues at coordinate 91,480,873 of NW_017728947.1, forward strand.
AACCTTTGCAAGTCCTTGGTTTATATAGATTTAGTCAGATATATAGACAATGAATAGTTCAGTACTATCTGTAAAACAACAAATACCTCTGTCTCTTCCTTGCTATCCTGGCAGAGATTTGTTAGTAGTCTTTCCTGGAGTTATATCTGGCATCTGCATTTAAAAGTGCTAGTAGATTGATATAATCTAGGAGCACTTCCTGAATTGGGAGTTAGGACTATTGCAGGTACCCAAAGCAGGTTTTCTATGGCCTTCCTCTTGAATGCTGATCTCCTCCTCCCGCCTGATCATTGGCAGGAGGTGCTAAACTTGTCACCTTTATGACAGTTGTCAGTGGGCCATCACACTCCCCCCATTACACTGAACAAGGCAATCCACCTGGCCCTGCTTGCTGTTATTGTGAACGGAGAAATGAAATGTGGCTCACATACCACCTCATTAAAAGAAGAGACTCTGAGCACAGCTTTCCTTAGCATGTTGTCTTTGATGTAGCCACACAAATTAAATAGGCTCCTCTTTATGTGACAGTAACACTCTGCTCTTGTACAACACCTTCCATCCAACAATCTCAACAGCAATAAACACCTCTCCCAACTCCATTTTGAAGTTGGAGAAACAGAAGCACAGAGTGATTAGTAGCTGAACCAGGAACAGAATACAGCTCTCCTGATACTTTGTCTTGGACTTTAAAAATAGGACAAACTCTTTTTCTGTAATTATAATATATCAAAATGCTCTGAAATACACTCCACTCAGCTGTAGCCCATTCTACATTATCTCCACTTGATGGATGTACTCACAGCAGACGCATGGAAGAGGACTGTGCAAACTTTACAACTAAAACGCTGATTATGTTTGTGAAAGCCACATCACTTCCCCCTTGGAGATCCTCTTTGTTGCTGTGGTATATCCTGAGGTATCAGGGCTGAGACTGAGGTAAAGATGAAAAAAGGAAATGGAACCTCAAGAAGACCCAGTCTTGTCACTCTTGAGCAGGAAAAATGGTAGGTCATCTGATTCACTGAAGCCCCTTCAGTTGGTGTGACTTAACCTAAGTAGATGTGACCAAAGATGCAAAGTGTGTGTGTGTGTGTTCCAGTTTATTTCACAGGCTTGATACCATATATATTACTCTGATTCACCTGTTTGTTCTGTGGTAACTTTAGGAACAGTCCTGAGGATGCTCCTATTAGTAAGACTGGACAGTTGGAAGTTCCAGTGGCTACATCCTCAGCTAGCGAGCACACATTTTTCAATAAAAGTTTTTTGTGTAAACAGGTTTGCCATAGTTTAAAAAGTACTGCCTAATAGTCAATGTAATGACCATTGTAAAACTGTATTTAATTTAATTCCATGCTTTGTCTTGAATTTGGAATTTGATTGTCTAAAGCAGAATTGTCAAATATGCACCTGAATTATTCACATGCATATATGTTACATATGTGTTTTCAGGAGTTATGTCGAGCCTAAACTTGCCTCTTGAAAAAAGCGTTAATTTTCTATCCATATGGGTTGCAAAGATTATATTAATTTAATTGCTGATCTCTTTAGCAGAAAGGATGGGGGAATGAAGCTGAAGGGGTATTGGAAAAGGAGAGTTGTTGTATGAAAGAGATTAATTCATCCCTTTCCAAAGCTGAGTCCAAAACCCCAGACTTTCAGTATGAGCCCGTCACAAAAGTGGAAGACTCAAGAATTTTACCCTTTTGAGACTAGTTTTCTCCATTTAAACAGAACTTGACACGACAAGCCTTTCTCCAGCTTCTGCATTTGTCCTCTATCGGGCAGGACAAAAAATGCTGTAGCACCTCCTTTATAATCCATCTGCAGCACTGTAGAAGACAGCTGCTTGTCATAGCCATATTTAAACATTCTCATCTGGAACATCATTGGGACTTTAATAACTGTGTTCTTGTCCACAAAAAAGTCCCTTTCTTTAGTGTATTTGTGATCAAACTGTTTTTCCCAGCCAGCTGCAGATTTAAAAAAAGAAGAGAGAAAATGAGTTACAATTTCTGAAAATGAGAAATCATGGGGTATATCTTCAGCTAGTGTGAACTGCTATAGTAGCATTCATTTGAGAGCTGTAACACTTCACAAAAACTGAGGGTCTGCCCTTAATTTTATAAATCAAAATAATTCAACATTAATATGCATATGATTAAGTAGGAATAGTTAGTTAAGTAGGATGTAGCTAAAAGAAACTCTAAAGCTATTATGTAGGAAAGGATAGTGTCTTCACTTGGAGCATACACCAATTCAAATGTCTCTGCACCAGGAACTTGCCAGGCACAGTTTTGAGTGATGAGGCTTAATACATTCCCCAGTGTCCTATTAAGGGAAGTGGATTTTCCTGTTTTGCAGTAGCCTTAAAGTGCCTGTGAAACATGGAGGATATTCTATTCTATGAAACCTCCTGGTGGAAAAGGTGCCTTTATTGACTGACACAAAAACTCACCTTTCAATTTTTTTTTCTGTCCCAAGCAAGTATAACAAGTTGAAATATCTTTTTTTTTTTTTTTTGTGGCAGAGAAATTTTAATGAAATTTAAGGTAAAAAAAAACTTAAAATATTCCAGTTCCACATTTCTGATCAAATGAGTTTTGGCCTCCCCAAATGAAATGTTGAACTGAATCACAATGCTTCCATTTCCCCATAAATTAATAGTTTGATATTATCTTCTGCCCAGCTGAGCTACTGTCATTCTCCTTAATGGAATAAGCTGTGTGCTTGGACCCTACTTTCAAGGGATCTGCAGCAACTCGGGTGGACAGAGACTGATGTCCAACTGACATAAAATGAAATGCTTGATTTGTTTCTACAAAGTGAACCCTGTGACTCAGCTCACCTCTATACAAAATAAAATATTTCCTTCAGATTTTCCAGGTGGGAAATAAAAAGTTGGCAAAATCAAATTTCCCATTTACTTTTTCAAGTTTTTGGAAACTGCATTTTCCACAAGGAAAGAAAAAATGACAAAGAATGCCAAACTAATAAAACTCAGATCTGTATCTGTTTCATACTGTCCAGAATTAATCCAGAAATACCCCATTTCTGATTACTTACTAGTAGTAGCAGACCTTTCTAACAAATATACAACAAACTTTGATCTAGTTGAGTAAACCATGAACTAAGATTATAACACTTCTAAGCTCTAATCTTTGCTCTGCTAACAAATCACTGCGAATTCATTTACACATCAATTTACCATCTTTTGATTCCGTATCTATAAAATGGGTATAACGCTACTTACCATGAACTTAATAAGAGTGCAGTGAGAATTCATTACTGCTTTTACAAGACTTCAAATATATAAAATGCTGAGCATTTTGAAGACAAAAGGAAATGTATTACTTGGTGGCAGAAATGTCTTTGTGAACAGCACAATTAATAAGATAATTTTGTTCATGCAAGTTTTACAGTAGATCAATCTGCTAAAAATATGCTCCTAATGTTTTTATCATCAGGTCCAGAAAGCCCAGAACGGGTCACAAAAACTGTTGGCAAAAGTTACAGGCCCAAATCCTAAGGTACAAAGAATGTACAAGTTTCTAAAATTCAAATATAATTTATAGAAGCACCTGAACTTCAAAATTGTTCTCCAGATCAAACCTAGACTCTAAACCTCTTATTTTCCATACACAATTACCAGAAGTAGTTAAGATTTTAAGGTTAGGCCGTCACATTTTCTTTAAGACTGAAAAAACCCCCAACTCTAATTTTCCACTAAATCAGAGCTGGGAAGTCATTTCAGGTAAGGAACTTAACATTTTGGCTAAGGTCAATTGTCACAATAAATACATTTTTAGGACAGATACAGCAGATACCTGTAGTTGTGTATGCATGATGTGCAAGTCCTTATTCCTTTTCCTATGTTAATTTATCTCTAATATTAGAATGTATCACGCTTTATTAAGATTATAACTCAGCTTTACCTTACATGTAGTATTTTGTTTGCATTCCTGTTTAATTGTTTGGGTGGGCACAATTCACAATTTTTGCCCAGTATAATGACAGGAAGGAATTCCTGGTACCTGTTAACTAAAAGTCCATCATGAAGATGTTACTTGGAAAGAAAAGAGATGCATTTGGAATGACAGGGCTGCATGAATGGACTGGACTACATTCAAACTAGCTTTACCAGTGTATAGCCAATCCCTTCAGAAAGTGAAACAAATAAAGAAATTCAATATGAAAATGACAGAAAAATATTAATGCTTTAAATTTTGCTTAAATTTAAAATTGGAAAAACTATCAGTGGAATAATAGTCAAATAATACTTTACAAAAAGACTACTGATGTTTTCGGAAGGATAATGAAATATTTCAGACTGCAGAAGTCGGGAATGATTCCTTGTGTCAGTGTAATTACTCACGTATGTAAATACTGATAGAGATGTGGCCCTGGGAAGATGCAAAAGTTCTAGTTATTATATGTGTTTTTGGACACGCAACACACTGAGCTCCTGATCAACATCTGAGTAAATACAAGGTTTTTCTTCTAGTTAAGATTTCATGTTTACTAGAACAGTATTCTATGAACTGAACTCAGAACATACTTCATAAGGAAGAACTTAACTACCCCTATTCAGCAAAGCTTGTAAGCATGTGCTTTATCTCCACTAGATTCAGTAGGATTTACAAGTATAAGTGCTCTGTTGAATACAGGTGTTCTCCTAAATCTAGGCCAACTTGAGTATACATTTTACTTACCTTTCAATCAGAAAAATAGATCTGATGGTGTTTTATTTATAAGCTTCAGAGCTGATTTGAAAACAGGAAGATTTTTCACCTTAATTTTTGCCAAAACATCAATAGCTCCAATCAGAAAATTGTTTCTTTTTAAAACATGTTGACCAGCTCTGTTCATAACTAACAGCATGAGTAAGCTGTCAAGACAAGCAAGCTACCATTTCCCCTCACAAATAGTGTTTTAAGGAGCACAAAGGCTAGGGACAGAAGACCCAGAGACATGTCTTACCTTTAAAGTAAATAAAACTAACAAGAAGAATTTCAGTTAACTGATCAATATTATCGACCAATTGGACAATTTTCCCATTAGTTTTTTCATTTACATATCTGTTGATCTTTTTCTCAGCTTCTTTAGTATATCTGAAGTTTACTGGAAAAATTTCTTCTCCACAAACGATGTTGAGATTGTTTCGAAACTGTTGTAAAAGCTGGAGTTCTTCTGTCACAAACATGACATTTCCCATATTCAGCTCAATGCCATTTGTCTGGTGGTTTAACTTTTGCATGAGATGGCAAAAACTGTCATGAACTTCCTCCTCCTGAATCCCTTCTGGGTTAAACCCGAGCACTCTAAGAATCTGGTGCAGAGTCTCCAATTTAGCTCCCAGAGCTAACATCGCCAAAGTACCGGTTATGCTGATGGGTGAGAAAAACACATTCTCTTTGTTTCTGGAAGTTTCTGTTTCCTTGTAGAAGCATAACGCAAATTGGCAAATGCTGTTTTGTATCTTGTGAGCCCACGTATTTTGGCGGCTTGCACCTGGATTGAGTTCAGAGTGGCTATTGTAATGAGGGTACTTTGAATCGTGTGGGCAAGGGATGTTAGCATGAATCCCAGCAAGCAAAAAGCACAGGCAAAAAAGTGACTTCATTTTCTATAATTCTGTAAGAAAATAAAATCAGATATTTCCTTTAATCTTAATAATTGTTCTTTTTACCATGAGCATAATATGCATGTACTATCTGGCACCAAAGACCACAAACTATTTGAATTCTGTGGATATTATATTACTGTACACTTGGAAATAACAGCATTTTATTTTAAGGGAACAAATGATGTAAAATTACTGAATCTACTGAACAAGGAAGAAAAAAAGACTGCTGTCAGTAAGAGTAGAAAAGGCTGAAGTAACTTAAGAAATATCAGAATTAGCGTATGACAGACTAGAGACTTGTAGTTCTTTATGTTTTGTTTTTTCTCTAGCTTTATGATGGACTGATTGTAAACCTGAGGGTTAAAAGGAGTATACAATAAAAACTGGTAAGAGAAGGAAGCTAATCAAGGATATTCAGTTACATTTTGCAGACAAAGAGAAAGGAAAATAAAGCAATATTGATGTTAGAGAAAGGGAAATGGAGAAGCTTCCACAAATGGATTGAGGGAGAGAAAGTAGACCTATTCATTAATGAAAACAGAATTAAAAAAGAAAGTTTCCCCAATGCTGGAGGAAGTGAACTGCTTTTTTTCAATGTCTGTACTTAATGAGGGAAAGAAAATTGCTCTGGGTGGTTAGTATGTCATAAAACCCTTGTTAAATGCAATGTAGCTTTTGGTAAAAAGGCAAACATTTTGGCAAATACATAGAAAAGGTATACCTATACAAAGCTGCACATTGCTTGCACTTCCTTACCAAAGCATTATGGGAACAATCGAGTGACTGTACCAAACTGCTAATAAATACTTTTGAAACATCACAGAGAATAAAGGAGATACCGTAGCACAGAACAAGCAAACCTCATAACAAGTAAGAGCAAAGTGTGATTCTGGCTGGGGGTGGTTAGGGAGGGCTGGTAAGTCTGAAATGGCAAGTTCTTGAGAAAACATTTATAGCAGAACTCTGGATGGTGCCCATGGAAAATGACAGTCACTGAAACAAGTGTTGTGGGAACAATCAATGCCAAAATACCCATATAATATCCTTAAATACTGAAATCATCAGGCATCAACTACACCTAAATGCAGTGTCCAGCTTTGATCAATATGTTGGATAAAAAACAAACAGGGTAAAAATCTATGGGACCAACCCAGACAATGTGTAACAGTCAGCCACTCCACAAAGGGATAGCTTCTAAAATACAATGCCTTTATGAACAAACATTTCACCAAATTCTCCAAAACCCAACTAGCCTTGAAGCTGCTACCTCCTTAACCCACTCTGTTATTTACCTACCCTTCACATTTAAAATTGCCCAGATTCTCTCCTGGCCTTTTCTTTCCTCCTCTAGCCTCTGCCTTCTGTATACAGATCCTCCAGAGGTTACTCTTACTTGTATTCTCCAGTAGCTTTCAAGAAATCTTGTCTCATCAACTCTCTGTCCCAATATGATAAACAACATTTGGTACTAAAAAAATATTTAAGTCTTTCAAACATTATACTGGTGCAGTTTCCCTTCAAGGGAATATTGAATACAAAGATGTACTACACTGCAGATTTTTCTTCAAGGCTAAAACTGAACAAGGCAACCTGTATGTGTATAATTCCACAGACAACTTTTCAGGCATTATTTTGCATGTAGATAACATGATTTATAATTCTCCAAGAAAAAAGCATTACTTACAGCACAGTCAGAAGGGCCCTGTCAAATTTACTGGGTCTGTGCTTCTCCTTGCTCTGTTGTCTATGGCACTGAGCAGAAAGCAGGGTATCCTCTAGTAAAGATTTAACTAGATCATCCAGAGGCTTTGACTCATAATTTATAATTTCAGCAATTAGGCAGAGCGAATGATGAAACTAGTTTTACTGGGCATTTAATTTCACTGAATATGCATATCCCACATATGACTTTGTTTTTATTATTCATAATCATCTGATTCTCCTGCTCAGATTCAAACATGCTGTATTTAAACTGAGCCTACTGAATATCAAGATCAAGTACCCTTCCACATCTCCATTATCAAAATCTTTCATTTTTGATAAGCAAAGGAGCACATAAAAGATAACAATTAAATCCAAAGGTACTGATTTAGGTTTGAATGACTGTTAGAGTGCTGCATCTCATAAGGTATTTGTTTGCTGAAGTCAGTCTGAAAAGACCACTTGAATCTGGGGAGCAGTACGCATGGGGCGTGATCTAGCTCCAGCAGAAGATAATTATTACTACTACTACTGGGATAGATCTTCTAGTCCTGCTAAAAAAACAAAAGCAGCCCTAAATCTGGCTTAAAGACCTCCTGGAAAATTCCCACCCATCTCTCCTCCCTACCCCCCACCCCTGCAAGGCAAATATTCTAGTATTATTAGATTGATTGGGGCCCCTCTGTCACTCTCATATTGTGATATGTTGCTATAAGAAAGAGGGTATTGTTGGCATATACCCCACGGTATCCAGGTGATTCCCAGCTGATCCCTTGATGGGCAGGTGAATGAGAGTCTAACTAGGCTGGTCTGGTTTATGCCAAGGACTAAATTGATATCTTGTTGCACTGGACTTTAGGAAGCATGCCCCTCTGTCCTTGCACTACATGTCATTGGGTCAGACTAGAGAATCTGACCTGCAGTATTTAGAATCTAAGCCTTTTACTGAGATTTCAATGCAGACTCAGACCTGAAAGTGCAAAACCTGAGCTTCCATCTGTGTGTCTTCATACAACAGGGTGTTACAGAAATTCAAGATAGCTTGCTATATTTTACACTTAAAATTGCTGAATAATAAACAAGAGAGAATGGTTATTTGGTTGAAACAATGAATTGGCAACTGAGAAGATCTGATCTCAGTCCCTGTCTCTACCACAGATTCCCTGTGTGACTTTTGGCAAGTCACTTAAACTTCTTTGTTCCACAATTCTGCATCAATAAAATGGACACAATAATATGTTCTTTCCTCCATCCTTATCTTGTAAACTTTTTTGGGAAGGGACCATCCTGTACTTTGTAGTATGTAGGTAAAAAGTTTTGTGTAAAACTAGGGCCTTTAGGAGTCATTGAAATACAAACCACAACATTAATCAGATACAACTTTGTGGGAGTTATGTATATATCAGGTTAGTGCTCAATCGCTCAATCATGTTCAATACTGGATACCTTCAACTTCTGTTGAAGTCCAGGAGACTAAAGCCACGAAAGTTGAGGGTTATTGGCATGTATGGGGGTATTCAACACCTTGCAGAACTAGTCCCTTCTAGGGAAAAACAAATGTGTTTTAGAACTGAGAACTGAGAAATAGAAGGCTTTACTGGACACAAAACAGAGTTTATATCGCATGTGATTCTATGCAGGCATGGTATTCACTTGAGAGAGTATTATAATTTCTATTTTTAGTGCAGCTTGCTTAGTGGAAATACCAGGAATCTTGTTCAGAAGGAAGCCAAATGAAACACTGATGCCATGCTAATAACAAGGTGATGTCTGAGTACATAGGCTATATTTAAACACACACCTAAACCACACCTCAAAATGCTTGCAGGAGAAATACTTTATACTCAATGTGCATTTCAAGCAAGGGCAAACAGACACTCAGAAAAGTAAATTCATGAGATCTATTCTTTTATAGTGGGAGTATGAATTTCCTACCACTAGTGGCAGATAGCACAGAACTGAAGTCTGCATTTGCTTTTCATGTGGGATTATCTCCAGCATCCAGTTACAAATAGATTAGGTAAAGACGACAGTAACATAACTCCTGACCCATAGAAGCTCTTGCCTACTCATAGGAACTCTTGTTTCAATTTGTAGTCTGATACTTGATGTTGATGCTGGTGAGTAGCAGAGATTTGCTGCCAATAGTATAGCAAGAGGTTCCCAAGCACCATAGGTACAACTCTGTCAGGGCTAGCAACACTCAAAGTGCGCACAGATCATCAGCTGCTACCAGCAATCTATAACATAACGAATTACATCTTCCAAAGTCCTGTTTTAAGCAGGGCTTAATCAGACAGTGGTGTCAGAAGGTGACCTCTCTTTACTAGGTCATCCACCTTCTCAATGACCATTGTCATTGAACAACTGTTGGCAGCAGGGGAATTCACACTTTTCAGTCTGTTATAGGATTTTTTAACAGGTGCTGCATACCAAAGAGCACCTACCAGAAAATCATTGGCAATAAAGCACTTCCAAGTACCCTGGAATGCCACATAACCATGTTAGCTTTCTGATGTAGCCCTGACAGAACTCCTCCTGCTTGGTCATTCACCACACAGTTGCATTTCATTCCCAGAACAGTAAATGCATGCTCTGAAGCTTCCCTTGCTCCAGATAGTTTGGAACACCCTTTCTTCCTTTGGCCTCTGGTACAGGTCTGTCTCTTGTCCGATCACAGAACCGTAAACTTGCTGCTCACCTGCCTTTGGTTCTCGTGCACCCTCCCTCCACTGTGCCCCTCCCTCCCCCCAGCAAGACCCCAGTAGCTTAAGCACACTCTTTTCCACAGCTCCAAACTTGTGGGTACTCTGAGATTTCATTTCATCCACCCTTCGAGGACACGAGTATCGAAAACAAACAGGCTCAAAGATATTTTAGCAATGCCTAAATATGTTCCGTCTTTACTTTAACCAGCACAAGAGATACATAGGTTTAGACATAATAATATACATATATTTATGCAGTTGCATGACTCGAGTGCTGTCTAGGGCTGTCCAACCTGTGGCCCACAAGGAGTTAAACTTCAGGCCCACGGGCTCCTGCCTGGTCACTATTCCCTACACTGCTCCTTCTGTTGCTGCCAATGCCTTTGAGCTCTCTCCGCCTCTTGGAAAGCCAGTGTAGTTAAGGACCTTTGCATGGGGAGGTGGAGGGGTGGAATGCAATGAAACATATGTGCCAACTTTTTTTTTTTGGCTGGTGGGTGTTTTGGGATTTTTTTGCATTCCCACTCTGAGCCCTGCACATGCCTAGTAGAGGCAGCACATTACTTAAACCCAGCTCACCCAACATGGCTTATGAGTGCTAAGCACCCACTAATTTTTTTGGTGGGTGCTTGAGCCCCCCAAGTACTCAAGGAGTCAGCACCTATGCAATGAAATATGTCACTGCACCAGTACCAGCAGAATGTACATAGTGTGTACAAAGAGAATGACAACTACACAGCTAGCTGAAAGGGACTTTCCACAAAAGCAATTGATAATATTGCAGCAGAAAAGAAACAGACTGTCCAGCTGAAATGAAACCTTTATTCATTTTAAGTTAGATGGCATACAAATGAATGTGATTCCAAAAACTGAGTTCAGACAAAATAAAAAACATAAAAATAGCTCATTGGAAGAGATATAGATAATATTTAGGGCTTATGGTAGTGAGTATAATAAGTCAACTAAATAAAAGCAAACTAGAAGTACAGGCAAATAAATTAGAAAAAAAAAAGTGTGTGATAGTACCAGAGAAAAGAGTACCTAGTATCAGATTAAAAATAAGTCACAGGAAATGGGGATACTCTCAACAGAAGAGAGCTGAAAGAGCCTAATTGCCTCTTGCCCTTAGGAATTTTCTCTTCTCCAAAGGCAGACACAGAAAAATGGATAGACTCACTGAGCTGTAAAATAGTGAGCAGATGAACCAAAAGAGTGACTGAGCACACCATTGATCAGTGGAAGGGAAAAAAAGAACAACCCTTCACTTTGTATAGGTGCAAAACAATACTGTATTCCTTTGAATAGAAGACACACTTGTCTTTAATCCAGAATTTTCCAACCCTCAGTTAGAAAAAAAAATCTCAGAGGCATATCCAAGGACACAACCTACAGGTGTATATATGGGCTTTTTACTTTTTTTTTTTTAACTTGAATTTAAGACCCTGGAGGCCAGGATCAGGTTAGGTTTGCTTGCTACTGTAATTTACAGTACAGTACTACCTGCTGCAATTAACACCAAGTGCTGGGTGGCAGTTAAATAACCTGGCAACCTCTAGGGCACCAATGGCTTTGGGCAGAGGAGCACCTTAGAAGAGAATACTTGTCTTACTCTTGACAGTGAAAATGCTGCCAAAGGGTTGTGGAACTGAAGTCTACTCCATGATTAGGTGGACTGAGCTCTTTAACCCTGATCAGCAGCTAGGCTAGGACTGGAGCCCCAACAGACAGACAAATAGGTGATCTGATCTCCTTTGCTCCTGCAGCCAAACTGATTCTAAACATATTGGCACCTGCCTTTCCTTTGGATTAAACCAGAAAGGCCAGGAGGTGGATGCTGGTGTGTGGACAGCCCAGTGCCTCCATATACCCTGCCCAGGCTTTTGCACCCCGGAAAGGTCACGTTAGCTTCACTTTATCTTTCAAGACAGGATGCAACCTGGGAAGCACTAGTTACAAGTTGTAAGTCCAGCTCGTTTGTCAAAGACAGGGATGTTACAGGTTCCCTCTCCCATTGGGAAAGAATATTGTATCCCATCGTTCAATCATAGCCCACCCAGATAATAACGTATTGAGCTGTCATGGTCTGCCTGCTTCAATGGGTGCTTGGAGCCAAGAGCAAACTTGAACAGCAGAGTGTATCTGTGCACCAGATAAAAGAATATCAGGACAGCCCATGTCAACACGGAATGCCAGGACCATGTGTACTGGCCCGACCGACACTCTTGTGAATACACAAACTTCATAGTTTGAATATAAAAACTTCATGCAAACTCTGCAGTCACCCTTGCAAATGTTTAACAACTGATGCCTCACTAAGTGCAAATCTATTGTCTTAAGAAACAGACCGGTATCTAGAAGATTCAGGCCATTTTAGAAGAAATATTTTATTTGTAACAGGAGTTTTATATTTGTGTGACAAGGGGACATTTTTTACTACCTACAAGGGAGAAACATTGGGGTATATACCTAGTACCAAAATCAGACTAAGAATCATAGAATCATAGAAAATTAGGTCCCACTGGAAGGGATCTCAGGAGTTCATCTACTCCAACCCACTGCTCCAAACAGGACCACCTCCAACTACACCATCCAAGTCAAGGCTTTGTCCATCTGAGTCTTAGAAACCTCTAAGGATGGAGATTCTACAACCTGTCTTGGGAGCTTGTTCCAGTGTTTTACTACCCTCCTAGTGAGAAAATTCTTCCTAATATCTAACCTAAACTTCCCTTGAGACCATTGCAACTTGAGACCATTGCTCCTAGTTCTGTCATCTGCCACCACTGAGATGTTTGTGTTATTCTTAAAAGACCAAGGAGTTAAACTTATAGAATGATAAAGCTTGTTTATTCAGAGAGCCTTCTGCACCTATTAATCTGCTGTTCATTCCCCCTGGTTCCCTCCTGACATTCCCAGCCCAATATAACAACTTATACATAACACTCTTAAAGGTACCCACACATCTTCCCACTTTACATGTAACTTATCCCCACTAACATTGGAAGTTTAGTTCAATTCATTGTTAAAGCACATTTAACAGTCTATTAGTCTTTGTGTTGGCTTTTTAGCTCTAAGTGATTTTCTCAGTCTCTCTGCGTTCTCAAGCCTTATTGGTTCGGTTCTTGTTTGGTTTCCTTGTTCAGATGTCTCTACTTCTGTGTTATTTTCTAATCTCCGTTGTCATTTCTTTTTGTTTTGTTGTTAGCTCTGTTTCCTTTGGTGAATCTCCCAATGTGGCTTCTTTTCTCTGCTTTACAGCCTGCAAGTGTTGTCTGTTCCTTCTTAATACCTGTCCTTCCAGTGTGACTACTTGATAGGATCTGAGCTATTTGATGGGAAACTATTGCTTTTTGTTTCCACATTTGTCCATCTGAAATAAGCATCATATATTTGTTGTGCAGGTGTGGTAACTCCCTGGAACCCCTATCATAGTGACATTTTTGTTTCAGTTTGTCAAATTTTAAAAATGTTTTCACATTTTGCTTTTTCTTCTGATGAGCATCATTCACAAGATTTGTCAGCCTGGTCTTGAGTTTCCTGTTAAACAGGATTTCTGCTGGGGACAATCAGTGTTTCCTGGGTGCTGCCCTGTAATTTAAGGGTGATAGGTAAACATCAGTGTGTGAATCTATAGCTTTATTCAACAATTTATTCATTATTTCTACTCCATTTTCCACCAGACCATTGGCTTGTGGGTGTTTAGAACTTGAAGTGTTATGACAGGATCCATATTTGTTTGCTAAATCTTTAAACTCAAGACAGTTGAACTGAGGTCTTGTAACAGGGAACCCTGGCCCTGTCACCAAAAAGCAGGTCCGCCCCTTTAAGGCCAGAACTTTCCGGGCATGAAGTGCTGGTAAGGAAGGGATTCAGTGCTGAGCCTGGCCAGCTAGTCAGCTGACTGGAAGGGGCAGGACTATAAAAAAAACCCTGGGCACAGTGGCAGTAAGGGGCAGGACAGCAGCGCAAGGGGAAGGAGTGCTCCAAGAGCTCCACAGAGAAGCTGGGTGGGTGGTCCAAAGGTGGGAACTATGGAAGCTGTGGAGAGATAGCAGCTGCACCACAGCAAGGACATTAGCCAATGGTAGGGAGCTGAGGCATGAATCCCGTGAATGTCAGCTGACCTGCTGCTTTGCTTGATCATATTGGTTGGTGACTGTACCCGCCTGGCTTCGAACATCCGGTCATGCACCACACGTCCCTGGATGTTTGGGGTTGTCCTCCTGTCCATCCCTGTGGTCCCGCCGAGTTGGTGTCTTTGACCCGGATAGTCTCTCCCCCATCTCACCTGCCACGACTTTGATCTTATCCCAGTGGTGGGGTTTGACTATTGACGTCTCTCATGCATAGGAGCGTTGGACGATGATCTTCTGCGAGGCTCCACTTCCCTTCTACCTCGCCCTTACACCCCACCTTGTTGAATCCTGACGATCTTTGGCCAAGCCCCTCCGATAGTTGAGTCTTCACACCCTTTACCAAGCAGGCTACATGATAGTCAGGCCAAAGGCCCCCTTCGCCCCCTTACACCTCATAGTCAACTAGCCCTGCCTGTAGCTGTAAGCTACCTGGGCTCCTCATCCAGTGACCCCTCCAAAAGTGGGCAATGAAAAAAAAAAAAAAA
>NW_017728947.1:91496120-91512922 GCF_001723895.1 Crocodylus porosus
GACTCCAAGATCCTTTTCTGCCTCTGTATTGACAAGAAGGGAGTTCCCCAGCCTGTAGGTATGCTGCTGGTTCTTCCTCCCCAGGTGCATCGCCTTGCACTTGTCTGTGTTGAATCCCATCCTATTCTCATCCACCCACCCCTGTAACCTGTGTAGGTCCGATTGCAGCCTATTCCTCCCTTCTAGCATGCCCACATCCCCCCCACATCTTAGTGCCATCAGCAAATTTGAACAGGGTGCTATTTACCCCCTCGTCCAAGTCACTGAAGAAGATGTTGAACAGTGCGGGCCCGAGAACCGAGCCCTGGGGGGCCCCACTGCCCACATCCCTCCAGGTCGAAAATGACCCATCCACCACCACTCTCTGGGTCCTCCCCTCCACTCTTTATCGAGTCTGAGGATTCACTGTACTCCTGGTGATCCCTCTCGGGGCATCTTACCCACGTCTCCTGGTGGGGCGGCTCTATGCTGCTAGTGCCTGTCTTGTGTCGCCCTTCCTGACGACTGTGCCCTTCAGCCCCGGCCTGGGGTACCTCCTTGAGGCTGTCTGAGCCCTCTACGGTCCCACCTGGTCTGGCGTTCTGGCTTCTGCCAACTCTTCTGGTTCTTTGCGGGCAACTCCGGGTCGCAAATCCCTCCTGCTCTCTTCTGTCTCTGGGTCTCAGCTCAGCACTCTCACCCCCTGTGAGATGGTGCCGGTGGTGTTTTCCTCACAAAGGGAAAACACCCCCTGCTGGAGGTGTTTTCCTCACAAAGGGTTTCACTTTCTCCTCCTGTGCTGCAGGATGCAAATCCCCATGCTCCTCTGGGAGAGACTTCCCTTCTGGTGCTCCTGCTGGTCTCTTCCCTTCTTCCTTGCCAGCGGCTCCTTTTATCTCCACCGGCCGGCTCCTGCAGCTGATGTTATCAGCTGGCTGCAGCTGTATAAAGACACAGCTAACAAACCACTCAGGTCCCGCCACCATTTCCGGCTATAGGTAAAAGTTTTTCTGTTTTCTTTTTCTTCCCCGGCCAGCTCCTGCTTCCAGGGTTCCTCCCTGGCTCCTCGGGGTTTTCCCCCTTGTTTCTTCCCATGACAGTGAAAGTTATAATTTTTTCCTTTTTTTGATTATTGAATAACAGTGGTGGTTTGGGTGAGGCTATTAAGGGATGGAGGAGGTCTCATAGAGGATCCACGGCAGTGTGGGGACCCCAGTGCCAGAGAGGACGCAGCACTCTTCAGGGCTGTGAAAAGCCCAGGTACCAGTAAGGCACGGAGCAAGACAGCACTTTGGAGTGACACCAGAGCCTGAAAGCACGAGCTTGAAAGGCTGGGGAGGCACTTGGGGTGTGATTTTGCTTTGTTTTGTTCTGATTTTTTTGGACTGGGAGGGGGTGAGTTCGGGGCTGTCCCCTGGCCTTGAACTTGTGCCCCCCCCCAGCTGTGGGGCTGGTGGCCTTGCCTCAGGACCAGGGGGAGCTAGGCTTCAGATTGGAGCTCCAGACACGGGAAAAGGCTAGAGCCTTGCAGTCAAACCTTGTTTGGTGGGGTTTAGACAGGGAGGCCTAGCTAGAGAGAGAGACAGGGGTCAGGTCCATGTACGCGAAAGGCCCCAATGTACAAAATACAATAGGCAGTCTCCTGCTTGCAAGAACATCAACAATAATTTCCATCAAGACGTGGCAGGTGAGTAGAGGGCAGGACATAAAAACTCCAAAGAAGGGCGCCCCACGTAAGGCATGGATTAACAGGGAAGATGGCACTGGGGAGGGCAACCTGTTACAGGTCTGTTGTCACAATTTGTGGAATCTCATGTCTAGTAAAAATCAATTTGATGCGAGTTATGACACGGTTTTCTGTTGTGCTTTCAAGCAATGAAATTAAGGATAGTGAGAATAATAATCTGCACTAACACACTTTTTTTCCTGCATGCATCAATAAGTCAATGCCCATTTGTTATCATGGAGCTATGGGGTCCTCTATGACCATCATGGGTTCTTTTCTTTGCACTGATGTGGACTTTAGGCATGTTGTACAAGCCTTTACAGCATCTTCAATGTCATTATTTGGTGTTGGGCCAATACAGAGCACCCCTTACTCTCCTTTTGCATTTTTCAATTTCTACATACCCCTCATGTGTTCTGTTTAACATGCATTTCTTTAGCACTGCTGGAACAACAAGTAATGAGACTTTGAACAAAACGCCATCCAGTACTGACATCTCTTCCTTGAACTGAGAGTATAGTCTAAGTATATGTTTTCCAGGCTGACCAGCATGAATAGCTGTTACCACTTTTTGCAATGCAGTGTCCTGAGCAGTAGCTTCTGCAATTAATGCCCCTATTTTATTTGTGACAGAAAGCACTCTTTTAATTAGATTAACATGTACTATGTCTGAGTCTGGAATTCTGTCATTTTCTATTGTGTCATATGCTCTGGACAACGTATCTGCCAAAAACCTCTTCCCTGGTGGGAATCGGGAAATGCTCCCTTTTGATGTACCTGTTCATTTGCTTAGGATCCAGACAAAATCTCACAGATCCATCTTTTTTTCCCCTATTATGACTAGTGAATGAACCCAAGCAGTTGTTTGCTCTATTTTTTCTATCATGTCCATGTTAACTAATGTATTTAATTTCTTTTTCAGTTTCTCCCTTAATACAAGGGGAACATTTCTTGGTGCGTGTAAAGTTGGGGGTATTTGGATCGTTTAATTCTAGCTTGTACTCAATGAAAACATCTACACATGCACTCAAGTGCACATCTGTTACTGCACAGTCATTTAGGACTTAGTAACCACCATTACAGTGCAGTCCCAGTGGCACATGGGTCATTTCCAACCCTAATGCACAGTAAAATCAAGTTACTGCACAATAGTATTGGCATCATGTTTTGTGCCTGCCCACTCTATGTTGTCATAGCAATGGTTGTCACCATAGCTTGTTGCTATGGCAATGTAGCATCTTGTGTAGATGCACCCAGTTGATAGTTTCCCTATGCCTTGAAACACATCATAAATATCTTTTTCTGTGTTCTTGCTTTCTAATTCCTCAATGGTATCCATTTTCTTAATCAGACCTAGAGTTTTACACATTCTTAACCCAGTAATTGGCACAAACTTTCCTGGGACTCTTACTGTAACAGGGCAAAGACAGCCCTGTTCCTTTGATGTTACTAAGTTACAAGTATGCAGGGAGAGTCAGGTCAGGGACAGGACAAAGTTAATTACTTAGTAAACACAGTTGGGAAGGGGATCGCGCCCAGGGTGATTAACTGATTAGGAGCCAGCAGCTACGTAAGTTCACAGCAAGGGGTTTTCCTTTCCCCCCCTAGCGCACAGTGTGGAGAGATTCAGCAGGGACACCAGGAGTGGCAGACCCAAATCTGAAGCAGCTTGCTGATAAGACCCGCCGACTGGGTGTAGGTAACCACAGTGACTGGTGAAGCAAGGAGGTGAGGAAGAGAGGAGAAACTTACTGGCTGAGAGAAGGTACCACAGAGAAAGGATCCGCTGGTACCACAGGAAAGAGAAAAGAGAGTGGGATTGGAGTGGAGCAGACTGCATGGTGGTGGAGAAAAGGGAGACCACCAGCTGTAAGAACATCCAGGGTACTCCACAACCTGTGGGGAAGTTACTAATAAATGAATTTTCTTTTATCCTGCTTCTGGGGTGATTTACTATACCCTCTCTCTTTGGGAAATTAACTTCTTATTCTTCCATCATTCCAAAACATGGCAGGCAAGTCCCAGGGAGGCAGATTTCATTATTCACCCTCACCCAGCCACAAGTGGTGCATTGGCTGGGACACAACAAATAAACCCTGGCAGGATGGAGTCCATAACCCTACTGATTGGCAACAAGCCCACACCTTGATGTTGAGGATTTTACAAGGACAACAAGTCCAGATGGAGAAGCTTATATGAATGAAGACTCAAGAAGCTGAGGCCAAGATTAGTCTGTTCGTGCGGCAACAAGACCTCAGTAAGAAAATTGAGGCACAGCAAGTACACTGGTCCTGGGAAGTGGGGGGAGCCTCAATGCCTAAGATGTGCTCTCAGGATGACATCAAAACCTTCAACTGTTGTGGCAAAATGGGATCCCAACACCTGGACCACCCAAAAAAGACTGCTACTGATAGGAATAGCAGAAGTGGCTTACAGAGCATTAACCCAGTCGAAGGCTAGAGATTACAAGGTCAAAACTGCGATCTTGTATCACCTGGAATTGAATCCCAAGATGTACAGACAAAAAAATTTAGGGCCAAGAAGTGGCGGGAGGAACTTTGGCCATGCTTACTCACCCAAAGATTAAGGGATCTAGCTGAATGTTGCCTACATCCTGAAGAAAAGACTGGGGAGGAGGTTGTGGACTTGATAATACTTGAATAGTTCCTGACTGATCTGGGGAGGAGTGCCCAGCAATGGGTCAGGAGGCATCTGCCTAAGACTGTTGAGGAAGTCCTGCAGCTAGCAGAAGACTATATTGTGGCCAAGGCTGAAGGGGAACCCCTAAAGAGGGAAAGGACTGGGAACCCTGCCAAACCTGGATGAGCAGAAGGAGGCTCAAAAGGAAGGAAGATGGAATTCCCTAAGGTCCCGAGTCAGGAGGTTCAGAATGGGGAACAACATGAAATTATATGCAGGGAAAAGGGGCACCTGGCACGTCTTTGCCACCAGAGGCTGCAAACTAAAGCTGTGTCCAACTACCCTCATGAGGAGAAAATGGACTGTAGTTTTGAGAGACATAAGGGCCCATGGAAGAAATCAAAACCTTTGATTGATGTTAGGATTGTGACACTATAATCCCTGCAGTAGTCTACATGGGCCGTACACAGACCATGGTAAGGGCAGATCTGGTTCCGCTACAGATGGGCACTCCAAAGAATGCAGTCAGCATGGTCTGCATACATGAGGCTTCCTACACATATGAAAGAAGGAAACTCTGGCTGACAGTACTGGGAAAAACTGAAGGATTGGCGGTGGGGTTAGCTGAAACCTTTCCCTGCCCTATGCTGCTGGATGTAGATTGGCCCCATCTGTGGGAAGTAGTGACACGGGTAATGGAAAAACCAGAAGGGTAAGGAGTACCTTACGCAAGAAGTCTATTTTGGAGAATCGGCCAGTCAGGAGGAAGAGGAGTTATATTTGGATAAAATAATTGGAAGAAATACCTTTGGGGAAGAGCAGACCCAGGAACCACTCTATCAAAACATTCTGAGGAGCGTCTGGCAAAGAGAGAAGATGAGGTGCTGGACACAGAACCTGAGATTCGAGGTAAGGGATGACATTCTACAGTGCATGGAAAGGGGAAGGGATGGGGATGAACAGATCCAGGTATTGGTGCCCTGATCTTGTTGGAGGACCCTGCTCCAAGTGGCCTGTGCCCTCCCTATGTGGGGGCATATGGGGAAAGATAAGACAGAGGCCAGGCTGATCAGAGGGTGTTCTGGCCTGGGATCCGTAAAATGGTTCAGCGGTACTGCTGGGAGCGTGCAGCTTGCCAAAAGACCAGTTGGCTGAAACCACCCTGAGCTCCACTAATGCCTCTCCCATTGGCTGGGCAACCCTTTGATTGGATAGCCTTGGATATAGCAGGCCCCTTTCCACAGAGTTGGGCAGGATACCAATTCATCCTCATGACTGTAGATTACACTACCCGATTCCCAGAGGTGGTCCCACTACAGTCTGTGACAGCACCCAAGATAGCCAAAGCACTGATGATGTGGGTATCCTGGGTAGGTATTCCCCAGGAAATCCTAACAGACTAGGGAAAAAACTTCATGTCCGTGGTCCTACAGGGGGTCTGTAAGACATTGCAAATCAGACCACTCCGAACACTGGTGTACCATCCACAGACAGATGGCCTTGTGGAGCACTTTAATCATACTCTCAAAAGCATGATCTGAGCCGCAATACAAGGAGAACCCAGTAAGTGGGAGGAAATGTTGCCACCTTTGTTGTTTTCAGTAAGGGATGCCCACAGGCATCTACTCAGTATTCACCCTTTGAGTTGGTCTACAGGCACCAGACCAGAGGACTAATTAGCCTCATATGTAAAGGGTGGATTGAATCAGAACCTGGATGGTCTGCACCCCCAAAGGTGGTAACTGATTTTAGGGAGAGACAGGAGAAGGCTAGGGGCATTGCACAGGAAAATCTGGGATGGAACCAGGTAAGGCAGAAACACTTATATGATCATCACACCCAAGAAAGAGAACTGCAAGAAGGGGATCAGGTGCTGGTGATGCTACCAGACAATACCCACAAATTGCTGGCACACTGGCAGGGACTCTTTCAAGTGGTTAGGAAGGTGGACCAGTGAATTATGAGGTGTTGAGGACAGAACCTAAATGAAAGAAACAAGTTTATCACATCAACCTTTTGAAAAAATGGCATCCACAAGAGGAGTGGCTCATGCAGAAAAGTGGGGACTTAGATGACCTGGGAGGAAGATGACCTGGGAAGTGGGGACCTAGAGGACCTGGGAAGACACCAATAGGAGATGGAGCAAATAATAAATGAATTCCACGAAGTTTTCAAGGAAATCGCAGGGGAGGCATGAGGCATCAAACATAGGATCAAGACTCCAGCGGGTTGTGTCATCCAATAATCAGTGGAGAAGATTACCCAGACATCAGTGGGAGGCTGTTAAAAAGGAGGAGATTGAACAGATGCACTGACTGGGGATCATCGAGGAATCATAAAGCCCCTGGAGGAGCCCACAGGTGATAGTTACTAAACCTGATGATACACTCAGACTTTGTGTGGATTTCCGGAAGGTGAACGGGGTAGCTGAATTTGATGCATTTCCCATGCCCAGTGTAACACGGGGCCTACCGGGGCTGATCTCTGCGTGGCCCGACCACCTGTTCTTAGGCTAACCACCCACCTTCTCACCTGCCATGCCTTGGTCTTAATTGATTAATTAATTAGGTGGGAAGCTGTCCATTTTCAGCCCCGCTGCTAGGGGGCGCTATCTGTGGCTCCATTCCTCCCCTACACCACAGCCCAAGTCTTGCTGATGACATCAAGGTTCTCATACGTGCCAGTCCCCCATGATGGGGCCCAGAATCCTGCTCTAGGACCCCCAACTGAGTTCCTTCCCTGCCACACCAGGCCACATATTGCCCTGCTATCAGTTCCCCTTCAGGGGTGGTCGCCTCACTGGGACCTTCGGCTCACACTAGCCCCGGCCCACCTCTAGGCTAGTTGGGACTCCAGGCCCCTGGTTCTTGGGCATCCCTCTCGGTGGGCCCCCTTGCCCTTCTGACCCTCCTCTTCCTGGCCCCCGTCTGGGCCAGTCAGGGGAAGCTCTGGCAGGCACTGATTTATGACCCATACTCTTTTCCCAGGGTGTCCCTCTCTGGGTCCTCCTCCACAGATGTGGGGAGCTGTGGTTACCTCACACCACGACTGGGGCCTCAGTGTCACACAGGGGACTCTCACTCCCACCCTGGGCAGCAGGTCATGGTACCGGTGTTATATTCAACCCAAACTCTGCCTCCCTGCATTGGAGGACTTGCTGGGGTCAGGACTCAGCTCTCTCTCTCTGGCTGAGCCCCCTCTTTCTTCACAGGGCTCCACACACTGCCCCTCTCACACTGGGGGCTCCACACTGATCATAATGCCCCCTTTACTCGGGGTCTCAGGGCTTCTCTCCACAGGTGGGCTCAGGTGGCCGTAGCTGTGCCTGGCCCCAACTCTCCTCCTTGGGGACTCGAACCCCTGCAGGGCTCAGGCGGCTTCGGCCACACCTGGCCTCCAACTCTCCTCCTGAGGGCTTGCATGCCCACAACTACCTCCAGTGTGCGTGACCCACCCAAAGGTGAGGGCTAGGGGTGAAGGTGCTCCAACCCACCTTTCTCTGGGGTGATCACTGGCTTGGGATTTCCTGGGGGCTCCCGCGCCACTAGGAGCCTCACCAGGCCACCCACTCCTGGTGGAGTGTAGTTTCTGGTTGTACCCAGGACCAGGAGCCTCCTGCCATCCCCTAAAGCTCCTCCCTTACCTCTAGATGAAACTCAGGCCAGGTGCTGTTGTTGCCTCCTCCAGCAGCCAAACTGCCTTGTTTATATAGGCAGCCCTGAACCTAAAATGGCTGCCTTCATTAGGCACCTGGAGGCTGCCAGCTCCAGGGCCTTAAAGTGACAGGCACACCTAGTGCCCTGCCATACCCAGAATAGATGACATGCTGGAGAAAACTGGGACTGCCAGATACATCACAACAATAGACCTCATAAAGGGGTATTGGCAGATACCCATGGCAAAGGAAGATCAAGAGAAGATGGCCTTTGGTACTCCACAGGGACCGTTTCATTTAAATGGATGCCCTTTGGGCTACACGGGGCAGTGGCCTCTTTTCAGAGGTTGATTGACTGAGTCCTGGCCCCCTACCAGGAATATGCATCTGCCTTCATTGATGATATTATCCTCTTTTCAGAAGAATGGAGACAGCACTGCAAACATCTGCAGGCCATTCTATCAGAACTATGCAAGGTGGGTCTGACAGCAAACCCAAATAATGCTCTCTTGGAAAAAGTGAAACCCCGTACTTGGGGTTCATTGTGGGTCAATGCAGAATTCAGACAGTAGCTGATAAGGTTGATGCCCTGCAGCAATACACGCTCCCAAGACTTTAAAACAATTGAGATCCTTTCTGGGGTTTGCTAACTACTACCGACAGTTCATAAGAAATTTTGCTCAAATAGCAGTCCCACTTACAGATCTAACCAGGGGGAAGAAAAATCCGGTCAGATGGAATGACCAAATGGTTCAGGCCTTTGAAGACATCAAATGTGCCTTATGCCAGGCACCAGTATTGTATACCCCAAATTTTCAGAAAACATTTTACCTACAGATGGATGCTTCCGGCACAGCCTTAGAAGCTATCCTATTCCAAAAGCAGTATGGGGAGGAAAGACCAGCGGCTTATGCAAGCAAGCAGCTATCACCTCCAGAAACCCTTTATTCCTTTCACATTTCACATAGGTGTAGTGATTCACTGGGTGGGGAGGGTGGAACTATTTATGTATTATCTTCTGGAAAGATGATTTGTTTTAATAATTGATTGTGCCCCTCAAGTGGCTTCAGTCAGCTAAAATGGACAACACACATTTAACAAGATGGTCTTTAGCCTTATGGCCTTTTTACTTTTCAGTGGAGCACTGGGCTGGCAGGGCCAATATAGCTGCTGATTTCCTGTCACAACGTGAAGGATGAGATGCTGTCACTCCTGACTTGACCTTGACAAATGCAACAGAAAAAGGACTGCTCACTATAGTTTTGTTCCTTATGTTCAGACCAGAGGGAGAAAGTGTGTAACAGGGCAAAGATAGCCCTGTTCCTTTGATGGTACTAAGTTGCAAGTATGGGGGGAGAGTCAGGTAAGGGACAGGACAAAGCTAATTACTTAGTAAACACAGTTGGGAAGGGGATCGCACTCAGAGTGAATAATTAACTGATTAGGAGCCAGCAGCTATGTAAGTTCACAGCAAGGGGTTTTCCTTTGCCCCCTGGCACACAGCGTGGAGAGATTCAGCAGGGACACCAGGAGTGGCAGACCCAACGCTGGAGCAGCTTGCTGATAAGACCCGCTGACTGGGTGTAGGTAAACATGGCGACCAGTGAAGCAAAGAGGTGAGGAAAAGAAGAGAAACTTACTGGCTGAGAGAAGGTCCCACAGAGAAAGGATTCGCTGGTACCACAGGAAAGAGAAAAGAGAGTGGGACTGGAGTGGAGTGGACTGACTTGGGGGAGTAGGCTGCACAGTGGTGGAGAAAAGAAAGACCGCAAGCTGCAGGAACAGCCAGGCTGCTTCACAACCTGTGGGGAAGTTACTAATAAACAGTTTTCTTTTATCTTGCTTCTGGGGTGATTTACTACACCCTCTCTGTTCTTATTCTTCCATCATTCCAAAGCATCTGCAGACGGCCAAAACAAACCACTCACGTAGGTTCTTAAACTGTGTGCAAGACCTCCACCTAACCCAGGAGGTGACCAGTCCCACCAGGGGTAATGCCTTGCTAGATCTGGCCTTAGCAACAGGGGATGATTTCATGGGTAACCTGTGAGTACACAGTGACCTGGGAGATAGTGACCATCATTTGCTTGATTTCACAATCCAGCGAAGGGTGTGAAAAATAACCAGTGAGGCTAAAGTGTTAGATTTCAGAAGGTCCAATTTTAGTAAAATTAGAAGGCTAGTTAGTGAGGTGGCTGAACTCAAGAGTATTGAGCTTATGGCGGTCCAGGAGTGTTGGCAGTTTCTCAAGGGAGTGATCCTGCATTTGGTAAGCCCTGCAACAAATGCAAAAGATTCATTCATTTTGCAGGAGCCAGCAGAGTAACGAAGCCATCAAAAAAATCAATCACTGACTGGTCATGATTCAATCAATCACTGACTGATTTGGCCTTAGCAACAGGGGATGATCTCATGGGTAACCTGTGAGTGCACAGTAACCTGAAGGGCATAAGCAGAGGCCTATTCATTCTTCGAGCAATTCTCTTTGGCTGCCACTTACCTGCTTCATAGCAAGGTCTTCCTTTCTCTGTTATTTATGTGTTACCTTAGATTTTTGCAGTCTTGTAATCCTGTCTAGCTTAGCTTGTTCTGTTTTTTCTCCAGCTTCTGTAGCCTGGCATTTGTTATCTCAGCTACTTGGCACATTCTAACTGCCTTTTCCAAATTAAGCTCAGGATGCATTAGCAGTCTTTTCCTGAGGCTTGTATCCCTTACACCTAATACTATTTGGTCTCTGATCATGGACTCTTTTAGGTCTCCAAAGTTGCATGTCTGGCTCAGAAGTCTGAGGTCTTTCATCCAGGAAAAGGCCAATCTGCTTAATGGGAACTTTGCATCAGTCTTTCATCAGTCCAATGGGACTGCCCTGCCTAGCAAGATGCAGGATGGCCAGGGTGAGGGCATATTTATACCCAGCATCAGTGCTGATATAGTAAAGGATCACCTTGAGAGGCTGGACACCTTCAAGTCAGCTGGTCCTGACAGATTACACCCTAGAGTACTCAAGGAGCTGGAAGGTATCACAGCCCAACTATTGGCAAAAATATTCGAAAACTCGTGGCACTCAGGTGAAGTACTTGAAGACTGGAAGAAGGCCAATGTGGTACCCATCTTCAAGAAAGGATGGAAAATAGATCCCAAAAATTACAGGCCAATCAGCTTGACCTCAATTCCCAGTAAGATTCTGAAGAAAATAATCAAGGAGGCCCTTCTGGATAAGCTGGCTGAGGGCAACATCCTGAGGGACAGCCAGCAAGGGTTTGTCATGGGTAGGTCTTGCCTGACCAATCTCATCTCCTTCTATGACCAGATGATATATCACCTGGACAAGGGAGAAGAGATTGATGTCATATATCTGGACTTTAAAAAAGCTTTTTTATCTGATGTTCCATGACCTCCTCATGGAGAAATTGGCCAATGGTGGCCTTGGCTACACCACAGTCTGACAGCTGGGAAATTGGCTCCGAGGTCAGACCCAGACAGTAGTGGTCAATGGTATTGAATCATTATGCTGCTCCATGACCATGTGGCATCCCCCAAGGCTCTGTCCTTGGATAGGTTCTCCTTAACATCTTTATCAACAATGTGGACATTGGTGTCGAAAGCACATTGGCTAAGTTTGCCAATGACGCTAAACTTTGGGGCATAGCGTTCACCCCTGAGGACAGGCTTCTGATCCAGGCTGACTTGGACAAACTTAGTAAGTGGGTGGATACAAACCTGATGACATTCAATATCAACAAACATAAGGTACTCCACCTTGAGGGGGGAAAAAACCCACAGCATGCTTATAGGCTTGGCAGTGCTATGCTTGCTAGCGCCACTGCTGAAAGAGACTTGGGGGTCATGATTGACCACAAGATGAACATGAGCCACCAATGCAATGTCGCAGCTGGTAAAGCAAACAATACTCTGGCTTGCATCCATAGATACTTCTCAAGTAAATCTCAGGATGTCATCCTCCAGCTGTACTCAGCCTTAGTGATGCCACAGCTGAAGTACTGCATGCAGTTTTGGGCCCCGCATTTGAGGAGGAATGCGCAAAACCTTGAGAGAGTCCAGAGGAGGGCCATGTGCATGATCAGAGGGCAAGAGAAGCCTTATGAAGAGAGGCTGAGAGTCATGGGACTCTTCAGTCTGGAAAAGTGCAGGCTTGGGGGGGATCTGGTGGCTGCCTATAAGGACACAAGGGGTGTTCATCAGGATCTGGGAGAATCTCTGTTCACCAGAGCGCCCCAAGGAAAAACAAGGACCAATGATCATAAACCACTCTAAGATCATTTTAGGCTGGACATAAGAAAAATGTCTTTACTTTCCAAGCCCTCAAAACCTGGAATAGACTCCCTCCAGATGTGGTGCAGGCACCTACTCCGGACTCATTCAAGAAATGTTTGGATCCTTTGACCCTAGCTGACATCCTGCCCCTGGGGCAGGGGGCTGAACTTGATGATCTTTGAGGTCCCTTCCAGCCCTAACATCTATGAAATCTTTGACAAACTCTCTTATTGTCTCACATTCTTTCTACTATCTTATGTGAAAATTATACCATTCAAAGGCTTCATTTTGTTTGGGTATACAATATTCCTCAAACTTTTTAATTACTGTGCCATAGCTTTTCTGTTCTGCTTCTGACAGTTGTAGGCTATTGTAAAGAGAGAGGGCTTCTGGGCCTGCTATATTAAAAAAAAATAGCTACCTTGAGTGAAACTTCCTTCTCTGTACCTCCACTGGCCGTCATATCTATAGTGAATGTCTGCTTAAATTTCTTCCAGTTTTCTGCTGCATTGCTGGACAGCTTTAACTCCTCTGGAATTCTGAGATGCCCCATTTTTTTGTCTTTCTTCATACCCGACTCCTGGTACCATGTGCTGTTCTCAGAAGATCAAGGAGTTAAACTTATAAAATGATAACCCTTGTTTATTCAAAGAACCTTCTTAGCCTACTAATCTGCTGTTCCCTCCTGCTATTCCTGGGCCAATATAACAACCTATATATAACACACTTAAACATATCCACACACTGTCTAGCTCCATCCTCTTTGAAACCACACTTCAGGTATTTTAGCCTGCTATTAAATCCCCTCTCAGTTGTCTCTTCTCCAGACTAAATAAGCCCAATTTAGTAAGCCTCTCCTCAGAAGTCAGGTGCCTCAGCCCCCTCACCATTTTCATTTCATTTCTGTAGTGGAGGGCGCAAAAAACTGAACACAGTAATCCAGATGTGGCCTCACCAGTGCTGACTAGAGAGGAATAATTACTTCCCTTGACCTGCTGGCAATATTCCTACTAATGCAGTCCATATACTATTAGTCTTCTTGGTAACAGGGGTATACGAACTCATATTCAACTTATTGTTAACTGTAACTCCCAGGTCCTTTTCAGCAGAGCAGCTGCCTAGCCAGTCAGTCCCCAACCTGTACTCATGTATGGGACTGTTCCACCTTAAGGGCAGGACTTTGCACTTCTCCTTATTGAACCTCATGAGATTTCTTTTGGTCCAATCCTCCAATTTTTCTAGATGTCTCTCAGGATATCTACATGTGCAAATAATCCAGGAACAGTCTACTCTTGAGTAAACTACTCAAGAGTAAACTGTCTAGGGCATGTGTCTACATGTGCTGGGACATGGGAGAATATTTGCTGATCCCAGCAGCAGACTGCTCCTGGTCCCTGTGGCCCTGCAAGCAGCCCCTGTAGCAGCTAGGGGGAGCTCTAAGCTCCTCTTGGGTGCTAGCCCATGGGCCAAAAGACAGCTGTCTCATGGTGGGGGCTGTAAAATTGCTCTCTGCCCCTGGGACCTGCCTGCTGCCAGGGCGATCTCTAACACTGGAGTCCGGTTAGAAACAATGTCCATCTGCCCCAGAAGCAGGGAGCTCCCAGTGATCACTTGATTGCAGGGCCAGGACTTGGAGACCCTTATCTCCTTATATGGATCTCCAAGCCCTGTGATCATGGAGCTGGGGCTGGGAGCTCCTTGCTACCAGGGCAAGCAGACGTTATCCCCACCTGGACTCCAGTGGCAGAGCCTGCCCCACCAGCAGGCAGCTGCTAGGGGTAGGGAGCAATCCCCTAGCCCCTACTGTCCAGCTGACTGGGAGCATATTTGCTCCCAGCCAGGCATCTACATGTGTGGTCCTGTGCAGTTACTAATCATGAGTAAATCTGCTACTTGCATTTGTAGGTAGCAGATTTACTGACAAGTAGAGCCAATTAGCATGCAGTAAGTATCTGCATATGTAGATGTTGATGCTTACTGTGCAGTTATTAGCTCTACTGCTCAGTAAAGCGCCTCGTGCAGACCAGTCCTCTGAATCCCAACCCTACCCTATGGTGCATATACAACTCCCCACAGCTTGGTGTCATCTGAAAACTAGCTGAGGTTGCACTCTATGCCCTCTTCCAGGTCCTTGAAGAAGATATTGAACAAAACTGGTACCAGGACTGACCCCTGAGGCATTCCACTTGATACCGGCTGCTAACTAGACATGGACCCATTGACCACTACCCTCTGAGCCCAATGACCCAGCTAGTTTTCTATCCACCTTATAATCCATTCATCCTATCCATACTTCCTTAGCTTGCCTGCAAGAATGTTGTGGGAGACTGTATCAAAAGCCTTGGTAAAATTAAGGTATGCCACATCCACTGGTCTCCTCACAACCACAGAACTAGTCATCTTGTCACAGATGGAAATCAGGTTGGTCAGGCAGGACTTGCCCTTGGTGAATCCATGCTGACTGTTTCTAATCACCTTCTTCTCCTCCAAGTGCTTAAAAATGGATTCTCTGAGGATCTGCTCTATGATTTTTGCAGCAACTGAAGTGAGTTTGACCAGTCTGTAGTTCCTTGGATCCTCCTTTTCCCCTTTTTTTAAATATCAGCACTATATTTGCCCTTTTCCAATTGTCTGGGACCTCTCCCAGTTGCCATGAGTTTTCAAAGATGTTGGTCAGTGGCGCCACAATCACATCAGCCGACTTCCCAGGCACCCTTGGTTGCATCCTGTCTAGCCCCACAGAGTTGTATATGTCTAACTTAAACAGAATCATAGAATCATAGAAAGTTAGACTTGGAAGGGACCTCAGGAGGCCATCTAGTCCAACCCCCTGCTCAAAGCAAGACCATCTCCACCCAGTTCATCCCAGCCATATCTTTGTCTAGCCCAGTTTTGAAAACCTCCAAGAATGGAGCTTCCACCACCTCTCTGGGTAACCTGTTCCAGTGTTTTAGTACCCTCCTCATGAGCAAATTCTACCTAATATCTAACCTAAACTTCACTTGCAGCAACTTAAGAACATTGCTCTTTGTTCCATCATCTGCCACCACTGACAACAGTCTAGCTCAGGGGTGGGCAAAATATGGCCTGCAGGCCAAATCTGGTTTGTAATGCCATTGTATCCAGCCTGCAGGGCCCCTAAAAAATTTAGAAAATTAATATTTCTCTGCCCTTGGTTCCTGTCAAAAATCACAGAAACCAAGGGCAGTAGGAACCCAGGGGAAGCCCAGTGGGCTCCCACAACAGCAGGGCCTTCCCGGCCCCACCCCCACAACTGGAAGCCCCAACAGGGGTTTCTGGCATGGGACCATGTGGCTGCCCTGCCCTGCCCTTACACAGGTAAGGGAAAAGGAAGGGGGAGGGGGGAGAAGGGCAGGGAAGGAGCTCACGGAAGAGTGGCCTGGGGAAAAGCTGAGCATGGAGGGGGGAAAGTGGCCCCTCACCTGCCCCATGGCTGGTGCCCTATGCTGCAGCCACTTGCGGCCCACATGGGGATGCCTGTGCCTGCTCCAGACAGCCCCACGCGGGCTGTGAGTTGCTGCAGCAGGAAGCGCCAGCCACAAGGCAGGGGGAGGGGCCACTTTTCTCCCCCATGCTCAACTTTTCCCTGGGCTTCTGCCCTGCTCCTCCCCAGTGCAGAGGAAAGTATCCCTTCCCCACCCTGTGGCCCGTACTCCCTGCTGCAGCTGCTCATAGGCCATGCGGGGCTGTCCTAAGCAGACACAGGCAGCCCCACACGGGCTTCAAGAGCTTGCAGCACAGGGTGCCAGCCATGGAGTGGGAGAGGGGCTGCTTTTCCCCACCATACTCAGCACCACTTTGTAACTCAGCCCCACTACCAGCCTGGGCCCTGCACAGCTCCAGGCTCACCCATCAGGGCTGCATGTGCCGACAGCAGCTGCGACCCCCCTGCTTGCTGCACTGGGCAGTGTTTGCCACCACCACCTGTGGGCTGCCCAGTGCGCACTCTGGGCGGGAAGCAGCAGCCAACACTGCCCAATGCGACACACAGGGGGGGCTGTGTTACCTGTCAGCTCCATGTTCTGGGGAACCCTGACACAGGACACAGACTGTCTGACTCACAAAGACTCACCCCCGCAACCTAAACAGAAAACCTGAACCAGAGACTGCAGTAAATTCTGGGATCAGCAAAGCAGGGAAGCACTGCATGATGGGGAATCTGTGTTCCAAATGCTAATCGACCCTTACACCCAGCTCAGCATTTATCAGACCAGTTCTAATCTGGATTTACAAAGGACTTCCCTCCCCCACCCCCACATCTCTAAGAAAAGTAAGTTTAATAGGCATCTTGGGCCGTACATTCTCCGGTCCCACTATGGGAGGCCTATGTAAACTTAATTGGCTAAAACTTGGTTGCCGGGTTAGGGAATGCTGAGGCAATAGACCGACTCAGAGGGGGTATGGGCAACATTTGAACAATGGTACAGGATTCATCACAGCGTCCAGCCCGTTGGAGCCCTGACCACAAGTGTTATCATACTTTTCCCAAGACGACTGGTGGAAGTC
>NW_017728947.1:91515017-91520986 GCF_001723895.1 Crocodylus porosus
ACTGAATCCTGCAAGATAGCTCCATTGGGGGTGAGGGCTTGCAGAAGGGAGAGATACAGCTCTGTATAGAAACACAAGTAACACAAGCAGCACATTGATAGAATTACCAAGACCCCAGCCCTAATAAATGAGCACACCCCAAAGTAGTGGGCAAATCTGGTAACAGCTGCAGAGCTGGGTTACAAGCTGGGGCTGAGCGTGGGGAAAAGCGAACCCTCACCTTACCCCATGGGTGGCATCCCACACAGCAGCAGCTCGCAGCCCATGTGGCGAGGGGTGGGCGAGGGGCCACTTTTCCCCATGCTCAGCACCAGCTTCTTCCCTGCCGGCAAGCAGAGGGTTGGGGCTATGCACTGCCCCCTGCCTGTACCACAAGGCTGGGGGGGCACTGGGAGTGAGCAGGTGAGGGAGCCAGGGGCACGGGGCCAGCACTGGTGTCCTGGGGCCAGTGCCGGTGGGGCCTAGAGCAGAGTGGCAGGAGTGCAGGGTC
This sequence comes from Crocodylus porosus, assembly GCF_001723895.1. Lineage (NCBI taxonomy): Eukaryota > Metazoa > Chordata > Crocodylia > Crocodylidae > Crocodylus > Crocodylus porosus. Next base: position 91,515,508 of record NW_017728947.1, read on the forward strand.
CTGGCCAGCAGGGGCTCTACAGAGCTGGGCCAGCTCCCCCCCACACCCTGCTGGTGCAGGCCAGCCCAGCTCCACAGACCCCTACCAGCCTGTGCCTTGCTTTGGGTCCCACGGGTGCTGGCTCTGGGACATGGGACCAATGTCCCAATGTCTTGGGACCAAAGACATTAGGACATTGGTCCCAAGATGGTGACCAGGGTGTGGGGAACTTGTCAAGGGGTGGGGCTACTCATGTGGCCCTCAACAGCCTGCCAAAACTGGGTAAGTGGCCCTCTTCCTGAAATAACTGCCCACTCCTAATCTAGCTCCATCCTCTTTCGAACCCCACTCAGGTAGTTGAAGCCTGTTATTAAGTCCCCTCTCAGTCACCTCTTCTCTAGACTAAATAAGCCTAGTTCCCTCAGTCTTTCCTCATAAGTCATGTCCCCCAGAGCCCTCACCATATTTGCTGCCCTCTGCTGGACTCCCTCCAATTTGTCCACATCCTTTCTGTGGCAGGGGGCCCAAAACTGAACACAGTACTCTAGATATGGCCTCACCAGTGATGAATACAGGGGAATAATCACTTCCCTTGACTTACTGGCAACATACCTACCAATGCAGCCCAGTAAACCAGTTGCCTTCTTGGCCCCCAGGGCACACTGTTGGCTTATATACAGCTTATTGTCCATTATAACCCCAAGGTTCTTTTCTGCAGAGCTTGTGCCCAGCCAGTCAGCCCCCAGCATGTAGTGGTGCATGGAATTTTTCTGTCCTAAATGCAGGACTTTGCACTTGTCCTTGTTGAACCTCATGAGATTAATTTTGGCCCAATCCTCCAATTTGTTTGGTCACTCCAAATCCTAGCCCTACCCTCCAGCATATCTACTACTCCCCTCATTTTGGTGTCATCTGCAAACTTGCTGAGGATGTATTCTATGCCATCTTCCAGGTTGTTGATGAAGACATTGAACAAAACTGGCCCCAGGACTGACCCCTGGGGCACTCCACTTGATACTAGCTGCCCACTAGACATCAAGCCATGGATTACTGCTCTCTGACTCCAATATTCCAGTCAGTTTTCTATCCACCTTACAGTCCTTTCATCCACCCCCTACTTCCTTAGCTTCTCTGTGAGAATACTGTGAGAGACTGTAAAAGCCTTGCTAGAAGCAAAGTACACCATAACCGCTGGTCTCCCTGAATTCACAGAGCTAGTCATGTCCTCATAGAATTCAATCAGGTTGGTCAGACATGACTTCCTTTGGTCAATCCATGCTGACTGTTCCTAATCACCTTTTTCTAAGCCAAGTGATTAGAAATTCATTACTCAAGGATCTGCTCCATTATTTTTACAGGGACTTTGGTGAGGCTGGTCTGTAGTTCCCTGGATCCTTCTTCTTCCCTTTCTTAAATATGGGTACTATGTTTGCCCTTTTCCAGTCATCTGGAACCTTTCCTGATCACCATGAGTTTTCCAAGATGATGGCCAATGACTCTGCAATCACACCAGCGAACTCACTCAGCACCCTTGGATGCATCCCATATGGCCCCATGGACTTAAACATTTCCAGCTTTTCTAAATAGTCCCTAACCTGTTCTTTCAACAATGAGGGCTGCTCACTTCCTCCATAAACTGTGCTGTCCAGTGCAGTAGTTTGGGAGCTGACCTTGCCTGTGAAGGCTGAGGCAAAAAAGGCATTGAACACTTCAGCCTATTCTGCATCCTCTGTCACAAGATTGCCTCCCCCGTTCAGTAAGGGACCCACACTTCCCCTGATCCTCCTCTGGCTACCAACATACTTGTAGAAGCCCTTCTTTTTATCCTTCACATCCCTTGTTAGCTGCAATTCCAATTGTGCATTGGCCTTCCTGACTTCATCCCTGTATGCTCAAGCAATGCTCTTATATTCTTCCCTAGTTATTTGTCCAAGTTTCCACTTACAAGCTTCCTCAGTCATTTCATGGTTTTTGCTGCCCAAGCTGACATCCACTGCTACATTCCCCACCACTTCTTCCCTGTTTGTGAGCAAAAGGTCAAGAAGATCATGGCCTCTAGTCGGCCACTCCAGCACTTGTACCTGGAAGTTGTCCCCAACACTTTCCAAAATCTTTCTGAATTGCCTGTGCACTGGTGTGTTGTCCTCCCAGCAGGTGATTGAAGTCATCCATGAGAACCAGGGCCTATGATTGGGAAACTTCCATTAGCTGTTTGAAGAAAGCCAAACCTTCTCCTGGTCTGATGGTCGATAGCAGACCCCCGCCACAACACCATCCTTGTTGTTCTCCCCTCTGACCCTAACCCAGACCTTCAACAGGTCTATTTCCAGTTTCAGGCTGCAGCTTTGAGCAATCATATGGCTCTTTAATGTAAGGTGCAACTTCTCTTCTCCCCTGCTTGTCCTTCCTAAACAGTGTATACCTATCTATGATGACAATGCTACAATCCTGCAAGTTGCCCCACTAAGTCTCTGTTATTCCAATCATGTCATAGTTCTATGACTGGATAAGGACTTCCAATTCTTCCTGTTTGTTACCCAGGCTCTGTGAATTTGGTTCAAGCACCTAAAGTAACTAGTCAATTGCTCTGATTTCTCAGGAAGAATGAGAACACCTTCCCTGTTGGCCACTCCTGCTTGCACTTCCTCCAGGTCATCCACTTCCCCACTTACCTCAGGACTTTAGTCTCCATCTCCCAGTGAATCTAGTTTAAAGTCTTCTTTACTCAGTTAGCAAGCCTGTCTGTGAAGATGCTTGTCTCTCTTTTCAGGTGGATCCTACCTCTTCCTAGCACTTCTGTCAGGCACTATAAGAAAAGCAGTACATATATATCTGAACATTCAACACTTTCTTTCTGGATACAGTATTTCACCTATTAGGGTTCTGATCAGCAGGAGATATTTCACAAGAAAATGTAACAGAACTTTAATAGTATCAAGTAGGAGGTAGCAAATTTTCACTAACAGCAAACCAAATTAACCCAGGTCGGTCCTGATGTTAATTTGGCCTGCTGTTAGTGAAAGTGATCACAAAGGGACGTTTCCCTTCCCCATCATGCATTTGATGTTATAGAACCCAACACAGATAGGCCTGTAAAGTAGCAGTGGACAGAGGTGCCAGAACTGGCCATTACTATGCTAAGCTTGGAGGATACAGGGTATAGAGTGTACCAAGACGTACACACATTTTCAGCAGGAGAACACAGTCTTTGATCTGCCAGAGCTAATGGGTTAAAGCTGAAAAAGGCATGTATATTTGGTATGAGCAAAATAATGTACCTGGAGTGAAGTTAACACAACAAGGGGTATGGGATGAACATAGTAATATTATCCCCAACATGCCTGCTCTAATAGACAACAGAAGGTACCAACCCCTGGGAACAAGTAAACTGTAGGAAATTAATTTCCTAATTGAGTTGCAAAACCCATAACCTGAGAGCATTAGTATGCAGATGTCCAAAATTATAGGATGCAAATCTTAAGAAAGAGAAAAACAAAAACAAAGGATTTTGTTAAAGAAACCTTAGGCTTGAATTACTATGACAATACAAGCTAAATGCTATTAGTGGTCTTCTGAGGATGCCATCACAGAGCAACATATATGTAGATAAGAAAGACTAAGAATAAGAAATATTTTCTCCAGCTTCCACAGGTATAAAGAAATGGAGAGAGGGATTTCCCATTTTGCCTGAAAAACTCTGAGCTAGTTACCTAACAATAAGTTACAATAAACAAGCTCCAGGGTGCAATGCTGCCAAAACAATTGTATTTACTGCCTTCAGAAAACAGTAGTATTGATACTTCAAAGGAGAGCCTCAGAACACCACAAGAGATTAATTGAATGCTCTTATAATAAGCTGTGTTAGTAAGTTGGTTGTGGCTTTTCATACTTGTGTGTTATATCAATATGTTTAAGTGTTATTTTTGTTAAGTTTTGGTTGGGAAAAGAAGACATGGTATTAGAACATGCATCTTTGAGTAGAGTAGATTTCCAGATATGCAATTTCTGGGACAAAAGCAATGCAGAAACATATATTTCTATCCCAGGGAAAAACCTACAAAAAATTATTAAGAAACACATCTGTGGGAGCCCGTTGGCTATGTGATGCGGAGGGGCAACCAACATGGGTTTATAGCAGGCAGGTCCTGCCTGTCTAACCTAGAATCTTTTTATGACAAGGCCACCAAATGTTTACATGCAGGAGTCGAGGTGGATCTTATCTATCTGGACTTCAAGAAGGCCTTTGACATGGTATCCCATACCATCCTTATTAATAAACTGAGGAGATTTGCCATGGATGATTATACAGTAGAATGGGTAGCAAACTGGCTCAGGGGTCACACTCAGAGGGTGGTGGTGGATGGGTCAGTGTCAACCTGGAAAGATGTGGGCAGTGGAGTCCCTCAGGGTTGTTTTGGGGCCAGTGCTGTTCAACATTTTCATCAGTTATCTGGACAAGAGGGTGGGAAACACCCTGTACAAATTCGTGGGCGACACTAAAATATGGGATGAAGCTAACACCCTGGAGAAGAGGAACCAGATCCAGGCTGACCTTGACAGGCTGGGAAAGTGGGCAGAGAACAACAGGATGCAATTCAATAAGGACAAGTGCAAGGTGCTGCATCTAGGGAGGAAAAACTGCCATCATACCTATAGGCTAGGGGGGTGACCTTCTCAGCACCACTGAGGCAGAAAGAGATCTTGGAGTCACTGTTGACTTCAGGATGAACATGAGTCATCAATGTGATGAAATAGCAGAGCCAATTGCACCTTGTCGTGCATCCGTAGGTGCTTCACAAACAAGTCCAGGGAGATGATTCTCCCTCTCTATGCAGCCCTGGTCAGGCCGCAGCTGGAGTACTGTGTCCAGTTCTGGACACCGCAGTTCAAGTGGATGTGGACAAACTGGAGAGGGTCCAAAGAAGAACTACTCATCTGATTGGAGGCCTGCAGGGACGGCCCTATGAGGAAAGGCTAAGGGACCTTAACCTTTTCAGCCTTTCCAAGAGAATGCTGAGAGGGGACCTTGTGGCCGGTACAAATTCATAAGGGAGGAACAACATGAAGTAGGTGATGATCCGTTTACCAGGGCACCCCCTGAAATAACAAGAAACAATGGCCATAAGCTATTGGAGAGTACACTTATATCATGTGGCTGGCTGCCATTTTTGAGAGCTTACTGTGGTCAGCTCACCCATGCTTCTGATTGATAGAGAGAGGTGCGCACCTGGCTTCAACCTACCATGCCATTAGTCAGCCTTGATGAATAGGTTCTGGATAGGGCAAGGACTATGTGCAGCCACCCTCCACCATTGTGGTCTTTCTGAAAATCCAGACTGTAGCTGTGGCAAAACACATACTATGTCACATATTGTTGATGACTGCTCACTGACTACGTTCCGTGGTGGACTACAGTGATGGCCACTGATGATGCTATTGTATGGATTGGCAATTACACATAGATTTCATAGATTTCATAGACATTAGGGCTGGAAGGGAC
>NW_017728947.1:91521191-91525899 GCF_001723895.1 Crocodylus porosus
CAGGAGTTTGTGACCGTTCGACCTCGTCATCCCTTGGGGCGCTCTGGTGAACAAATGTTCCCCCAGATCCTGGTGGTCACCCTTGATAAACTTATAGGTGGCCATCAGATCACCCCTGAGCCTACGCTTTTCCAGGCTAAAGAGTCCCATCTGGTTTAGCAGGGGTCCAACATGTGCTGACTAACTTCAGACTCATAATTACAATAGATCTTCTATAGCAACAACAATTTCTTTTTGCTTAAAAATTATCTAATGTATTACATTGTCAGTTAAGATAAAGTAAAACATGTCAATTGTCATCCTGCACTCTAGATGCATGACACTCTTTAAATATGTTAATCCAGTATGTGTGTGCCCACATTTTTTCTTTCTTTCACACACGCAACAATTTTTGTCTGTAACTTGTGAGCAAAAAGCCTTTCACAATGTGGTGGAAAAAAATCAACCCAAAACATTATCTTACCAGAAGAATCTTTTCCCAAGTTCATATGTTGGCATATGTTTCATTGCATAGTAGACTTTTACAATAAACAGTTTTTTTATCTTGCTACAAATGGGCAGAGTATTGAGTAATAAACACGTCCTAGGATGCCTTTTCTGTTTATATGCAAACTTTTATTTTTGTATGTTGCTTGGAAATCTATACTCAGTCAACTTGTTTTAAAGAGAATGGGGAAATTATAAGTGAAATTATTTAATTGAGGCACACAAATGTAACACCAATGGGCACCCCAAATAGCTAAATCTTTAAAAACATGAAGATATAATTGTAGCCCCAAACTCTAGTGTTCTTGAAAATGTTATTTTTAGCTTTATTAATAGTAAAAATTTATGTTTCCATTCTACAGTCAGAAATTCATGTTCTCATTTGCAAAACAAATGCTTGAACCTAAAATCCTCTTGTATTCCAAATTTCCTTTGACTTAATGAGACCTGGAACTGATTGAGGGCCATTGTCTTGGTGCCCAAACCTCCTGGAACATACAACCCCCCTCCCCATACCCTCTCCCTCAGTGATTGACCTAACCGGTCTTTTCCCAAATGTATGTCTGTATCTTTATGAGTACAAACACCATTAAACATTTGGCTTTTGAAGTCTACATTCCAACAATCTTTAATGAGGCAGACTCCTGAGAGTATGTCTACATGGCACATTGTCTTGGAAAACTGCATCATTTGTCAATTAAATTACATTTGCTATATATATTATATCAGAGATGAAGACCAAAATAAGCATAGTAGAAACTTCTCAGTGAAACTTGATGAATTCCAAAAAGAAGGCCCTACTTTTTCTGCATCCTCTTAGTTTCAGCAACCATTCACTACTAAATATGTATTTATATGTGCAAAATGAGTATATAAACAGCAGATGTATGCATTTGTGTACTAATCTCTTTTGCACATAACAATGGATTTTGCTGTACAAACTGAATACATAAATTGACAGTCAGAACTGAGATTATCCTCACTGAAAATTTGGCTCAAGAAATGCTTACCTTTGCTTAAGAGAAGAAAGTAGCTACTATGTATGTGTAGTTACTTTAAATTTACTGGCACTGCTCAAAGGAGAAGTGCCTCTTCATTTAAGCCAGGCCTACAAAATTGTGGCCTTATTTTTTAAACAATATGCATAGGCAGAAGACTGAATAGAACCTCAAATACAATTAATTCATGCCATCTTGCACCAATCACCATTTAATAGGAAAATTAAATTAGAGAGAAATGACAGGATATAGTGAGTGATTAGCAGAAAAGAGAAAGAGTCTGTCTAAATCAGTTTGAATGGTCCAAACCACATAATATTAACCAGGTAGATAAAGTACCTACCTGGTACTTTACCTCTTAACTACCTTCACAATTGTTTCATTTGTGTACTCTAAAAGCTCCCTCCATGTTTGCTTAGGCATTTGTGGCTTAATGTGAAACAGCAAAAACCCATGTTCAGAAGAAGAAATGTATAACAAATTCAAGGCCAGAAAAAATGGCTTCACAGTGCTGACTACTCTGAACACCATTGCAGCAAAAGAGCTAATTGTTCAGAGTTGACAAAATTAGTTGTTCCTATGCTATGTTCTGAACCAAGCAATGAACAGAATACAAGGTTACAGAGATATGCAGTGCGGTAGATACTGGGTAGTATTCTAATATACGGCTAGGCCAAGATACAATTTCCTCATAACAGAAAAATAAGACAGACATGCACTCCAATTACTTCCAAGAGATTTATTAGTGGTGCATGTAAAACAAGAATAGCCAGGTAGGGTCAGCAGTACTGTATTGTAGGGGTGTGCAAAACGGGCTGTGTTCAATTTGGATTTGGATTCAGCCCAAAATCAGGTACAGTGATTCAATTCATTGATTCGGCTCACTGTCCACGATTCGATTTGACCGAATCCAAATCTGAAGATTCAATGCTGATTTGGAGAATCAGTGATTTGGGCATAGACACAGCTTTAAATGTTTTTTCTACGTACCTTGATGTACCAGGCATGGCTTGTGAACACTGCAATGCTAGGACAGATGAAGCATCCCATAGGAATGCAGAGGGACCTCTGCGTGCCCAGTGGTGAATGTGGAAGTGGACTGGAAGTACTTCCAATCCACTTCTGGGTCCACCAGGGAGTGCACTGGGGGCCCCCCGGGTGCCTCCCTCCTTGCCCCCAGGAGGCACCAGTTTCCGAGCGAGGAGGACATGGGGGGAGCCCCCAGTGGGCTCCCTGGCAGACCAGGAAGTGGAAGGAAAGTGCTTCTGGTCCATTTCTGCTGCTGAGCCTGCTGGGGAGCCCCCCATGCTCCTGTGGGATGCTCCATCTGCCCCAGCATCTCAGCATTCATGATCCACGCTTGCTACCTTGAGGTATGTAAAAATCTCTTCAAGTCAATTTGGAGGGTTCTGATTCAATTTGGAGAGTTTAAAGGGTCTCCTGATTCTATTCAGATCTGGAGATTCAGCCACTGAATCGGGCCGAATTTCCGCCGAACTGAATCAGCGACTGAAGCTTCATACAGCCCCACTGTATTGTAGCTCTCCAGATAAAGCACTGGCTGCTTGAAGAAGTTGCCATTCAACTCCTACCTAATCTTCAACATCAATGAAAGATGTACAAACAAGGTCTTCCACCACTGCTGATGTGTAGATGAAAATGCATCACAATCAAATATATGCCAAGCAAATAATAATATTTTTACATTGCCTTACCATGGACAGAGAATGCTAACCAGTCATAAACTAGAGCTCTATAACCAACTGAACTGGTAGACATGTACTTTGTGGTCAATAATCCAAAAGGTTAAAAGAGTTAAAGGGAGTGATCACAGATGTAATGCATGAAACTTGTATAACAGCACCAGGCAGATGGAAGGTGTGGCACAAAGAATGTGTTTATAGCACAGGTTAGGAGGCCAGTACACACCCTTGTCATGAAGGAAAGCACAGCCACAGGATTCTGAAAAGAGGTCAGACATAACATATAGAAGTGGCAACATGTATGCATGTGAAGAGTTCTGAAGTAAAAGCCCCACCCCACCTCCACTCCAGAGGAAGGGGAAAACTCCCATAGTCCTTGCAAATCTGACCATGGGATAAAATTCCTTCCTGACCCTAAATATGGTGATTGGAACACTGGCACACCCATCACAATCCCCAGCCTTGGCTGCAGCCAACACCCAATGCCTGTGAGGAAGGCTTAAAAAATGACTTGACAAATGTAGCAGAAAGGGGGTTGGGGAGAGGCAACTGACAAAACCCAGACACATGGGAAATACCCATAGTAGAACATAGGCATAGCTACACCTTGATTATCCCTGACCAATGGCTGTTCAACCTCTTCTTGAACACCTCCAGTCTATTCCACTGCCTCACTGTTCTAGTGAAGAAGTTTTTCCTGACATCCAATCTAAACCTACTTTGCTGCAACATTGAGTCCACGTCCTCCTCTCTGCAGCAAGACAGAAATGATGTTTTCCCTCTTCTTTACGGAAACTGTTCAAGTATTTGAAGACTGCTATCATGCTCCCTCTTAAGCACCTTTTCAGCTTTCTCACAGATCTGAAAACACATCCAAACGATGGGAATGAGGTAAGTCATTGCAGTATTATATGGTATGTTTGCACAGGACACTTTGCATGTCATGTGCAAACATACCACATAATATTTCAATGAATTACCTCATTCCCATGATCTGGATGTGGTTTCAGGTTTGTTACTTGCTCCATCAAAATGTATCCTCTTTTCAACATTCCAAAGACTTAATATTCCTAATTCATTATATACACTGTGCTGTGAAACTGACATAACGCAACATGAATTTCCCTTCCCTTTGGCTCCTCTTCCTTTCCTGCTTCTCTTCCAGCATTTCTTTCCTTCTCCTCCTCTTCTATACATCTAGGTGGTTCTGGTCTTCTCTCTTCCTCTAACCTCTCAATTCACCATCCAGTGCAAGGTGGCAAAGGCATGCAGTAAGGGAGCGGCCCTAGATTTTAGGAGGGCAGACTTCATCAAGCTAAGGAGGATAGTTGGAGAAGCGCTGAGGTCCCGGAGGGGAGGGGAGCCAGGTGTCCAAGGAGAGCGGTCGCTTCTTAAGGAGACGATCCTCCAAGCCCCAAGGAAGGTAATCCCAACGAGGATCAAAGGGAGCAGGAGAGCACACAAGCCTCTGTGGCTCACCAAAAGCATCCGGGAATGTCTCCTTGCTAAAAAGGAGGCTTA
>NW_017728947.1:91525983-91527282 GCF_001723895.1 Crocodylus porosus
ACATGAAATATTTACAATAAAGCTTAGCATATGTCACTACATATAATATCCCACAATTCACATAAACTATATAACTTACAACATATATAATAATTAATACATTGAACAAAATAGTTAAGGTTACAACACAATAAATAAATAAACACATATGGGGAATCAACTTATATAACCCAATTAAGTTACTAATATTTCCTAGAGCTACCAAGTAACAATACAAATATACATATTAACACATTAAGAACATATAAACTATATAAACTTCCTTAAAGAATACCCACAGCTATATAGACCTTGACACAACAATAATCACCCAAAATAGGGAGTGCACTCAGTACCTCCCTGAGTGGTTTCCTTGGAGCCCCTCCCCTTTAGGACCTCGGATGTGGACACATCCCTCCCACAATGGAGGGTGGAGGTGGCAGACCCTCCTGTCCCATGCCTGCCTCCCCTGAGGGGCCCGCTTTCCCAGCAACTCATGTTTCCTCTCTGAAGCAGCCAAGTCTCATCCCCTGGAGGCCAATCCCATGAAAGCCTCGCTCCAGCAATGCTTTTGGCTCTCCTTGATGGTCTGGTACCCCACACTGGGCTCTCTCATGTTGAAGCCAGACCCTTACTGGCTCTGGTTCCTCGGTCTCATACCAGGGGTCATCCCTTTCCCGGGCCCTGCTCTGGGCACCAGGGCTCTTTTAGTTCAAGGTGGAGCTGCACTGCAGGGCTCTGGTCACTTGGACTAGGGCTAGAGCTAACTTGAGCAGCTGCGAGCTGCTCCCAGGTGGGTCCTCCATGCACTGACCCACACAGCGGGTAAGGCCCAAGCAGCTGTGAGCTGCTCCCAGGGCCAGCTTTCCGTGTTCTGAACTGCACACCAATTTTCCAGATGCTTGATGGATTCACAGGCTCAAGCCTCCTCAAGTGGCTCCTAGAGCCTGATCCCCATGCATCGATTCGCACACCACTGAAGCTCAAGTGGGGTCACGAGGATGGCCATCTCTGGAGCTCTTTTCTCCTTGCTGTCTCTTGTCATCTGTTACCAGATTTGCCCGCTACTTTGGAGTGTGCTTATTTATTAGGGCTAGGGTCCTGGTAATTCTATTAATGTGCTGCTTGTGTTACTGGTGCTCTATTCAGAGATGTCTCTCCCCCTTCTGCAAGCCCTCACCCCCAGTGGAGCTATCTTGCAGGACTCAGTTCAGTGGGGCTGGGTTCCTCCAGTCCCCAAATCAGTCATACACACAAACACACACAGATTAATGTGACATGCCTGACCTGGCCAGGTTGGTCAGCATGGACAGGCTGACA
>NW_017728947.1:91528119-91546801 GCF_001723895.1 Crocodylus porosus
AAGCCTCAGCTTAGCATGACTTTTCCAGATCTTGCTATAGTCTTTTAACAGACTTAAGGCAATTATTGGAGTGTTCATAACCTGTTGTGGAGAGGACTTCCACCAGTTGTCTCGGGAAAAGTATGACAACATTTGTGGTCAGGGCTCCAGTGGGCTGGATGCTGTGATGAACCCTGTACCATTGTTCAAATGCTGTCCATACCCCAGTGACTCAGTCTATTGCCTCAGCATTCTCTAACCCGGCAACCGAGTTTTAGCCAATTAAGTTTACATAGGCCTCCCATAGTGGGACCGGGGAATGTACGGCCCGAGATGCCCAATAAACTTACTTTTGCTTAGAGGTGTGTGTGTGGGGGGGGGAAGTCCTTTGTAAATCCAGATGAGAACTGGTCTGATAAATGCTGAGCTGGGTGTGGGGGTTGATTAGCATTTGGAACACAGATTCCCCATCATGCAGTGCTTCCCTGCTTTGCTGATCCCAGAATTCACTGCAGTCTCTGCTTCAAGTTTTCTGTTCTCCATCTCTCATGTAAATGAATGGTCATCTGTTCCCATCTCAGATGCAAATGAGACCTAGGGCAATTGTTTCACTCTTGTCACCCTTATCTGGAGGGTTTTAGATGCATCTCTCACTGCATCTTAATCAGTTTCTGTTTAGGTGGGGGGGGTGATTCTTTGTGAGTCAGACAGTCTGTGTCCTGTGTCAGGGTTCCCCAAGAACAGGGAGCTGAGAGGTAACACATCTCTCCCCAGTGTGCCCAGCATGCTGCCCCTTTATACACTTCAGGAACGCCACCCTTGAAGTTTTCTGGACCTGGCTAGTGCACTTATGATTCAGGTTCAGTTGCTCCTTGCCCCCTCCCGTCAGAAAAGGGTGAGGCATTGCTTCCCTTGTACTGCCTCTGGATTGGTGGTTGGGCTACACCAATCAAACAGCAGACCATCGAGCCTGGTACTGAACCCAAGCCCCAAAAACATAAGCCTGCTACATATTTATGAACGTACTATTTGCAAATGCTGTTTGTAGTTCCTCTACAAAATGCCATTTTCCCTAGCATTCAAATGAAGATGCTCTTGACAGTGTCTCTAATGACTCTTACCAAATGTCACAAACAGGGGCAATGTGTAGAGGGTGCATGCGGGTGCACATGCACCCCCTGAGCATGGTGGTGCACCCCCTGTAAAAAGGTGCCACCGACACTGTCAGCAGCACTTGCAGGCAGTCACCGCTCGCCACCCTGCTGCCAACACCGCCAGCAGCATCTGTGGGCAGTCAGCAATCTCCTCTGGCTGTCACCAACACTGCCAGCAGCGCCTGTGGGTAGTCTCTGACCCCTAGTTAATTAATCAGTTAATTGTACAATACCTGTAACGTGTAGAGAGGGCCTTAGACAAACACAATCCATATATTTTATGAGGAAAGATTTCCCAAATCATTACATCTTGTTTCCCCTCCAACTTCATGTGGCAGTCTCACAAAACGCCATCCTTGGACGTCTTTTCTTCTCCCTTTACCTGGCTAATCTCATATGGAAACAAATTTAGCTACTGAATTCAGCAGCACTTTCACCACCCCAGAACTATTTCCTTCTGGCCAAACTAGAATCTTGGACTCTCTTTCTGACATCTTCTCAAAAATGTCTAGCCATCAGGTCAAGTTCAATATGGCTGACAAAGAACATTGAATCTTCCCACCAGGCTTGCTCCACGATTGTTTTTCTTAATAACGTTGGGCAATATCATCATCACTCACCCAGGCCTGTAACCTGGACTTCATCTTTGACTTGGATCTCTTTCTATCTTCACATTCAGATTATATCTAAGTCTTCCAAAGTTCCTCTGTATAATGTATCTAAAATATGGTCTTTCCTAATAATCTGAGCGTCTGACACTTGTATCCAGGTTCTCATTGTTTTACATCTGGATGACTGCAATATCCTTTTTTGTCTAGTTCAACAAACACAATTTTGCCATGATCACATACCCAGCGTACTCCTGCAAAAGCTTTTTTCTAGCCAGTCCCTTGACTGGGTTATCCCTCTCTATGCATCTCTTCACTGATTCTCCTATGCCATATCAGAAAAAGATGCTTTGCTTCATCTTAGACATCCTCACCAGCCTCTCTCCTCCCAACCTATCATATTTTGTTCAATATCAAGAGCTTAGCACCTGCTTTTGACTCAGGATATCAGTCTCCATTACCCATATGTTTATATTTCAAGCATGCATCTTTAGGCTTTTTCATACATTGCTCCTAATGCTTAAGCAAAAGCTTCCCATAAGCATCCAGAAAGTTTCTTTACAGATCTTCTTGAACTCTCCCCTTAAAAATCTATTTTGTCTTGATGCCTACAAAATATTAACAATCTTAGGCTGCTGGTACACAGACTGCTGCCTAAAACACCAATAAACAAGTCTTATTGTTTCCAGGAACTTCCTACTCTGTGAGTATCCACAGATGGTTATACATAGATTCTAGGCTTTTAAGAGGCTCTCTGTTGGGTTGTATAGCCCCTTGTCCCAATGAGTCCTGGCCTATGGTTTGGACTCTTATGTACTACATTAATACTATACTGTAGTAATGGCATTTTATTGCCTAAGATACAAGATGTACAGCATTAAGAGTCTATGCAGATATCCTACTTAAATGCACATATAGCATAAGAAAGAAATCTGACTTAACTTTGGTGAAAATATAAAGGAAGATCACTGCAAGAAAGAATCTATAGTCACATGAATATCTCTGACAGTCATGTTTGCCTGGTGTAGTGATATAAAGGGAACAGTTAGTATATGTGACTATTGTTGCCCTCAGGGTCAAATGTATATAGAGAATTCTGTGTTCATAGAATCATAGAAAATTATGGCTGGAAGGGACCTCAGGAGCTTATCTAGTCCAATCCCCTGCTCAAAGCAGGACCAGCCCCAACTACATCACCCCAGCCAAAGCTTTGTTTAGCCAGGTCTTTAAAATCTCAAAAGATGAAAAATCCACAACCTCCCTGAGTAGCCTGTTCAGCATTTTATTACCCTCCCAGTGAGAAAATTCTTCCTAATATCTAACCTAAACTTCCCTTGCTGCAACTTCAGACCATTGTTCCTTGGCCTCCTTGCAACACTCCTACCAATGCAGCCCAGTATGCCATTAACTTTCTTGGCAACAAGGTCACACTGTTGGTTCATATTCCACTTATTGTTCACAGCAAATCCCCAGGTTCTTTTCTGCAGAGCTGCTGCCCAGCCAGCCAGCCCCCAACCTGTACTGATGCATGTTCCATCCTAAGTGCAGGACTTTGCACTTTTCCTTGTTGAGCCTCATGAGATTTCTTTTTGCTCAATCCTACAATTTTTCTAGGTCATTCTGAATCCTAGCCCTACCCTCCAGCATATCTGCTACTCCCTGTAGCTTGGTGTCATCCACAAACTTACTGAGGGTGCACTCTATACCATCTTCCAGGTCACTGATGAAGATATTGAATGAAACCACCCCCAGGACTGACCCCTGGGGCATTTCACTTGATACTGGCTACCAACTAGATATTGAGTTATTGATTACTACCCTCTAAGCCTGATGCTCCAGCCAGTTTTCTATCAACCTTGCAGTCCATTTATCCAGCCTGTATTTCCTTAGCTTGCCTGTGAGAATGTTGTGGGAGATCATATCAAAAGCCTTGATAAAATCAAGGTATACCACATCCACTGGTCTCCCCACACCCACAGAGCTAGTCATCTTCTCATAAAAGGCATCAGGTTTGTCAGGCATGACTTACTCTTGGTGAATTCATGCTGACTGTTCCTAATCACCTTCTTCTCCAAGCACTTAAAAATGGATTCCCTGAGGATTTGCAAGCAGATTCTGCTCTATGATTTTTCCAGGGACTGAGGTGAGGCTAACCCCATTTTTTCCTTTCTTAAATATGGGAACTATGTTTGCCCTTTTCCAATCATACAGAACCTCTCCTGATCACCATGAGTTTTCAAAGATGATGGGCAGTTGCTTTGCAGTTATCACCCAACTCCTACAGCACCCCTAGGTGCATCCCATCCCACCCCATGGATTTGAATACGTCCAGCTTTTCTAAATAGTTCCTAACTGGTTCTTTTACCGCTGTTGGCTGCTCACCTCCTCCACAAGCTGTGCTGCCTGATGCAGTAGTCTGGGAGCTGACTTTGCTTGTGAAGACCGAAGTGAAAAAGTCATTGAGCACTTCAGCCTTTTCTGTATCCTCTGTCACAATGTTGCCTGCCCCATTCAATAAAGGACCAACACTTTCCTTAATCTTCCTTTTGTTACTGATATACCTATAGAAACCTTTCTTGTTACCCTTCACATCCCTTGTTAGCTGCAACTCCAATTGTGCTTTGGCCTTCCTGACTTCATCCCTGCATGCCCAAGCAATAGTTTTATACTCTTCCCTAGTTGTTTGTCCAAGTTTCCACTTCTTATAAGCTTCTTTTTTGTAATTTAGTTTATTGAAGAGTTCCTTTGTCTTCTGCCATACTCGTTAGTCTTCCTGCACTTCAGGATGGTTTGTACTCAAACTCTCAGTAAGATTTCTTTGAAGTACAGCCAGCTCTTCTTGACTCTTCTCTCCCTCGACTGGCTTCCCAGGGGATCATGTCCATGAGTTTCCTGAGCAAATTGAAGGCTCATTCAAACCTGGTACCAAATGTGGGCAGGACATGTGGTCAGCAGTTCATTCACTAGCACAAGCTCCTACACTATTGCTACAGACCATACAATGGCCTTTGTTTCCCTCTGCTTGTCCTATGTGCTCCAACAGTGACTTGCTAATACACTGCATTGTTTTCCATGCTGCCCATCTATACTGGAGTAAGTGCCATGCCTTGTTTCCCAAATCATTCTTTCCTACACTACTGTACACTTGCTAAAGACTTATTACTTTGAACTTATTACAATAAGTGAACTAATTTACATATCAGAAATACTAAGCTTACTTAAATGTATGTTCTTATTACAAGAACCCTCATCCTTTAATTCCTCAAGGTTTTACTCTGATTCATTGTGACATGACTGAAATTATACTGCAAGCTCATTGGGGCAGAAGCCATATCCTTGCATTTGTTTTGCAAACTTCTTTGCACAGTGTGGGGCATCACATATATAATTAACAGTAATAATCATTAAAATAATTAATTTTAAGTGTACTTCAACTGTTGGTCCAAGAACAATTTGTGCAGGATAGCAATAATCAGCCTTTATGAAGCACTTTGCACCTTTAAAGCACTAAATATGCGTTAGGTAATTAGCTAAGGATGAATGATGATCCTACATGAAAGGATAATCAACTGAGCACAGGGTGCTCCTAACAGTGCAAGGCCCTGTACCATATTCCGAGTTCTCACATGATTCTATGAACATGACATATGACATATGTACTCTGTACATAGCTAATGCAAAATACAAAACATTTAGATTCTCATGATCATATCAGGCCTACAAATAGCAGTAAATATGAGATGTAGTAGTTGGTCAGGGGCTTGTTGCTTCCTTCAACAAAAGGCAACAGACTAAGGGTGGAAGGGACCTCAGCGGGTCATTTGGTCCAAGCTCCCTTGCTTAAGACATGTTTATCCCTGACTGAACCACCCTAGGCAAGTGTCTGTCTTCTCTACTCTCAAAATCTTCCAAAGATGCAGATTCCACAACCTTTCCAGGTAGACTATTCCAGTGCTTAACTACCCTCTTAGTGAGAAAGTTCTTCCTAATATGGAACCTAAACAGTTTTCCTTGTTACAATTAAATACCTTTGCTCCTTGTTCTGCCTCCTGTGGCCACAGAAGATAATCTATTACCATCCTTCAAGTGTTTATCGAAGACTGTTATCAAATTCCCCTTCCGTCTTTTTTTTTCAGATTAAATAATCCTAGTTCCATCAACTCTTTTCTCATAAACCATGAATCATGTTACCTAGACCTTCACTCTTTTCATATATTTGGTTTATTCAGCCTCTCACCAAAATAGCGCTGATGGTGGGGAGGTGGATATTACATATAATTACCTTATACTGTCAAGTTGGATAGTCTCGCACCCAGTAAAGAACTGTTTACCATTACTGACACTCATTGATTCACTTCCCCATATAGAAGCTTACAGAAAATACATGAAGATCTCATTTCATTAGTTTAAAAACCTGCCTATCATATATAGCATGGAAATGCTTTCTTTTGCAATGACCATCTTTTTTCTTAGGCAGATAGTGGCTGGGTAACTACATGCATTCAACTGATAGGTCCAATCTCATTTTGAAAATCAGGTACTTTAATTCCAAAATTGTTCCAAAGCATGCCACATCAGTAAGGAGTGACATCAGAATATTCATCTGGAGCATCAAAAATTCTAGAAACCCGGTTTCCTGCTGCCTTTGGGCAGCAGGTAGGAAAGCAGCAGGACAGGGCTGCAGCTGGGCAGGAGCACAGGTCTGGGACTGGTGGCAGTGCAAAGCTTGTGCCCAGGGGAGCAACATAGAGCTCAGGTGGGCAGTGTGTTGATGTGAAAGAGCGTGAGAGATGTAAGGACCGCCCCCCCCATTGCATGCTGCTGCTGCCACCACCTGTGGGGGTTGTGCACCATAGGGGCAGGGCACTCAGGGCTCTGGTGCCTGGTGGGATGCAGCTCTGGCCAATGCTGTACAACAGGGGCAGCCTCCACCAGACTGTCTGTAACTCTGGTACTCCCTGCCATGCACATGCAGCTCCTGCACTGGCTGGACATGGGAGGGAAGCCCCACATGCTGGACCCAGCTACTTTACCCACTGGGGATGCACAGCACTGGAGAGAAACCCGAGGTGCTGGAGCCAGCTGCCTTCCTCATGGAATCATAGAAGTCAGGTCAGAAGGGAGCTAGTAGATCTTCAAGTCCGACCCCCTGCCTGGGCAGGAGAAAAACTTGGCTCAAATGACTTCAGCCAGGTCGGCATCAAGCCTCTTCTTAAAGACTCCCAGGGTAGGAGCCAGCACCACTTCTCTTGGAAGTTGGTTCCAGCTCCTAGCCGCCCTGACTGTGAAGTAGTTCTTGTGGATGTCTATTCTAAACCTACTCTCAGACCACTTGTGGCCATTGTTGCATTATGCCAGGGGGTGCTAGGGGAAACAAGGTCTCTCCCAAACCTTTCTGGTTCCCCCTAGTGAGTTTATAGATGGTCACCAGGTCCCCCCTCAGCCTTCTCTTGTGAAGGCTGAACAGGTTCAGGTCCCACAGTCTCTTATTGTAGGGTTCCCTGTAGTCCCCAGATCATGTGAGTGGCCTCCTCTGGACCCTTTCAATGTTGTCCACATCTCTCCTGAAATGGGACGCACAGAACTGGACACAGTACTCCAGCTGTGGCCTGACCAGTGTCGCGTGGGGGAGAGGATCACCTTCTTGCCCCACTCCCAAAAGGACTATTTCCAGGGGGCAAGGGGAGGGACTTCTAGTGGCAAAGACCAGGGAGTTAGGGGTGGGACTTCCAGTCCCAAGATGGTGGCAAGGGGGCAGGGCAACTACCCATGCAGCCCTTGACAGCTCACCAAAATTCATTAAGCAACCCTCAACCTGAAATAATTGCCTGTCCCAGTTTTAGAACCACAACTCACCAGTACTTGTGTCTTCTTTCAGCACAGATATGATTACACTGAGCAACAACCAACTCCTCAGAGAAGTAGCTATGAGCAACATATGGAGGAGGATTATTAGCCATGAAAAGTAAAGACGTGAGTTACAGCATGAAAGTAGTCTACATATCTTTGCACTCACCTTCAGTAGTAGAAAACTGCCCATTGGGTTTGCAGATATGTATGAAACTCCTAAGTACACTATCCTCATTCACATATCACCCACACACCAGTCACACCCTTAAATGGTATAGCAGTGCCTAACAAACATATGCAAGAGGCTCACAGGCAACATTTCTTAACATGCTCCATTCTACCATAGCAATCATAAGTATGATTGTGGGACACAGTGAGCTGCAATAGTTATAATCAAATCCAATAAACAATGAGCTGCATTCTGTGATTCTGGGCCTATTTAGAAGTCTAGGTAGCTCTGTAATGTAGCCCTAGGGGAAGCTGATCTATCCACTAAAATTCTCATCCAAACTCTCCAATACTCCTTTGTCCTAGAGGATAAAAGTGTTGGGAGGGACTCCAATGGCTGAGCGTACCACCTCTGTGCAGCTTTTGCAAAGAATATCCCCCAGGAAACATTCAATATTTTTAGTCTAAAGGGCTCTAATCTGGCCTGATGTTTCCTTTGAGTACCAATCAGCACATTTATTCAAAAAAGGTAAGATGAAACCATAAACATGGCCCTACTGAAATAACAGCAGGTTTTGCCATTGACTTCCACTGAGACCAAGTTCATTCATAGCATTTATGCTACATCATGGTGCCTAAATGTGCGTCATGCTATGCCAAAGAACACATAGAAAATAACTAATGTTAATGATAGGGTGTATACCTCTAGGAGGATTGAAACCCTTTATTGATTTTTATGTATTTATTTGTTGTGAGATTTTGCACCTGGGAAATGAACTGCACATGCAAATCAACACATTTATACCACTAACTGCCTATTTGTTCTTGACATCCCACAGCTAGAAATGCACATGCTGATTTGTGCCAACAATTCAACCGCGTACAAGCTGAGGTTTGACTCTTAGGTACAAACTGTACCCAAAAAAGAAACTATGTATGAAGACAAAAATAGTGCCATGTTTAAAACTGAGGTTTTCACTTCCCTGCTGATCAGGAGTGAGCCGCAAATGGGGCCCCTCCACCAACCATCAGTAGTGGGGTGCGTGAGGAACCTGCAAAATTAAAGGAGCTGCAGCATAGCCCACTTCTTCCGTGATTCTATTAGGGCGCTAGCAATAATGCTTTGAGAGTTAACCACCATGCAAAGACATTGGCTGCTAAGTCAACACAAAACAGTCATGTGCCAGCTCATTAGCATCACTGTAACTTGTATAGAGCAGTGAGTATATAAAAGAAAATGTGCTGACAAGGCAGCAGCAGCAGGCACTGGATGGTTAACGGTGTGTAGTAGAATGCCAGCTGCAAATGGAAGGGAAATGAAACTAGAGGCTGCTGTGACAGACTATGGGTTTTACTGTAATAATTCTCTTTCCGTTGTGCATATGTTTTAATAATGCTGTGTGCCTCAGTTTCCCTAACTAGTGTGTACGTGCAGAATGAAGGCCTAATAAAGTCCTTGCCAAGTCTTAGAGCTGCTTACATGTTTGATGAGACAAGATGAACCACTGGCATTAACAGAGACTTGAATTGCTATGTTGACACTTCAACAAGGAGGGATTGCAGGTGGCATCCAGGATGTATGTAAGAGAGAAAGATATAAGCAGGACAATGGATGGAGCAGTCAAGAAAAGAGGGAGTCTCCTATGAGTGGGATGTCTGAGCAGAACAAACAGCCAAGCAACTTTGAAATGCTCAGGACTGTGCAACCTGGATTAAGGACAAAGGGCTTAACCCTTTGAAGGGGGACCCACTTCTGTCTGGGTGTCCAATAAGTGCCTTTATTGAAGAGGAGCTATCCATTTTACTGCTTGGAACTTGAGGGTACAACTCTTCTTCCTATCAAGAGGTGTAGCCCTCTCTCAGAAGCTGAACTGGAAAGTAACTTCTCAAGGAAGGGCCATGGATAGCTAGGGAGTGACAGGGACTGAAAGGCAGTGGTCTCCAAGTCAGAAGAAGCCAGGGATAAACCCTACTCCAGAAGGGGATAGCTCTTCAGAGGGCAGTGAGAGACCAGTCAGTGGTGGTCCCAAGCAATTACTGCCTCCCCCCACAGTCCCCTTAGTGGGGAGGGGGAATCAGTGACAGCCACCCTTTATAATATGGGCACATTACTGGTATTTCTACTCAGGAGAGGCAGTCACACTCTGCTGATGATGTGTCATGGTTCAAAGAGCATGTAATGAGCTAAAGGGTTACCTGACTGTTTCATGCTATGTCCAGGCTCTTCAGACCCTTTCACCAAGAGCCCTAGTATCCCACCCCCCTCAAAGCAGTATAGCATGGAAGTGCAATGGGCTTTGGGCTTCTTACACGAGGACTAGCAACCAATTGTCAAACTCAAGAATCAAAAGTACACAGTGCAGACAAAACCATATTCAAGTCTGGTCCTCAGATCTGGAACCTCATTTCTATGCTCTCAGGATCTCAGTATGAGTGGTCTGGCCACCCCTCTCCTGCTTGCACCATTTTAGCACTCTTTCCAGCACAGTTCTCCCTGTGCTCCCTTCTTCCTGATACTTCTGCCTCTCTGTTTGTCATCCTGTCCTCCCTGCTTACGTTAGTTGTGGGAAGAAAAGGCAACAAATGGCCATCAGGTGATGGCTGCCCTCCTCTGCGTCCTATTGTTCTGTTCCAGGCACAGTACTTTTTTGTAGCTGGGATGGGAAGCAACACAGAAGAACTGCTAGCCACTTTCCCTGCTCAGCAGCACTATCCTTCAGGGAAAGTTGGGATTTGGCAGTTTTCTCTCTCCTTTTTAGTCTTCTGGCCTCATCTCTGGGACTGCCTCCACTTCTCTCCTTTTCCTTTGTTGTTCCTTAATAAGGAGCAGCCCTTGGGACTCAAGCTACAAAAGTTGTTTGACTCTTCTCCTCCCACCAAATTTGTGAACCCACACACATCAGAGGGGTTGCTGGGCCATAAAGTTACCCTAGATCCTGTCAGAACAAAAATTTGATTAGATGCTGCCGACACAGAAGATTGAGATGGACATGCATATTGGACTCTGTGAGTGGAAAGTTCCAAGGCTCACCCAGCCTGTGCCCCCTGGGTGACCTGCGGAGCTGTCAATCATTGTTGACCTACTTTCCCCACAGACGCATGCTCAGACAGTGTCAGCTTCTGACTGAGAGCATGCTCAGTCAGAACCTGACATGAGGTAATCTGACTAGAAATTTCTCTGCGGAGAGCATTCTGATTGGCCACTAAATTCAGATAAAAGTTCCGTGCGCCCCTCCCTCGGGGGGAGATCACGGTAGCTGGAGACAGAGGCTGGTGCTCCAGGGACTGTCGTCCAGTCAGGCTTTAGGGCCTATCGATCTCTTCCCTTGAGCGATTGGCACTTCGTGTCCCCTGATTTCTGGTGATTGCGGTTCTGATTTATTGGCTTTTGACCGATTTATTTAACCTTTTGGCTACGATTCGGATCATCCTAACTGCATTGATTCCCTGGTTACTGGACTATTTTCGGCTTTGACTTTGACCTCGCTTTCAGAACACCCTTGGTACCTCAATGTGACTCTACTTACCTGGCTTTCAACCTTGGCTTTCATCATTGACTATCTGGTTGCCCATCTTGGACTGGCGTCATGACCCCGGTTATTGACCTACGTGTTACAGTTTTGTCTGTTTGATTACTTCCATTTATGAGCTGTTGACCAGCCCTGGGACTAGCAACGGGTGGCCACTCGTTGTGAACCTCGTGGGCCAACAGACTCCTCTGTTGTTTATTGTTTACATCTGTTACTGTAACTGAAGATCCTACCTACGCCATCAAAGCGTAAGTGTAATAAACCATTAATTTGGAACCATAAACGTACGTGCCACTCAGACTCGACCGCCACTAATCCCAACCTGTCCATTTCCAATTTGCCACCACTCGACCAACCAACCTTGACCGAGACTGTGAGCTTGGCTCGCCAGCCGCAGCTCCGGATCCTCGCACAGATCCGATAAGACATATGGCCCTACCATCCTGAGGAGACTGCTGTCCTGGTACGCAGATGTACCTTGTTCAGTACACCGCCATCTGCATAGCAAGAAATTCAACAAAGTGGATCTCATATACTGAGATGAATTGATATAAAATTTAGTACAGCCAAGAGCAGGTAAAAGCAGGATAAGCAACTACAACATAGTCACCCAGATACTACAGTGATACATTAAATAGCCTTGAGTGGTGATAAGGAAGTGTCCTCTAATTATGTGACAAATGAGTGTAAAATTAGAAGTGCTTATGGACCACACCAGCCTAATTAACTGGCTTTGCTTTTGGCGTTAACAAAGACAGTGCAGGTGATCAAAATACGTACACACTTTTAAGGGGACACTGAAGTACACTGAATACATACTTTTTGGTGAGTACATTTCACTAATAACTAGGGACAAGAACAATATTCTTCTCTTCATTAGACACCTGGATCAGATTCTTGTGTCTGGTCAAATCCTAATGCAGTTGGAACAGATACTTTTGCCATTGCAATGGCTAATCGTAGCCATATGGTACTGTCACCACAAAATGGGATGACAAAAAAATGCCACCCTGGTCAGAATAGGCTAACAAGCAATGATCAACTTGAGAATGTCTTACTAATTACCTTGTTATGCCCATAGCTAAGGGCCTGCAGTATTGTTCCAATGGAATAATGTGTGGTATTACCACCAGCTAATTGCACATGCAGCGTTTCAATGAGCATGCACTGTGCCATGTTTATGTACGTCCTGGTGGTGTAATTCTGCTGTGTCCTGTTCATAGCAATGGTTGCACTGAGTGTACATCGCCACTCCCACACCTTGCAACAAGTCCCAGTACACATCCACACCCCTCTTGCCAGATGTGGTTCTGTTTTCTATGAGCTGATATTTGGATGTTTGCAATGCTTCATGCTGTACATGTCTCCTATGTTCTATAATCACCCTTTTCACAGCACTCTATGCTTGCTCACAGGCTGCTGTCACTGTACATATGGTCACCATATGGATTGTGTTGTAAATTTCCAGAGATTTACCTCTGTAAACTCTTTGTTTCACAGTGGGATAGACATGGCTCTTGAATATCCTGTTCAACTGGAACCTTTTCATGAAGCAACACTGTTGGCAGCAATGTCTCCTGTTTTCTCCCCTGCTATAGGTGTAGTTCCATCTCTGGTATTCTACCTGGTCTTATCTTATATCACTGCTGATTATACTACAGCACTTTTCATTCACTGATGACTTACATAAACACATCTGCTGGCTCCTCACTAGTCTGTGGTACAGCTCCCCGATCATGAGATCAAGCACAGATTGACCTCTACATTCCAGGGACGCCAGCATCCATGCAGCGTGTCTTTGCCACCCAGCCAGGTCATCTTTAGGAAGAAGTATGTCAAGGAGAAGCCAAAATACTCTCTATCTGGCAGAAGCAGATACAGATACAACCTCAACAAGGCTGTAGTATTGGTGCATCTAGACAAACAGCTGTGCAGTAGTGAGCTTGCTTTCGACACACCTTTCCCTTCACATTCTGTGCACCCATTCCTCCCCTGCCCCCTCCATGCTCTACTCCTTCTCCATTCTTCTCTTCTACCTTGGTTAAGCTTCATTCCCATAAAGCTAGTCCTCTCCTAAAAGACTGTGCAGAGCTAACACGTTTAGCCACCATTCTCTGTTTGCTCTGATTGGATGTTATACTCCCCTCCACCCCCAATTTGTCTCCTTAGATCAGTGATTCTCATCCTTTTTTAGGTATAATTAGCCAAAAATTCAAATCAGATCTGAGTTTTAAATGCTTCAGAATTGAACCTAGGGCTTTGGTTCAGTTCATTTCAGAAATGAAAGTTCACAAACAGAAAATCAGAATCATGAGGTGAGATCATATTTTGAGCTTCTTTGTAAAGATCGATTCTGTAACATGGTTGGGTGATATGGTTAAAAAATGATTTGGTCCAGTCTATATAAATGCATCCAAATCATTTATATAAAACAAGGACCACAGGCTGTCATATAAAATGATCCCTGGAATGTACTGGAGTGGCCAGGTAGAGCCTTTGTCATCAAATCTGTGCCTTTAAATGACCTGTTGTGACAAAATGAATCATTGCTACAATACCTGGATGTTTTCCTTTAAGTTATGATCGCATAATATGATTTATAATTCACATGAGTCCTAAACCCATGACCACAACCTCCCAACACTTAGGAGTGTTGTAGTAATCTGGATGACCTGAACATCAATCTGAATCCATCTCCAGGAAACTAGATAAATATTTGCACACTAGACCTATTTTTTTAAAAAGAAAATGCAAGAACTAAAATTGGCAAGGTATTTCATGGTATTCATCCTAATCCTTTTATTCAAACTGTGTAAACAAAATTTGATTGTGTACACTCTTAACAGCCACTTAAACATTGGGCAGAAGAATAAATGTTTTCGCTTGATCTGAGCCTTGAAGAGGCGAGAGGCCAAATTTCAACTAACCTGTAACTTTCTATTGGTCACTTACTTTCCAATAACAGGGAATGAAGAGTTACCACAGACTTACTAAGAATCCCTGACACAAAGGTGCAGCTAAGAATGCTTGACATTAGGCACATCTACATGTGATGCTATGCTATGTCACCATAGCGGGACACTATGGTGACGTAGCTTGTTGCTACAACAAAGTAGCATTGGTGAGCACAAACCATGGCACCAATGCTACATCACCGGAGTAATGAACTATCTTGCTATAACATGTTAATACAGCGATGTAGCTCCTAAAAGTCATGGATATAGCTGCTAAAAATAACAGCTGTTACTGTGCTGTCATTTAGTACTTCCTAACGCAAGTACTAAATGATGGCATAGTACCTGCACCACGCATGAGGGACATGTGTAGATACGCACACACCGTCTACAAAGGTGAAGGAAATGAATTCCTTACAAGTTCTTTATGTGAACCTGTCCCATCAATTTTCCTTTCTTGTAGTCTTCTTCAGTTGGTTTTATCATACCAATATATAGATAGGTTTCATATTTCATTATCAGTTTTATGAACAAATATTGTTGCAATTTAGCATTCTAGCCCCAACAATATTGATTACAGAATGAGAACCTCAAGTTCTCTTATCAGTGTCCTCTGCAGAACAGCAAATTTCAAGGTTTTTAAAATTTCTACCCCCACAAATAACTAGAAAAAAAGTGTGATTTTTTTTCATAAATTAATTTTAAATGGATGATACATATTTTAAATTAATTTTCTAATTATGATTATCAATTTTACTAGAATTCTGATAAAACCTGGAGGAATTGGAGTCCTGTTATGCTAATCATGACACTCACATAAAATAAAAAGGCAATTCACTGTTCTAAATGTTTACAAACAATCATGTAGTGAGAAAACAGGCAAAGAAGATAAATTAACAAGCAGGAGGACAGGATTCCAGTAAAGTGGTTGAAACTGGCATAATACATACCAGGCAGGGTACATCAACTGCCTACTCTCATCAACACATTTTTTTCCCCAATAGTATGGTTTTAAAAATTGTCAGATACTAAGGCCCCACCTACACACTAGTTATTATGTAATTAGCTGGTTAACTGCACACTTACCTGAGACACAGTACATGTGCAAAGTACCTAAAAACAGCTACACTTCAAAAATGCTTACTAACTTTATAGCTGTTTGTTATCCAGCTTTAATTTCCATGGGTAGCAGGGTCTGCCACCACAGCTGGGAGCCCATCTGGGGTGCACCATGTGCAGCCAGCGCTGGGAGTCCTGCAGTAGAGGAGACTCTCCACCCCAGCAGTGCCTGGCAGCTGCAAACTCTAAGTCCTGGCAGTGCCCCATAGCTGCTGGGACCAAAAGTTCCGTAGCTGAGGATGGTGGTCCCAGAAGTGCAGGAGGCATGGCAGTGGGACCATGCATTAGATCCCCTTGAGTTGTGCTATTGGTGCAGGGGAGGCCCAACTCTGGGTTCCCCCTTCACTGGCAAGAAGCAAACTCCTGCAGCTGAAAGTCCCCTCAGATGAGGCACTCCATGCACCCCTGCAGCTGGGAGACTGCAGCTGCTGCAATCTTCGAACTTCGGGGCACCCCACAGACCCCCAGGGTTGGAGCAGCTGCTCTGAGCTCCCAATCACAGTGGCACATCACACACCCCTGGGACTGGGAGATCCCAGTGGAGCACCTCCATGGTTGGGAGATAGCAGCAGCCTGAGAGCCCAGAATCAAGCTCCCTCTGCTCCAGCAAAAAGACGCAATGGGGTCTAATGCATTATCCACACTATCATGCTTCCTGCCATGCATGCGTAGCATTAGATCCCATTTATCCTTTACCTCCACATGTAGAGGGGTACTCAGTATACTGGCTTCATAATGGCTATAAAAATCAAGATTTATAACTGATTCAAAAAGGTTAATTTTTTAGTAATGGCAACTGCTTAACAGACCTTGGTTAAGGATCACCATAAATTATTCTGTTACAGCCACTAAAATTTATGCATAGGCAATCACTACCACAGACCTCCTTTACAAGCAATGTGGAATGAAAAAAAAAGGTTAAAAAAATTAGATCAAATCACACAAAATTAAGTTAGACAAATTAAGAGTAGATTACAATTAGCCAAACAAAATAGATAAGAGATATTAGAGATTATAATAGACTAAATAGATATATAAGGTCTGCACAGAAGGGTTTTACATGCTTTCTCTATGGGAAGATTTAGGGGTCGTCTAACCAGAGGTGTACTGCAGCACAAACTATATGGCTTTATGTATACCAGTATACTCAAAAAGCTATTCAGACTTCCTAACACAGGAAGTTATAAATGCATCATGTAAAAATGTGCACTGATATAACTGCATTCACACTTAAATTAAATTAAGAATTTATAGAAATGACACTTCAGCATAACAGGTCTTGTTGCAGTCTGGGTTTTAAAATAAATAAACATAGGCTAAGAACCTAGATATGGGCATGCAAGTAAGACATGGCAAATACTACCTGATTGCACCAGTATCCCCACAGGAAGTGGCATTGATGGCACTCAGAGGTGTCATAGCTGGTGATGACTCTGAAAGCTTGACTGGACCTACGCATGAAATTTAAATGACCAAATTAAAATAATGGTGCATCTTGCAGAAGAATGCAAGATCATGATTGGCACCATGCAAAATAGAGCAATCCCAACTGATTTCATCTCCTGTGCTAGTTGCAAAAGTACCCAGTGTTTTATTATGCTGAACCGTTCATAGATATCTGCATACCCCTATGTGACTGTATCCTGGTTAACACATTTGCCCTTAATTAAGGCATATTTCTCAAAACAGGCATTCAATGTCTGTCTGAGGTTTTACAAATGTCACCCTAAATCACTAGTGGTGCAGACTATTGTTAAAACAATTACCCCAAACTGCCCTGTAATCAATGGAGACTATTGTAAATTCTGCCCTTTTGTTAAAATAACTACCCAAAGACAGCATCCTGCAATTGATGCTCCAAAGTATTCTGTTCAGTCAATCAAGACACATCTCATTAGACCACCTCTGGAGTAATTAAACGGTTACAAAAACAAGTTTCATACCCAAACACTCCAAAATAGGATCCTAGCAGTTAACAATCATAATGTGATGATCCCTGCATACCTGCTTTGTTCAGACTTTTGTGTGCATAATAAAGAAAAACTATAGCATGTTGGCCACTCTGGAATTTTGACCAGAGTCCAAGGGGCTGCCATTCCTCATAGAGGCTGCGCCACTCCCTCCCAGTGGGACCTGAGCCTGCAGTGGCCTGGCCCAGTGACACCTCCCAATCCCTCAACCCCCATTCTTTTGGGGGCCCTACACCTATGCCAATGACCACCAGCGGCTGGGGTAGCAGGGCTGCAGTGCCCCAGGAAGATGGGCTGACTCAATGCTGGCCTTGGCAGTGGGTCTTGGGCAGGCTGGTCTTCATCCCCTCCACCACTGTTGCTCCCCAGAGTGGGCTCTGCAAGATGCCTTCCTGGCTCCTTGGACCATAGGTCAGTGGCTCCCATGTACCATATCTCCTGTTCTGGACCTCACCCACCACCATCATCTCCCAATCAATGCATGGTGTAAAGCAGCGGTTGGCAACCCCTGACACGTGCCGAGCATGGCATGAGAAGCCATTTTACTTGGCACACCATGGTGAGCCCCTGCTCCGGGTAGCTGCTGCCTGCTGGGGGCAGCCCAGGCTCCTGGCTGGCAGCAGCTCCCCAGAGCCGGGGCAGCTGCAGGCAGGAGGCTCAAAACAGCTGTGCTGGGCTCTGGCATCAGCTCTGCACTGGTGCGTGCAGGCATGCCTTGGACCAGGCGGTGGGGGGCAGGGCAGCAGTAGTCTCTCCCCTGCTCACGGCACTAAGATAACGAGCCCGGCACTGCTGTTTGGAGCCTCCCAACTGCAGCCAGCCCTGGCTCTGGGGAGCTGCTGCCAGCCAGGAGCCTGCGCTGCTCCCAGCAGGTTGCTGGGACACTGCAAGCCCTGCTGGGAGCAGCCCAGGCTCCAGCAGCTACCCACAGCCAGGGTAGCTGCTGGCAGCCACAGAGCCTGGGCTGGAGGGCAGGGGCTTTGGGTGGGGAACAAGGGGCATCAGGGCTGGGGGCAAGGGGCACAAGCAGGGCATCCTGCCATGTACCCCTTGCCCTCATTTTGTTTTTCTGCCATGCTGGCAATCTGGCACCTTCCGAGGTAGGCATTATGGTGTTTTTCGGCACAAGTATCCCCGCAGGAAGCGGCACTGATGCCACTTAGAGGTGTCACGGCTGGTGATGACTGTGAAAGCTTGACTGGACCTATGCATTAAATTTAAATGACCAAATTAAAATAATGGTGCATCTTGCAGAAGAATGCAAGATCATGACTTGCAAAATGTGGTCTCCATCTTCAAAAAAGGGAAGAGAGAGGACCCGGGCAACTATAGGCCCGTCAGTCTTACCTC
>NW_017728947.1:91547756-91552720 GCF_001723895.1 Crocodylus porosus
CTAGGGAAGTGGTGCTGGCTCCTACCCTGGGGGTCTTTAAGAAGAGGCTTGATGCCTACCTGGCTGGACTCATTTGAGTCCAGTCTTTTTCTCCTGCCCAGGCAGGGGGTCGGACTTGAAGATCTACAAGGTCCCTTCCGACCCGACTTCTATGATTCTGTGATTCTATGAAAATAGAGCAATCCCAACTGATTTCAACTCCTGTGCTAGTTGCAAAAGTACCCAATGTTTATTATGCTGAACCATTCATAAATATCTACATACCCCTATGTGACTGTATCCTGGTTAACACATTCACCCTTAATTAAGGCATATTTCTCAAAACCGGCATTCAAGTCTGAGGTTTTACAAATGTCTCCCTAAATCACTACTGGTGCAGAATATTGTCAAAACAATTACCCCAAATTATAACTACAGCATTAGGTGATGGTCCCTGCATACCTGCTTTGTTTGGCCTTTAACCGAACTATCAAGAAGGAATGCTTTGAAGCTATACAGTTAAACTCTATAAGAATGAAACAGAGTTGCCTGCAAGGAATGCAACCCAGGAAAGACAGACAAGTCATTCTGCACCCAGCTATTCACCTGCCAAGCCATAGATCCATGCTCAGTGAAACCTGACAAGACTGAAAACCGCTTCCTGCTTGCATCTGTGAGAAATACTCTTTCAGCTAATACATACTAGGACTTTTAACTTTTCTCACATTCAGTAAATGAGCTCTCTTTCTCTCATTTAGTTGTAACCCATGCTGACATGCTAAGGCCAGGGGATGCACATTTTGGGGCCTGGAGGTGCCAGTAGCCCTGGCCCTCAAGCCCCTCAAGCAGACTACTGACTGAGGTGTCCTGTAGAGAAGTGTACGCCTCACCCTCACCGCCCAGGAATTCACTCTGAACCCAATGAACACGTTATTCTTTATTATACACAGTCAGTTTATATACAGAAAAAAATAAAATAAATAAACAAAAAAATAATAACAAAACTAACAATTTAGGAAAAATTACAACTACAGCACCTAAATAACTAAATTCACCTCATTATCTCAGAGCAGGTTCCACCATCTTTGCAGAGCTCTTTGTGCCCTGACAGTCTCTTCAGTTACAGCTGTAAAGTGCTTTCTGCATGCCTACCACCCAAAAAGTGTAACTTCTGTACCTGGCCCAAGTCCTAATTCTGGCTGCACTCAGAAAGATCCAGAAGAGCTTACCTACTATCCAACTGCCAAAAGGGAAATCTAACACTTGTGCCTCGTGACTCTATATCCTGTTTCCTCAGTACTTGTTGGTCCTCAGAAACAATAAGAGTCAAATTCACCTGTGTTGTAAGTCCATCTTTACTCAGGTTACATCACTTGCTTATAACTATTCCATGGATACCTGTTCTTATCTGGCACCTGCAACACAGTGATACAATGGTGCAGAAAAAGCATTATGCTGGGACTACTTGAATCAAGGTGGATGCATGGCAAGTATACATGTCTGCACATGGGGTTACAATCCATGCTTAGCGCCAGTGGTGCGGGAAACATTCATCATGTATAACTGAGTAAATTCAACTTCAATCCAGTGTTCATGGATTTACACCAGCATGAGGGGAGAACACAATCAGTGATTTTAAATAGTGTCATCCAAAAAAAAAAAAAGAGAGAGTGAGAAAAACCCTGGTATTTGCATTCCATACAGAGGATCAGGCAAGTCTGTATTTGCATTAAAAAAAATAACAGAGGGGAAGGAAACCCTTCAAAGCCCAGCACAAGTCTGCCCCTGCCTACACCTCTACTCTCATTTCCTCCTACTCTTTTTCTCACTCCGCTCACTGTGCCAGTGCCTCAGGCACTACTGCTCCCTTTCTATTTCCCTCACTATATCAATGTCCATGCCATCCCTCAGACCTGAAACTCCTTCCAGCCCAAGGAAAGGCAACCCTCCTCTTTTCATTATAATCCCTCCTTCGAACATACTGCCTCCCACCATGCCTGCCGGTGCAGTCAGATGTGCTGTTACACAACCAATAAAAGGGTAATTACAATGCTTTGATGATCTTCCAAGGCAGATTTTTGTCTGTGGTTTTTCCTCTCCATTTACACTGTAATCCTTATAGGACATGGGTCATGTTTTTCCTTATGTATGATCAGCATTATTTAACATCAATCTTAACAGAAATACCCAGATTCTGAACCCAGACCTGGTCCCATTGTTAAATCCCATCTCACCTACGTTGGGCTTTCTATATTATCTACACCTACTACATACAAACACCAATTTCCACAGTCCCCTTCATTCCTAAAGTATGGGGACAACATGCCTAAAGACAACATGCTTTACAAGTTTAAAGAATGTACAGACACGCTACATTTTGTGAGTGGGGGAAGTCATTTTTATCGCCCGTGAAACCCAGTCACAGCAATACTGGTTAGGGCTCATCAATTAAAATGTTTATATAGTCACTGTTTGGCTGTACTCTCCAAGCAGCAGCCAAACAGTCTCAGAAGGGACTGAACAGAACAGACTCACATCAGCGCAGCAACACACAGGTATGTTCTACTGCCATCTAGCCACCTCCAAAGGAATTTACAACTAGGCCATTTACCTCTTATAGTGTGTGTTACTTTTCTCTTAAATTAAAAGCTCTTTTTATGCCAAACCTTCAACATTTTATCAGAGTCAGAGTAATACTCCCACAGTTATGGAATACCAACAGAACAGCTTTGCTGCCGCTTCCAGGCTGTATCTGTGAATCCTCTGGGTTGGAGTTCTGGACAATGGTCAAACAAAAAATGATTCTAAGGAGCACTCCCCTATCGAGCCTCAACGTTTCCTTGCATCACTGTATCACTCCAAAAGGAGCAGCCATAAAGCAAGGAACAGCAGCATGGAGTGCCTGCAGAATTTTTCCTGCATGCCTCTCTACAGCCATTTAGTAGATGGAAAACAGGACTTTTCAAACTGAAAAATCTCAGTTCATTATCCACATAGATGGCCCAAATTCTACCTTCTTTTCTCCACTAACATCAGTGAGTGGCATTGCCTGAGTAAAATAACAAAAAATTTGCACCTACATATAGTGTATAAATGCTTCTCTTACACGTAGGGTGCATCTACATGTTGCTGTATGGCAATGTTGCTACAGCACCATGCTTTAGTACTTTCTTTTGGAACCACTAACGCACGTCACAGCAACCACCTGTCCTGCGCCATGCATATGGCGCACAGTTACATTTTGTTTTTATGTTGCCATAGAGGCACACTAAAATGGGGGAATGCACTGCTACAGCAACATAGCTGCTGATCACGTGTAGACCCATGTGATCACTACAGTGTCGTAGTGCATCGTACAGTGACATAGCATGCGACATCACCATAGGGCGATGTGTAGACATGCCCATAGACTCAAAGTTAAAGGAAGTGAGAGATTCATCAGGTCTTCCTTTAGCATGCAATATCATGTGCCATTTTCAATTAGTAAATAAACCTTCTCTTTGACAGTAAATAACTTGGTAAATGTCAGATGTAATATTATATTAAACCTGTTCAATTCAGGGATTATTTGCAACCTTATTTATAAGGAAAATGGTCACTTTTCTTTTTTCCTTAAGATTAAATGGCTGGTTTGCCTTTCAATTTATAAAAAATCGTTGTTTCAAGATTATATGAAACCAGCCCTTCACACAAAGACTCCTGTCTTTTGTCATCCAGTTATTTTTGATCTTTTATAGGACGGGGCGGGGGGTTGATTTTGATTCTTGTATTCACTGACTAACTGAATCCAATTAAACCTATTAAACTGACACAGTGTACTTTTCAATAGGATAAATTAACACTTTTGGGTATCTTTTCTTTCATTATGTTCTTCTTTGTTTTAAAAATGGCTCTGTTAAATAAGTGTATGTGTATTATGTCCGTTAGGGACAAATCCTATTCTTAGGCTCAAAAAGCCTGAAAAGCTATTCTGTGGTGTTGCTCAGGGTACAGGGTACAGGGTTGCTTCCAGGGTACAGGCCAGGAAGACTGTAGAAAATACAGAGGAGAGACAACAATCAACCAAGAGAACAAGAGTTGTTTAAGAGATGAAAGAAGTCAGATTGTACTGCTTTGCAGCAGGGTAGAGGGTTAAGTCCCAGAAAAGGGCAGGGATGCAGCCGGTGTACCTGTAAGCTCTCAGGATTCTATAGTCAAATGCCCCACAAAAAAAAAAAGTTAGGCTGTAGCCCCTGCTACTGTACAACCCATAACTTGCAAGGAATACTATGCTGCACAGTTGCTCTGCCATATGGCTGCAGTGTGGGATGTAAAGCCTTACCTGCCTTATGACCAGGACTAGTTTCCCCACACAAATGTATCTATACAGGTGGGGATGAATTATGCATAAATTCTACAGGTGAATTCAGCTGAAAATGTAAATTATGCATAAATTCTACCTGAGTCACTTTTATTTGGCTTGTTTGCAGAACGTGGGCTATCAGCTTAGAGCTCCCGCTTGCAATAAGCAGAGCACTTTTGCAAAGTTCAAAGCAGTGGGATTTAAAGACATCTCTTTGGTGGATGAAACATTGAACCCTTTGGTATTTAAATCAGCTGAAATGTAAGATACACAGTATCTGCTTTTCCACTGCAGAAATCAAAACCGACTATCAGTTCATGTACAGGAGCATAGAACTGGATCCCTTGACTTCACTGGGAGTTTTACCTGGTTAAAGATTTGTGATATCACTCTAGATTTGCTGAAAGAGCAAAGAGTAGCACATTGATGGCAAAACCATACAAAATATATTTTAAATATCAACATTCAGTTTATAGATGTGTACATTCAGTAGCCATGAATAAGTGAATTTTAATGCAAGTTCAAACTGTTTTTTACTCAATTTATTCCCTATGTATAACATTCTGAAACTAAATCAAGATTATTTGCACCATCTACTGGTGAAACAACTTACAACAATGTTAAAGCAACATTAAATTTTGAA
>NW_017728947.1:91552820-91564194 GCF_001723895.1 Crocodylus porosus
TATAAATGCTTCTCTTACACGTAGGGTGCATCTACATGTTGCTGTATGGCAATGTTGCTACAGCACCATGCTTTAGTACTTTCTTTTGGAACCACTAACGCACGTCACAGCAACCGCCTGTCCTGCGCCATGCATATGGCGCACAGTTACATTTTGTTTTTATGTTGCCATAGAGGCACACTAAAATGGGGGAATGCACTGCTACAGCAACATAGCTGCTGATCACGTGTAGACCCATGTGATCACTACAGTGTCGTAGTGCATCGTACAGTGACATAGCATGCGACATCACCATAGGGCGATGTGTAGACATGCCCATAGACTCAAAGTTAAAGGAAGTGAGAGATTCATCAGGTCTTCCTTTAGCATGCAATATCATGTGCCATTTTCAATTAGTAAATAAACCTTCTCTTTGACAGTAAATAACTTGGTAAATGTCAGATGTAATATTATATTAAACCTGTTCAATTCAGGGATTATTTGCAACCTTATTTATAAGGAAAATGGTCACTTTTCTTTTTTCCTTAAGATTAAATGGCTGGTTTGCCTTTCAATTTATAAAAAATCGTTGTTTCAAGATTATATGAAACCAGCCCTTCACACAAAGACTCCTGTCTTTTGTCATCCAGTTATTTTTGATCTTTTATAGGACGGGGCGGGGGGTTGATTTTGATTCTTGTATTCACTGACTAACTGAATCCAATTAAACCTATTAAACTGACACAGTGTACTTTTCAATAGGATAAATTAACACTTTTGGGTATCTTTTCTTTCATTATGTTCTTCTTTGTTTTAAAAATGGCTCTGTTAAATAAGTGTATGTGTATTATGTCCGTTAGGGACAAATCCTATTCTTAGGCTCAAAAAGCCTGAAAAGCTATTCTGTGGTGTTGCTCAGGGTACAGGGTACAGGGTTGCTTCCAGGGTACAGGCCAGGAAGACTGTAGAAAATACAGAGGAGAGACAACAATCAACCAAGAGAACAAGAGTTGTTTAAGAGATGAAAGAAGTCAGATTGTACTGCTTTGCAGCAGGGTAGAGGGTTAAGTCCCAGAAAAGGGCAGGGATGCAGCCGGTGTACCTGTAAGCTCTCAGGATTCTATAGTCAAATGCCCCACAAAAAAAAAAAGTTAGGCTGTAGCCCCTGCTACTGTACAACCCATAACTTGCAAGGAATACTATGCTGCACAGTTGCTCTGCCATATGGCTGCAGTGTGGGATGTAAAGCCTTACCTGCCTTATGACCAGGACTAGTTTCCCCACACAAATGTATCTATACAGGTGGGGATGAATTATGCATAAATTCTACAGGTGAATTCAGCTGAAAATGTAAATTATGCATAAATTCTACCTGAGTCACTTTTATTTGGCTTGTTTGCAGAACGTGGGCTATCAGCTTAGAGCTCCCGCTTGCAATAAGCAGAGCACTTTTGCAAAGTTCAAAGCAGTGGGATTTAAAGACATCTCTTTGGTGGATGAAACATTGAACCCTTTGGTATTTAAATCAGCTGAAATGTAAGATACACAGTATCTGCTTTTCCACTGCAGAAATCAAAACCGACTATCAGTTCATGTACAGGAGCATAGAACTGGATCCCTTGACTTCACTGGGAGTTTTACC
This sequence comes from Crocodylus porosus, assembly GCF_001723895.1. Taxonomy (NCBI): domain Eukaryota; kingdom Metazoa; phylum Chordata; order Crocodylia; family Crocodylidae; genus Crocodylus; species Crocodylus porosus. Next base: position 91,554,442 of record NW_017728947.1, read on the forward strand.
TGGTTAAAGATTTGTGATATCACTCTAGATTTGCTGAAAGAGCAAAGAGTAGCACATTGATGGCAAAACCATACAAAATATATTTTAAATATCAACATTCAGTTTATAGATGTGTACATTCAGTAGCCATGAATAAGTGAATTTTAATGCAAGTTCAAACTGTTTTTTACTCAATTTATTCCCTATGTATAACATTCTGAAACTAAATCAAGATTATTTGCACCATCTACTGGTGAAACAACTTACAACAATGTTAAAGCAACATTAAATTTTGAATTAAATTAAATCTAGTTTTTATAGAACCAGAGTTTAATATATTTAGGGTCACTTAAAATTATTACTCATTGTACATGTGTTAGTAGTCTATTGCAAGTAGTCCACTTAGTAACCCTGCCTAGGAAAAAAGAGTGTTGACATTAAGAAAGATTAACATCAGCATACAGAGTAAATTCATCCATTGGCAACTCAAGTGAAGTGGTCGATTTTAATATGATTCTATTATGAGTCTGTCTTGGGTCAATTTGTTCAAATCATAGAATCACAGGGTTGGAGGTTACCTCAAAGGTCATAGAATCCAAGCCCCTGCACAGATGCAGAATTTGCTGTTCCTAAACCAAAGCTCTCATTAAGGAAGAACTGAATCTTGCATATTGAATCAAGTTTGAAGATTTTCCTTGCTCTATCTTCTGTTTATCAAGATATATCAGAGTTCTTTGCTAGCTTCCTTTTCAAAAACTCTGAGTTGCAAATTTAAATATAAAACAGTAACTCTGGACCAAGTTAATTGTGAAAAAGCCAAATGATGCATCAGGAGAAGTATTTCTAACAGAACTAGGGGAATACTGATATCATTGTGTGAGGCAAGTGATGAGACCTCATCTGGAACACAGGACAGAAGTCAGGTAACCCAAGTTCAAGAAAGCTGAAATTCCAACTAAAATAGGTCCAGAGATGGGGATGGTTAGAGGATTGTAGACCCTACCATCCAAGAGCCAGATAAAAGAGCCAGGCTAAAGCTGAGAGGAGGTAGTATTTTTAATGAAAATGCACCATGGGTATAAACAATAGTGAAGGAGAAAAGCTTATCAAGCTAAAGGACACTGTTGGCATAAGAATAAACAGTGGTACACTGAGCATGAATTAATTTAGGATGGAAATTAGAAAATGTCTAACCTTCTGAAACAACTTTCCAATGAGAACAGTGTAGCAAACAAGCTTACCAGTTTTAAGATAGAGCTTGATAGGTGTATGGAAGTGATTAAATTACATGGTTACCTGAAGTAACAGGGGATCAGACCCAGGAAGTCTCTTCCAGTTCTATGTTCTAGATTTCTCAAGCAGATGCACCTTCTTGGCTTCAGTGTAGTTGTGCCCGTTTTTGAGAACAGGGAACTTAGCTGTTCCCTAGAGATTCTGAATTAGGCAATAATATTTTTGATTTCCTAACCCACTTGTTAGATGGGATATGCTACCTTGGCAGGGGCAGTCATTTATCAGATATCTCTTGATGTCCTATACTGTTTTTGACAGACATGTCTTTCAAAGCTTTTAAACACATTCTGTATACATTTTACTGGACAGTGCTTACATTCTAGGAAATTGATGTTTTACAAACGGATTAAATTACTTTTAAGTGCAGTAACTGAAAGTCAGATAACCATGTGAGTATTTGTCACATTTAACAGAAAACACTATAATATTAAAAAAAAGAGTTGTCATAAATTTTGACTTGAGAACGAAAATGATCAAAGTGAGAGAATTTTTCAAATTTTCCAAAAAGGCCTCATTGTGTGATGTATTGCGAGGTGTGACAAATAAGACCAGCAGGCTAGAGACTTGGCCTCAGTCACCTGACCAATCACATAACACCTATCCATAGCTTGGCCTTGAAATATGCTGAGCACTTACAAATTAACTGAAATCTACGTTCAGTATCTCTGAAAGTCAGGTTTCATATAGGTCAGATTGAACACCCTAAACCTAAGGTACTCACAATTTTGAATCCCTTTTGAAAATTCACGTAGTGGTCATGTAAATAATGCTATCGATTTGTGCTGTTTGGAACATATGCCAGGAAATGGGCTCTCACAGATCTTTCATTGTCATTTCATACTCTTCAGGTGTTGCTGTGACAATATAAGTATAATAAAGTAGCAGTGTAGTGCTCAGGAAGTAATATGTAAGTAAGCCTGTGAGTCAGTGTATAAAGGGCAAGCATAACATGACATGAGCGTTACTCCCTAGGCACAGTGCTGGAATTTCTGTACCTCATGCTGCCTATGATTAAGCATGTTGCAAATGGTTTTTATAAGGATCCTCTGAGAACCATTTCAGTTTGTTTTCCTGAAATGGGAAAATGCCAGCGTTCCTGAATTCATTCATTCAGGTCTCTAAGTGAGTACATTTTAATTCTGACAATGTGAAAATACAAAGGAGACAGGACCTTACCTGACTTCCAATTACATTTAGATGCTCTTTACTTTTTCAGATGCATTTGCTTTTCAGAAACATTTCGCCTAGTTGCACTCTATTCCATAGCCAGAATCTATTTAAAGAATTATCAATCAACATCTCAAAAAACATCCATCTGATGCATCTAGCTGCATTTTCTATAAGGCATGTGCTCATCTGAGAATTAGAGAGAGACTATATATATATAAATTTGTTCAAGAGCAATCCTTGTTGTATTACTATCCTTTATGTGGGTGTGCATATGCATGACCAAATCCTCTCACTACTCAGATAGGTAGTCCCATCGAGATCAATGGGGAAAAAAACCTGTGGGTGAAATAGGGGCTATAATTTGTTCTCTCTCTCAAGGGCTTCTTCCCTTCCCCCATTTTTGAGGCATATGCAGAACAGCACATGGAAGAACCACAGTAATGCCAACTTGCTCTTAGCCTTGGGACAAGTCTTGAAAAAAATTCAGATGTTTCTCTCCTTCTCTGTGCAATTTTGAATTGCAGAGAGCTACAAAATATCAACATTCTTTCCTGCTGCACTCCCATTTACAGCCCTACAGACTCAACAAATGTGGTGCCTTGGGGAAATATAGCAACAACCAGGTTGTAAGAGAAGTCCCAAATGGGTTTTCAAAAGGGTTCTGTTCTCTGCTCATTTTCCCTGCGTTAATGCAGGTGTACAATAGGCCATTACCATTTAGCTTTGTATTATATGCAGCATGTTCTGAAGGAGGCTCTAAACTTTTCACATTGGTGATAGAATATTCTTTCAAAAAAAATAGGGCAAACTTATATAAACAGTATTGTTTCTTTAGACACGGCCCTACAAAAGCATGCTATAGAAAAGTATGTTTCACTATAGAAAAACCTGCTTTATTGTTATACATCTGGATTGCCTGTTGTTTTTTTTAAGAGTATGCTTTATCCTAGTGCCCCTTTATTTCAAGGAACCGCACATGTGTTCCTTACATTAATTAATGGTAGAAAGGAAGGATTACAACAGTGGGGAACCTGAGGCCCAGAGCTGGGTGATTTGCTCAAGGTTAAATATGCATGGAAGAGAAACTGTGTGCAGGGCTGAGACCAGAAAATCTGGGAAAAGAATCTAAAGGTCACCTTAACCCTGTTGACATCATTAGTTCTGTCACTGGGTAACAGTTTCACCCCAAGATCCCTCCTAGTCTTGTGCTACAGCCTTTAACACACCCTTCCCCCTCCCCCCAGGCTGCATGCTACACAAATCACCCTCTGGGCAGTGGGTGCCCCCATGGTGCATCACCATGCTCCCCCCAATTCTGTGTAGTGGGTATCCTCTGCAGCACCCTGCCCACACCTAGGTCCCCTCACATCTCCAGCTGCAGGGTCCCTCAGCCACACAGGTTACACTACCCTACCCCCAGGGACAGGGGCAGGCAGTGGAAGTTGGTGGACTAAGGGGGAGGCTGCAGTAGCAATAGAGCAATGGGGGGAGTGACACCCAGACCAGGACCCCATGTCTGCTGGTTAACCCTTCAGAGGCTACATGCAATAGCTTAATAGGGTTACTCTAGCTCTTGCTTGATTTTTCTTCCATGCCTTGATTTTTGCCTGTTTTGCAGGGTTTTCTCCATCTTTGATACCAAATAATGTAGCAAATTAATTATGTCATTTGCAAAAGTGGCTCTTACAAACTGAGGTGTGCATATCTGGACTTAACATCAGAATCACAGAAATTTAGGGTTGGAAGGGACCTCAGGAGATCATCTAGTCAACCCCCTGCTCAAAGCATGACCATCCCCATCTAAATCATCCCAGCCAAAGCCTTTGTTTATCCAGGTTTTGAAAACCTCCAAGGATGGAGCTTCCACCACCTCTCTGGGTAACCTGTTCCAGTGTGTTACAACCCTCCTAATGAGAAAATTCTTCCTAATATCTAACCGAAACTTCCCTTGCTGCAGCTTGAGACCATTGCTCCTTGTTCTGTCATCTGCCATCACTGAGAACAGTTTAATTCCATTCTCTTTTGAATCCCGCTTCAGGTTCTTGAAGGACGTTATTAAGTCCCCTCTCAGTCTCCTCTTCTCTAGACCAGATAAGTCCAGTTCCCTCAGCCTGTCCTCAAGTCATGAGCCCCAACCCCCTTACCATTTTTGTTGCCCTCCACTGGACTCTCTCCCATTTGTCCACACCCATTCTGTAGTGGGTGCTCAAAACCAAACACAATACTCCAGATGTAGCCTCACTAGTGCTAAATAGAGGGAAATAATCACCTCCTGGCAACATACCTACCAATTCAGTCCAGTATACCCTTAGTCTTCTTGGTGACAAGGGCATGCTGCTGGCTCATATTCAGTGTATTGTCCACTGTAACCCCCAGGTCATTTTCTGCAGAGCTTCTGCCCAGCTAGTCAGCCCCCAGCAGGTACTGCTACATGGGATTGTTCTGTCCTAAGTGCCGGATTTTGCACTTGTCCTTGTTGAACCTCATGAGATTCCTTTTGGCCCAATCCTCCAATTTGTCTAGGTCCCTCTGAATCCTAACTCTACCCTCCAACATATTTACTACTCCACCCAACTTGGTGTCATCTGCAAACTTGCTGAGGGTGCACTCTATGCCATCTTCCAGGTTGTTGACGAAGACATTGAACAAAACCAGCCCCAGAACTGACCCCTGGGGCACTCTACTTGATATAGGCTGATAACCAAACACTGAGCCATTGATTACTACTCTCTAAGCCCGATGCTCCAGCCAGTTTTTATCCACCTTACAGTCCATTCATTCAGCCCCTACTTCCTTTACACATCTGTGAGAATGTTGTGGGAGCCCATATCAAAAGCCTTGCTAAAAATCAAGGTACACTGCATCCACCAGTCTCCCTGCATCCATAGAGTCAGTCACCTCATCATAGAAGGAAATCAGGTTGGTCAGGCTTGACTTGCCCCAGGTGAGTCCATTGCTAACTGTTCCTAATCACCTCCTTCTCCTCCAAGTGCTTAGAAATAGATTCCTCAAGGATCCGCTCCATGATTTTTCCAGGGACTGAGGCGAGGCTGACTGGTCTGTAGCTCCCTAAATCCTCCTTCTTCCGTTTCTTAAATATGGGCATTATGTTTCCCCTTTCCCAATAATCTGGGACCTCTCCTGGTCACCATGAGTTTTCAAAGATGATGGCCAATGGCTCTGCAATCACATCAGCCAACTCCCTCAGCACCCTTGGGTGCACCCTGTCCTGACCCATGGACTTGTACACATCCAGATTTTCTAAGTAGTCCCTTACCGGTTCTTTCACAACTGTTGGGTGCTCACCTCCTCCACAATCTGTGCTGCCCGGTGCAGTAGTCTTAGAGCTGGCCTTGCTTGTGAACACTGAGGTGAAGAAGGCACTGAACACTTCAGCCTTTTCTTCATCCTCTGTCACAAAGTTGCCTCCTGCATTCGGTAAAGAACTCACACTTACCCTGATCCACCCCTTGCTACTGACATACTTGTAGAAACCCTTCTTGTTACCCTTCACATCCCTTGCTAACTGCAACTCCAATTGCACTTTGGCCTTCCTGACTTCATCCCTGCATGCGCGACCAATGCTCTTATAATCTTCCCTAGTTGTTTGTCCAATTTCTACTTCTTATAAGCTTTCTTTTTGTGATTCAGTTTACTAAAGAGTTCCCTACTAAGCCAAGCTGGTCTTCTGCCATACTTGCTAGTCTTCCTGTGCATCAGGATGGTTTGTTCCTGCAGTCTCAGTAAGGCTTCCTTAAAGTACAGCCAGCTCTCCTGGACTCCTCTTCCCCTCAGACTGGCTTCCCAGGGGATCCTGCCCATGAGTTCCCTGAGCAAATCAAAGCCTGCTTTTCTGAAGTCCAGGGTCCTTACTCTGCTGCTCACCATCCTTCCTTTCCTCAGGATCCTGTACGCAAATCAACTTGTGGTCACTGCTGCCCAAGTTGCCATCCACTATTACAGTCCCCACCAAAGTTAAATCACTAAAGGTACAGCTGTGGCCTCTCTATATTTGAAAACAGTAATTTTGGCCTTAGTCTTGGTAATTACTAGTTCATACATATTAAAAAACATTAGTTTTCACTCCCACACTGTTATCACAATAACAGAAGCATGCTTACCTTCTTAATTTCCATAGAATTGCAAAACCTGACCAAACTGTTGCCAAAAGTTTTTTCTCCTGTTGGTTGCCAGAGTAACCAAAGAAGCTGAAACTTATGGAGCATTTTCTGATGCCTCATTTCATATCATTTTATTTCTTGATTTCAATAATTTCTGTAAAGCTATTGACTTTGATTTTTAGCTTGTATTCAGATTCTGTACACTTGTTTGTCTCAGTTAATCACTGCATCAATAGTAATATTCTAAAGATGCATCCACTCTGCAAGGTGCTGGGTCCTTTAAATCGGTGTTGAGTACTCTTTGAGCAAGGAAACTTGAAGGGTCACTTTTGCATCTGGTGGTTTTCTGCACTGTTTGTCTTTGCGTCACTTTAGTATATCTACACATCAACATTTTTTAAGAAAAAACTATGTTGGTGCCTCCACACACAGTATGCTCCTTCAATAATATTTGTACCAATGCATCCTGGAACTGAATCACCTACCACATCAAGACATTGTGGTTTTCTGTACTGTAGATGGGATCCAGGGCTTCTGGGTAGTTTCCCAAGGAAGACACCGCATTTTTAGCCAGATTTAGGGGGACAAGATTTGCTTATATCTGCTCGCACTGGGGAGACACAACTATGGATGACACTGGGTCCACTAGACCTGAGCTAAGCATCTTCTTCCCAGTTTTCCAATGAACTGATGCAGCAAGTATTTCAAAATGTTTTTGTGGACTCAAGGCATCACACAGGCATTGCAAACTCAATGCATTCAAACCAATGAAAGGTCTGTTTCTTGGCAACATTTGTTTTCCTAACTTATTCTGGGCTTGGGAGTCCTGAAATAACCTTGGATTTTCTGATACCATGATTTGAGCAGGCAAAAGCTCAGGTAGATTGTGGACCTTTGGTGTGGTTCTTCACCCATGGAGCAGCAGAATTTTACAGAACAAAAGCCCATACCTGAAATTCAGACTGACTCAGTTACCTGAGTCCCACCAGGTTCAGTGAAACCACTGAAGGAAGTAAAAACTTTTAGGCCAAGTCTGAAATAATCAAAAGTTCAGTAACTTAGTTTGGCAGACATTCCTCATTTCCAGCCAGACATAGGAACAGCAGCAATTAGGTGGGGGAAAAGTGCTGAAAGATTCTTAATTACTGAGCAAAAGTTCCATTATGCAGGGACTGAAAATTTACATAATGTTCAGTCAGCTCCAAACTGTAGAACACTTGTACTGTAGATGACTGCTGAGCTGCAGCCACCTCACCCTGTAGCTACAATATCTGCATAATGTTTGCAGTCACCAATTCAAAACAGATAAGGGCACCCAGTATTCCTGTCTAGACAGGCTGAAGTAAGAAACTTTCAGAACTACAGGTACAACTGGCACCTTGACAACTAGGTTCCCTTCATATTATTTTACCATTTGAGAAATCTTAACATCATACACTGCCTACTATGCCCTAAGAGATGAAGCATAGAACTTCACAAAGACAGCACTCATTTAATTTTAAAGACAAGGTTTGGATGCTGTCACATTTTAACAGAGAGCACCAAAAAAATTAGATTGGGAAGATGAAGGCTGATTTTTTTTTATATGACATCAATATTGCTTTATTTTGGAAGTCCCTGTTACAGAAGCCTATCGATAAGGGGGAAACTCACATACTGATAGATTTATACATGCTAGGGTAAGAATGGACCTCAACAGATCATTGAGCCTGATCCGCTGCCTAGGCAGGAAAGAGTGCTGGGGTCACTTACCCAGAGTGCCGGTGAAATTTCACACAGCCCTACCACTTACTATTGCTATTATGCCCCATTTTTTTCTTTATTATTTGGAGAATAAGTTCAGTACTTTGGATTACATTGCAAATGCAATCCTTTTCCATGACTCATCCTTTTTGCTCTTTAGTTTATAGACAAGGAGGGAAGATGGTGGACAATCCTACCCACATTTTCCGCAAGGAATGTATGAAATCTGGAAGCACACCAAAAAGTGTGGAATCATATTCTGCTCTCAGTTCCAGCCAGGTGCCTATCTAGCCTTCTCTTAAAGACCCCTAAGGTAAGGGAGAGCACCATGTCCTTTGGAAACCCATTCCAAACTTTGGCCAGTCTTACCATGAAGAAGTTTTTCCTGATATCTAGCCTAAATCTGCTCTCTGTCAGTTTGTGACCATTGTTCCTTGTTACCCCAAGAGGCACCCTGGTGAACAGAGCATCTCCAATCCCTTGCTGTGCCCCTCTAATGAATTTGTAGGTGGCCACAAGATCACTTCTCTGCCTTCTTTTGAGGAGGCTGAAGAGGTCCAGGTTCTTCAGTTTCTCCTCATAGGGCTTGTCCTGTAAGCCCCTAACCATACGAGTGGTCCTCCTCTGGACCCTCACAAATCTATCAACATCCTTCTTAAAGTACAGCACCCAAAACTGGATGCAGTACACCAACTGCGGTCTAACCAATGCTGCATAGAAGGGAAGTATCACCTCCTTGGATCTATTTGTCATGCATCTGCTGATGCGTGATAAAGTGTGGTTAGCTTTGCTGATGATTTTGTCACAATGATGACCCAACATTCAACTTGGAGTCCACTAAGACTCCAAGATCCCTTTCCGCTTCTGTGCTGCTGAGAGGGTCACTTCCCAGCCAGTAGGTGTGCTAGACATTTTTGCACCCTAGGTGCAGCACTCTGCACTTGTCCTTGTTGTACTGCATCCTATTGTGTACTGCCCACTTTTCTAACCTGTCCAGGTCTGCCTGCAATTGTTCCCTACCCTCTGGAGTGTCCACTTCACGCCACAATTTAGTATTGTCTATAAGATGATATAATAAATCTACCATTGCCAAAATCTCTGAATCTCACAAGGAAGAAGAAAAATCAGTGACCTCCAGATATTTTAATTACATTAACATGAAAATGTCACTCTTGGAATTTGAGTAACAATGATGCCTAGACAACATTCAGCACTTTCACTCAAATCTTAGCAATGCATTCATTTCAGAAGTCTAGCAGCCTCTGTAGAGATGCCAGTTACTCAGCTGGGCTGAGTTCCCATCCCCAGGGCTACCATTGGGCTGGGGAAAGGAAGTCAGCCCAGCTGGGCTGAGTTCCCAACCCCAGCATGACCATAAGGCTGAGTTTGTTTCCCCAGCCCAATGGTTGAGCTGGGGTTGGGAACTCAGCCCAGCTAGCCTGAGTTG
>NW_017728947.1:91564449-91575479 GCF_001723895.1 Crocodylus porosus
TTTTTTCTTTATTATTTGGAGAATAAGTTCAGTACTTTGGATTACATTGCAAATGCAATACTTTCCCATGACTCATCCTTTTTGCTCTTTAGTTTATAGACAAGGAGGGAAGATGGTGGACAATCCTACCCACATTTTCCGCAAGGAATGTATGAAATCTGGAAGCACACCAAAAAGTGTGGAATCATATTCTGCTCTCAGTTCCACCCAGGCAGCCCCTTCAAAAAGATTGCGTGAATACAATTTGGAAAACAGTATGGTCTAATATATCTATCACTATAGTTGTGGGGAATCCATGAGATGATTTAAAGCCTTTTTAGGAGACTTTTAGTTTCCACGGAGAAATGATTTACCTTGTATTGAATGGTGGCAGCCAAGCAGTACAGAAAATGTCCATAAGATGTTTATAAAAGCAAGTCATAATGTAGACGTGCTGAGACAGAAGGCTCATCCAGAACAGTGTGTCCGATAAAGGCAATGTGAAATCTGCTGCCCAGTGTCTCATTGTAACTGATTCTCAGAAGGACTGTGACAATGAACTGAAAGAATAGGTCCAATACAGTGTTTATTGCATAATGTTTATTCTGTGATTCAGGAGGTACAAATTTAATTCCTCGCTAATATAGACTTCTTACCTTGTAGGCATCTGAGCCTCACCACATGTGCTATAGGGATAGTATTTTTTTTGATAACAGGCAAGTTATACTGTGCAATTCTCTTGCATTTCTAAAGTAGTTGGAGAGCTTTAGAGAGAATGTACTGCATAAGCACAAATACAGGTACTGTCTGGAGCACTGAACTGCCAACTGGAAATACACTTTTCCCTAGATTCCAATGGCACATTCACTGTCAGAAGTAAATGTATTTGAGTAATGACTGGGTATGTTCTGGGCACTGCCTGTGCAGGACAGAAGCAAACAGACTGTCTCCAGGAGGAAATACTAAAATGTAGTACAGGTTTCCCTTACCAACCATGGTTTTGCCAACCACAGTTTTTAGTATCCACGCTTCAGAGAAGAGGGGGGGGTACAGTTGAAAAATACCCCCATGGCCCTCCTCATGCCTCTCACTCCCACCCCACAACCCTCACACTCTTGCTGGTGCCCCTTACCCCCCACCCATAGACCCTGCTCCCCCAGCCCTGCTGGTTTTGACAACCACAGGAACTTCCAAGAACCTAACCCCTGTGGTTGGCGAGGAAAACCTGAACTCATGCACCTTTAGAAGGGTACAGTGCCATGATGTTTGCGCCTCTCATTGGAATGAGAGAGAGAAAAGCCTTGGTACTCAGCCTCTCTGGTCACACTTCCTCTGAGGTGCTAACAAATACACCAGTAACTTCAGAAAACAGTCCAACTCCCACCTCTGTGTATTCAGTGGAAAGAAAAGGAGCGTCCCAAACTCTAAACCTATGCATAAGGGCAGCCACAATGTAGCAACACTCCTAGCCATGCACAAGAGGACTATGTACAAAATCATGTTGGTGAGCAAAGAAACTCTGTTTGCTAGTTCACAAGGAAAAGATGATGTGTGAGTGAAGAATGTAGCGGTAAAGGCAAAGAATTTTGGCCTGTGAAATTATTCTTTCAACTATAAATGGCTCTATATGCACTCACAGACATATGTGGGATTTGGAACCAAATGGACAAATATAGAACAAATGAACATTTTCAAAATCAAAAGGTAGGTCAAAATAAATTGTTTCCAGAGAAATATGCAGATCAGAAGCCCATCAGCAGCCTACCCACATAACAGATCCAGTGGCTACTTAACAGTTGCCAACAAAATGGTTGAGAGAGCTCTGCCAAAGATAGCCACGTGCTTCTGTTTGAAAAAATCTTGCACAACTAAACTTGTCATTCACATGTCTGAAAGCCACGCAGTAATTGAGAGAACTGACTAAAATGTACCCACTAAATTGATTGCAACTATTGAGAATACACTTTAAATAGGAAAGTTAGAAATACAAACCACCATCAGTCCAGCAGTTCATCTGTATTTGTATGTTGGCTGTGTAAATATTGTCTGGGTAACACCCAGGTAAATGAACTGAAAGATACACAATAAGCTTAACAAGTGAAGCAAACAGATTAGACGACACGATAGTCCCATTCACCTCTTCTTCAGAAATACTGTATTTGTGTATAAGCTAAGAACACAACAAATAATTAAATAGACAGACATGCAATTCCTCAGCTCTAGGATCAGTTCACTCTCTCTTACTGTGTTTAAAGTGGGCATTAGCAGATAGATGTTTGCAGAACAAGCTTTGCAATTAGCCACACTCTGTTTATCAGAATGCACTTTCACAGACACAGACTTATACAGATGCGTGGGTACATGGTAAACATCATCCAGAAACCCAAAAATCAACCCCAGTGCTTGGTTTGCCATAATGTAGACATCAGCACAGATTTCAGCCATGGGCAGTGTTTTATTATAGAAATGAATGCAGAGTTAATTTGAAGCAGTTATAAATTTGTTCCTTATTCACTGATGCATGTAAAAAAGCTCTTAAACTATTTACTGTCATCTGTTTATATTTTTCATATTTTGAAATTCCAGTGACATTTTTCACCAGAATTTGATATTTCAATATGAAAGTAAGAGATTGGATTAAAATTTGCCATATTTTTACCCTACATTTTTATATTGGCTCTCTGATAGGGTCTAGAGTGAAAAACCTGGAAGTATACAGATTTACCTTGGAATTCTTCATTCCTCCCAAGACATAAATCACAAAAAAAGGAAGAAACAGAAAGGAGAATAATGAGGAACATTCATATAATAGGGAGCCTGGAGACATAGTTCTAATTCCCAGCTCTGATGCTGAATTTTCCAGGTCAGGATGCTGTATCAACCTGTGTTTCAGTTTTCCCATCTAAACAACAAAGGTGGTAAAACTTATTCCAGGGTGGGCAAAATAGGGCCTGTGGAGTGGATTTGGTCTGACAAGTGATTTTATTGAGTCCACAGTGAGTCATAGTTTCATAGAAGTTAGGGTCAGAAGGGACCTATTAGATCATCGAGTCCAACCTCCTGCCTTCGGCAGGAATGAATGCTGGGGTCATCCCAGCCAGGTGTCTATCCAATCCCCTTTTAAACAGCTCCAAGGAAGGGAACAGCACCACCTCCCTTGGAAGCATATTCCATATTTTGGAAACCCTCACTGTAAATAATTTTTTCCTGATGTCCAATCTGAGTTTGCTCTGTTCCAGTTTGTGGCCATTATTTCTGGTTACCCTGACAGGTGCCCTGGTAAACACTGTATCCCCTATTTCTTGCTGACTGGTCCCCCCAGTGAGTTTGTAGGCAGCCACAAGATCACCTCTCAGCCTCCTCTTGTGGAGGCTAAAGAGGTTCAGGTCTCCCAATCCCAAAAAAAAAATAGGGTTTTTTCTGTAGGCCTTTAACTAAATGAGTGGCCCTCCTCTGAACCCACTCCAGGCCATCCACATCCCTCCTGAAGTCCCTCGAACCCACCCAGCCCAGCCATTGAGGGTAGCCTGGGCCGTGGCATGTACTACTGGTCTATCACCTTCGGGTGCAGAGGTGCCTTTTTTCTTTTTTTTTTTTTGTAGCATTTTATTAGAAAGCAGTCTACATCCAACAGATTTAAAAAGGGACCCCACCTGAGGCCTCACAAAGGGAATACAAATACAATTTCAAGCAATTACATAATACTCACATGATAAACAAAGTCTCATGCGCCACCTGGCATGGAGAGCAATCCACTCTATCCCTGCCTGCGGCTCTTGAGTATGTCTACCCTGGACCCACTGCTGGAGGTGCTGGACAGACGAGGTGAGTGGAGGGGGGTTTGAGGTCTCCATGGAGATTGGCCCAGGACCCCCACAGGCCGGCTGTGGTTGGCCAGGAGGATTGGATGGGTCCACAGGTGGGCAGGGAGCAGCATCCGGGAGTGGGACAGGCAGGCTGGGCCAGCGGCACAGCTATGATCCCCATATGTCTCTGCAGTGGGCATTAGCCCCACGCTGTCACTGCCCTGCAATCCTGCCCTGGCCCTGGCCCTGCCCATCCCACTCCCAGATGCCACTTCCCCTCCCGCCTGCAGACCTATCTCATCTGCCCAGCCAAGCACAACCTGCCCGTCCACCTGACCACTGCACCTGGTGTGTGGGTACATGGTAAACAGCATTCAGAGACCCAAAATCATCCTCAGTGGATAGTTTTCCAGAATGTACACATTGGCACAGACGGGTGGTGGGTGCAGGGTAGACAGGCCTAGGGGCTGGATAGGATAGGATCAATTGGCAACTTCCCGCTCCTATTCCTTCCTCCGCGCCTCCCCTCCCCCTGGTACCAGACTGTGTAAACAGCTGTCATAGGGAGCCATGGCTGGGCCAGCACCCCCTGCCTCCTTCCTGAACAGCTCACCCCCTGCAAAAGTGGCCCTCTGGCCCAAATCATTGCCCACCCGGATGTACTCAGATTATCACTTTAGTACCTCCCTCAGTTTTGCTTCTTCGCCCTTTGAAAAGACTGTCCTCAAAAATTATCATCTTGGTGCCATTTCTGCTGCTCTGACCACATTCTCTTACACAGCTGCAACCATTAGGTCACAGCACTCCTTCTAGTCCCAAAGAGTCAAGCTGAGAAATTCAGTGCAAAATGAAACAGCAGCTGATAAGGTAGAGCTGCAATATATTCTCTGTCAACGGAGTCTTAAAGAGAACTATGCTTAAATGCATTGCTTTGTGTTTCTAAAATCTGTGAGATAAGTGGATTAGGTAATTTAAATATAAGTATAGGACTTCTGGATAGCAAAAAAACCCAACCCAAAAAGCAATTTAAAAAAAACACAGAAAGGACCACCTATATGATAGAGTCACAATACTTTCCAAATGAACTTAATGGGAAAAATGTTTTGGCAATAACTTTGTCTCGCATGCAAAGCAAATTGAAAATATAGTAAGATATTCCATCTCTTATAGTCATCATGATCCTTTCCACAACCAAATACCAGTAATTCCTCTGCCTAGACAGAACAACTTCCACTATTACTTAGAGGAAACAGTCATTTCAGATTCACATCTCAAAAACACCAATCTCAAAAGCTTTTCTACAAAACAAATTACTCATTCAAGACATTCAGTTAACAGTATCTATTTTTCTAGCAGAATGTTCCAGAAACAGCTTCCAGAACTCAGCTACCCTCTTTCTGTTGGAAAAACTTGAAGTTTTGTTTACCTTTTGGAAAGAAAGAGTTTCCAGAACCTACTGATCCATTGTGAAGCAATCTCAATAGGACTCAAAGCATTCATTACTAGTTCTTTGGATTTTAGTGATAAAGAATGCCAAGCCCTCACAAAGAAATTGCTAAAGAACAAATATTCTTTAAAAAAGGCCACAGGCAAACATTCCAGAAATTCCACAGACATTTATGCAAAGAGATTATAACCTTTATTAGAGTATTTAAAAATTTCAGCTGCCTACCAGAAAGCAGCATATTGATTAAGAGTCAAGATCATTGTCCCCAGATCCATAGATGTTTTTTAGATTAAGGTTTCTGATTTCATCTCAACTCCATCAATTATTTTAACTGATCATCCCATAATTAAATGAAAGCTGAATATCCAAAAATTCAGTAAAGTGCCTTTACCAAGCCTTGTGATAAGAGAATTAGTATGGAAACTTCACAGTAACACATGCTTTCCCTTCTTTCCAGCCCTCCTAATTTTATCCAAATAGATACAACTCAAATAGCCTCTGTTGTGATATTTGGCCACTGGCAAACATTACATTTATCATGCAATTAATGTATTATCATGTGATAAATGGCAATATGCCACATAGATTTCTGGAGTCTGAAGGGACCTAGTAGATCATCAGGTCCGACCCCCTGCTACAGGCAGGAAAGGACGCTGGGGTTAGGTAACCCCAGCCAGATGCCTGTCTAATCTCCTCTTGAACACCTCCAGGGTAGGGGAAAGCAGCACCTCCCTTGGAACATGTATGACATTTACAATGTCTAATGCCAAACCAGTCAAAAAGATACTGTTAAACATGGAATATCTTTGTAGGTAATTTGTATCATGTTTAATTTTGAAAGTATAGCATGCAGACATCCAGGGCATTTATATACGTGCTCCAGGAGTGGGGTGCAGGGGTGGGGGACACTTTAATTAGAGTGGTTTTGAGAGCTGCTCTAATTAAAGCACCTGAAGCATCTTGTGTATCAGCATCAAAAGGCCTTTGATCTAATATCCCATGATGTCCTAGCGAGAAAAGTGGAGTATTGTGGGCTTAAATCTGAGACAGTCAGGTAGGTGAGAAACTGGCTGCAGAATAGGACCCAGAGAGTCGTAGTAAATGGATCTGTCATCCTGGTGAGAAGTGGGAAGCAGTGTCCCACAGGGGTCAGTGCTCAGTCCAGTACTATTCAACATCTTTATTAATGATTTGGAAGTGGGCGTGAAGAGCTCACTGGGCAAGTCTGCAGATAACACTAAGTTCTGGGAAAGTGTGGTCATGCTTGAAGATAGGCTACCAATACAGGAAAACCTAGAGCTAGCAAGTTGAGCAGATTGGAACCTGATGAAGTTCAATGTTGAGAAATGTAAAGTGCTCCACCTTGGGACCTACAACACCCAACACACCTACAGGCTTGGCGGCACCAAACTGACTAGCACCATGAATGAAAGGGAGCTAAAGGTAATAATAGACCTCAGTATGAATATGAACTGGCAATGTGATGTTGTAGCCAGTAGGGCAAATAATACCCTGGTGTGCATCAATCGATGCATCTCCAGCAAAGCCAAGGAGGTGATTCTTCCTCTATTCAGCATTAGTGAGACCGCAGCTGGAGTACTGCATCCAGTTCTGGGCACTGCACTTTAACAAGGATGTGGAGAGAGAGAGAGCTTGAGAAAGTCCAAAGAAGAGCCACCCATATGATCAGAGTCTTAAAAGGCAAGCCATACAAGGAAAGGCTGAGGGACCTGGGACTCTTCAGCCTGAGGAAGAGAAGGCTGAGAGGGGGCCAGGTAGCAGTTTACCACCACAGTAGGGCTTGGTGAGCAACTGTTCACCAAGTCACCCAAGGGGAAAACTAGGATTAATGGTCACAAACTCCTAGAAGATCAATTCAGGCTCAACATTAGGAAAAACTTCACAGTTGGCATGTCCGGACTGGGGAATAGGCTCCCTCCAGAGGTGGTGCAATCACTTACCCTGGAAATCTTCAGGTGACGTTGCTGGGGTCACCTTACTACCAGTTATCTTTCCTGCTCGATGCAGGGGCTGGACCTGATGATCTTCCGAGGTCCCTTCTGGCTTTGCAGTCTATTAAACTATGAATCCCCATGCTTCAAAATGGCAGCAGGGGCGCCTTATAGGGCTGTGCGAAGCTTCGGTCACTGATTCTATTCGGCAGAGATTCAGCCCAATTTGGTGGCCGAATTTCCAAATCCAAATTGAATCAGGAGACTCTTTAATCTCTCTGAATCAAATCAGAACCCTCTGAATCAATTCGGAGAGATTCAGCAATTTGGACATAAACAGATTTAAATGTTTTTTCTACATACCTCAAAGTAGCAGGTGGCTCATGAATGCTGCGATGCTGGGGCAGACGGAGTGTCCCACAGGAGCACAGGGGAGTCCCCAGCCCCAGTCTGAGGAGGCACCCTGCAGCCAATTGCCAAGCTGGAGCGGCGCTGGGCCCCACCCCGCCAGCATATTCCCCAGGAGACCTGGAAGTGGATGAGAAATACTTCTGGTCCACTTCCGGGTTCGCCACTGAGCAAGCAGTGGACCCCTCCTGGCACTCCTGTAGGATGCTCCATCTGCCCCAGCATCACAGCATTCACAAGCTACCTGATACCTTGAGGTATGTAGAAAAAACATTTAAAGCTGTGTCTACATCCGAATCGCTGATTCTCCAAATCAGCATCAAACCTTTGGATTTGGGTTTGGCAGAATTGAATCAGGGACATTGATAATCAAATCACTGTCCCTGATTCAGGCCAAATCCGAATCAAATACAGCCTATTTTGTACACCCCTAGTGCTTTATCTAAAGCTTGAATGATAAAGTGCCCCCACTGCTATTTTGAACCACAGAGATGCTGATACATGAGATAGTGGAGGCTGCTGGAGTGTGTACTCTGCTCTGATGTACTGTAATTGCAATGCACCAGAGCAGCCTCACTGCTCCTGTATAGGCACCCACAGGGGTGATGCATGCAGCCCAACTGTATGTACACCCTTGAACATGCTGCCCTGCAAGGGGACCTAAAATGTTCAAAGGGCAGCAATACCACAGGACTGTACCAAGCCTTTTCAAAGGCTTTAAAAATGTCCCAATGCACCTCAAGTCTAACACTGGAGAGAAGCTTCCCAGATTTAGACTCATAGCACCCTGGGTCCTTAATGAAGTGTGAACCGGTTCCCAGTGAATGGGGAACCCAGCATCAGGGACCATATCCCAGTTCCAGGCTCCTTATACCAGCAGCCAAATAATTGGGGT
Organism: Crocodylus porosus; assembly: GCF_001723895.1. Taxonomy (NCBI): domain Eukaryota; kingdom Metazoa; phylum Chordata; order Crocodylia; family Crocodylidae; genus Crocodylus; species Crocodylus porosus. Next base: position 91,572,937 of record NW_017728947.1, read on the forward strand.
GAGAGGAATGTTATGCCCAGTCCCAAAAATGAAACATCTTGCCATGAAAGTCTGGCATGGCAGGATGTACAATTTTGGGGAGTGGGAATAACATTCCTCTGATCCCAATCATGCAACTATACTTATGTCTGCCAGAGGCCTTAATATAGAGAAGAAAAGTTGCATGATAATCAAGAAACAGCCTGGTTCAATCGTAACATTGTACAGACACAGCAGGTAAATGCTAGATCATAGAAGCACAGAAAGAGACCTCAGAAGGGCATCTAGTCCAAACTCCTGCTCAAAGCAGGACCAGCCCCAACTAGATCATCCCAACCAAGTCTTTGACTACCCAGATCTTAAAATCCTCTAAGGATGTAACCTCTGGGGAGCCTGTTCAAGTGCTTTACTACCTTTCTAGTGAGAGAGGATTTTTCCCCAGTAGCCAATCTAAATTTCCCTTGCTGCAATTTAAGACCATTGCTTCTTATTCTGTCTCCTGCCACCACTGAGAACTCCAGTCTAACTCCATCCTCTTTGGTACCACCCTTCAGGTAGCTATTAAATCCCTAACCCCAACCCCCGGCCTGTCTTCTCTTCTCCAAAGTAAAGAAGCCCAGTTCCCTCAGCCTCTTCTCAGAAGTCATGTGCCCCAGCCCTCTAATCATTTTCATTTTCCTCTTCTGGACTCTCTTCAATTTTTCTACATCCTTTCTGTAGTGAGGGGCCCAAAACTGGACACGGTACTCCAGCTGTGGCTTCACCAGTGCAGAACAGAGGAGAATAATCACTTCCCTTGATCTACTGGCAATGCTCCTACTAATACAGCCCAATATGCTGTTAACCTCCTTCACAACAAGGACTCACTGTTGGCTCATATTCAGCGTATAGTCCACTGTAACCCTGAGGTCCTTTTCCACAGAACTGCTGCTTAGCCTGTCACTCCCCAGTCTGTACCAATGCATGAGATTGTTCTGTCCTATGTGCAGGATTTTGCACTTCTCCTTATTGAGCTTCATGAGATTTCTTTTCGTCCAATCCTCCAATTTGTTGAGGACTCTCTGAATCCTAACCCTATCCTTCCCACTGCTCCACCCAGCTTGATTCATTTGCAAACTTGCTGAGGCTACAGTCCATCCCATCCTCCATGTTGTTGATACAAATATTGAATAAAACCTGCCCCTGGACCAACCCTGGAATGTTTTGACATTGGCCTGTTTACAACCAAACAAGGCTGCTTTGTCTAAGCCTTTTACCTTTTACTCCATTTGATCTTAGCTAATGAGACCTATGGATTAATTCCTCTGCTTTGCTGCTTAAGCCAGTTGCTACATCTGCAGGGGTTTGTGTGTCAGTCACCCAGCAAAGGTTTCTGGGAGCTTTCGTGCTTAGCCACATTTTGCAGCAATTCACTCAAGCACAGGCTTTGAGGCCTTTTGCTGCTTGGCCACCTTTTGTAGATTGTCATTGCTATATGGGCCAAACTTGGGCAGATAGGAACAGATAGGAACAGATAGGAACAGATTACATGACCTGCAGCTCTGCAATCATATCGGTCAACTCCCTCAGCACCCTTAGGTGTATCACTTCTGGCCCCGTGGACTTGTACGCATCCAACTTTTCTAAATAGTCCCTAACCTATTCTTTTGCCACTGCTGGCTGCTCACCTCAAACTGTACTACCAGGTGCAGTAATCTGGAAACTGACCTTGCCTATGAAGACTAAGGTAAGAAAGGCAATGAATACTTCAACCTTTTCTGTATCATCTGTCACTAGGCTGCCTCCCCCATTCAGTAAGGGACGTGCTCTTTCCCTGACCTTCTTGTTGCTGACATACTTGTAGAAACCATTCTGTTACCCTTCATGGCCCAAGCTAGCTGCAAGTCCAACTGAACTGAGCTTTGGCCTTCCTGATTTCATCCCTGCATGGCAGAGCCTTTTATACTCCTCATTTGTCTGAGTTTTCACTTCTTTGTGCTTATGTTTCAAGCTTCCTTTTTGTGTTTTAGTCTGCTGAAGCCAAGCTGGCCTTCTGCCATACTTGCAAGTCTTCCTGTGCATTGGGATTATTCATTCCTGTGCCCTCAGTAGGGTTTTTTTTTAAAGCACAACCAGCTCTCCTGGACTCCTTCCCTGTCAGACTGGCCTCCCTGAGGATCCTGTGCATCCGTTCCTGAGTGATGCAGTGTAATGGGCCATAAATTTTTGGTCACAGTCATATTGAGGGTCGAACTCAGAGTGATTAGTTTGTTCCATATTTTAAATGGTACAGGTGTATGCCCCTTCATACCCTATTTAGCATGCTGTTATCAACTGAGGCATTGATGGTCTACCAAATTCCCTGCTTAAATGTGGTCTCTTAGCAGATGGGCATCCAGGGGACTTTCTCTGTTTTTCAAACATGGATGGCTTACTCCTCATACAAATGTAAAAATGAAACAAGACCCATATAAGCAAGGTCCTAATTCAGCAAGGCACTTAAATACATGCTTTACTATCACTGACATCAAAGGAACTTAACCTTACACTTAACTGCTTGGCTGAACTTTGGTCCAAGCTACTTA
>NW_017728947.1:91575579-91577114 GCF_001723895.1 Crocodylus porosus
TAATTTCATCATCTGGACTGAAGTTTTTTTTACTTCCACTACAGGTTCAACATCTACTACCTTTCTATAAAATTCTCACTGGAATATTCCTAGCTAATGGTTTCCAGTTTTTTCAGATTCAAAGCACCCATTGTTAAACTAAAGGCACCCTTTTGAAAATGCCAGCTCTTAGGCTTCACTCATTTTTTACTACAAAAAACAAATTATAGAGCAATTCTTCTGTTGCAAAGAACTCAGAAAGACCATAATGGGTCAGAATGTTTTTGACACTATGGATTCCTAATTGAAATGTCTGGGTTTATTTTTTGAATCATTTGTAGGTGTTTGCACACATAACAGTGCTAATACTATGTGGCACCCTTAAAAGGATCTCATGGCACCCGGCTTGAGAATCACTGTCTTCACTAACATTAATTTTCAAGATCCCACAATCCACATCCAACATAGTACCCTACAACTCATTATATACAAACCCCCCACCAATTACAATAGTTATGTCCACAAAACCAGAAACTATCCCGGACAAAGTAAACTGTGATCTAGGACTGTGGCCCCTGAAGAGTTAACCTGAAGTCTCCAGGTTTCCAGTCCAGATGCTAATGCTGCCATCACTCTACTGCTGCTACAGCCAGAGCCTCTGATTTCCCCCTCTCTCCTTTACCTTCCAATTCCTGGCCCTACCTCTGAGGGGCAGGGAGGGGTAGGGTGACCCAGAGGGCCAAATGAGCCACAGTTGGTGGGCTCAAGTGGTACTTGGTGCCTCATACCAAGCAGGGTCACAAGATAGGCATGGCAGGAGTCAGCTACTAAGTAGCATGTTGGGGCATATCACACAGTATAGTTGTTGGGGGGGCAGTTGCACCGCATGGCCGCATCCACACATGCAAGCACATGCACTTGCAGCAGCTCAAATAGAAGCAGTGCAAATTTGAGCTGGGGCTTTTTGCTTCAGCGCACGTGGTCAGACTTGCACTTTGGTGTGGAGCAACTTGTGCCACTTGGGGCAAAATAATCTTGTCAGGCTCCTCCCAGATCTTCAGCCATGGGGAGCTAGAGCCCAGGGCTAGCACCTGTGCTGTTTTCAGCAGTATAAAAAGCTACCCTATCCTGGCCCCAGCAGTATAAAAAGCCACCTTAGCAAGTAGCTCAGGGCTACTAGCTCTCAGGAGCTTTTGGGGCCCAGATAATTGGTACCTGTGAACACTACCCCTTGTGCCAGCTGCACTACTGAAGCAGCCCTGAGAGTTCCCTGCCCCCTCTACCCACTGCAGCAGTCTGGCAGTGGGTGCTGCTGCCTGGCTGTGACCTGCTGTGCCTCTGTCAGACTCGGACGGGGACTGCAGAGCCAGTAGAGGCATCTGCCCCTCTGGGCCAGCTGCCAGTGGACTGGCAGGGTTGGCCTTTGTGCAGCACTATTGCCATTTGTGCCCCCTGCCTGGGCATCGGGACAGCTATCACCTGGAAGATGTTCCGGGTGTGGTGGCCTGCTTTGAATGGTCAAAGCATGTCCTCCTGGCCCCATTTGTCCAGGAGGT
>NW_017728947.1:91577854-91584414 GCF_001723895.1 Crocodylus porosus
GGCCCCCATGGCTACCCCCACAACCCCAGACACCATCACTTAAAAAAAAACAAAAGAAACCCCCCCCCCCAAAAATGGAAAAGAAAAGCCTTTGCTTGAAGCAGGGGTGGAGGGGGCTCCAGAGCCTCCTGGCAGAGCCCACCCCCCCCCAGGCAGCACAGGACAGTGGAGGGGCAGGAGTGCTCAGGCTGGGGCTGCTGGGGCTGCCAGCATGCCCAGCACTGTGTGGGTGGGGCCCCAGTCAGCCAGCTGGCAGCTGAACTACCAGTAAGTGCCAGGGGTGTTGTTTGTTTGCTTTTTAAAGGATGGGGGGGCAGGGATCAGGGAGGCTGGCAGCGGGAGGGGCCAGTCACAGCAGGGGTCGGGGGCAGGGCTGGCTGGGATCCCCCCCATGGTCCCCTCCCCCCTCTTCCCTGACCCCTTACTCACTGGCACCAGACCCCTGGTGCTGAAACATGTGGCCTGGCCCACTGCGTGTTTCAGCACCAGGGTGAGGGCCAACCATAGAGATGCTCTAGCAGCCCCCGGTTGCCTCAGTGTTGCCCTCCAGTTGCCCTGCTCTGCTTTTTCAAACAGCGATTTTTTTAGACCCCGGATGAAACACATTTTTTTTTCCTCACACATGCCTGTTGCCCCACCTCAAAGGGGTTTGAGGTGGGGCAAGAGGCAAATGCACACTCGTGTAGACGTGCCCCATGAGGGCATGCACTAGCATGGTACAGCAGGCATAATCATAGAACCAAAGAGAGGCAGGGCTGGATGTGGCCTATGTACATTTTGATCTAAGGTAGGTCAGATGATAGGTGTAGCCACTCAGAAGTTGGACAGGCCTCCTGTCATCTACAGTCAGGCCCTCAGATACCCCACATCTGCTCTGGGGAGAATATTCCTGACAACCCAACTCACCAACCTGAAAACTGCCTTTACCCAGCAAGAACACTCCAGCAGAGAAATAAATTATATCTCTAACTAAACCACCCATATAGCCTACAGTAATCTTTACAATACAAAAAGAACCCCCCCGGCTGTCACTTTACCTCCAACACTGGAACCTGTATGAAGGATCATCAACCAACTGCAGCCTGTACTCAAAGAGGATCTGACCTTGAGAGAAATATTCCCAAGCCCCCCGCTCTTGGCATTCAAGCACTCTTTCAACCACTCAGAAGCAAATTCCCCACTAATCAACAGAGAACAAGTGGGTCACAACATTGCCTCAAAAATTGGTGAACAACCTATCAACACATCTGTACTACAAACACAGTCAACACCTCCAACAACAAAACCATCAGAATCCACAGATCCTACACATGTCTACCCCAGCTATTGTACACTACATGCTAAAACCATTGTCTGAGGGTGTCTTATTACCTTACAAATCTGTACCAATGTAGTTGCCATGTGCGGTGTCTTCCTTCTCTTCTCTCCATAATGTCACCTTGCAACTTTCTTTTAACCTCCTTTACCCCAGGCTAAGATAGGCTATATGACTAACTTGCATGTTGTAGACTGTTCCAGCATAAACCAACTATGTCCCCATGTAGTGACCATGCATGGAGTCCTATATTATCTTCCAACTGTACAAAATTGTATAAATAACTATAATTTATAGCATTCACTAATAAAGTTTTCTCTCTCATATGCCTTCATGGAAACTATGTGGGTGAAACAAGGCAGAAAAAATACACTCAGGAAGGAATACACAACAGAAAAAGATAAAGGCAGGAGACATACAATCACCAGCAGGAGACCGGTTTTCACATATTCCTAAAATCCTTGTGCTCAAGGGAATTCTATGAAATACCATGAAATGATTGGCCTGGAAACAAAAATTCACAATCATTTTGTGAATTAATTCAACCAGACACTAAAAACTATAGACTAAACCTAGACAATGACTTTATGACTCATTACAATCTACCCATCTCTACTAATGTCTCTGTGTTCCACAGATAATAATGACACTTTACCTTTTTGAATGGTCTAATTCATCTACATACTTAGATTATCCATTCAACTACATTTTCCTTGTTTTGAACTACTTTTGATTACCTCTCTTTGCTCTTCCTTCACAGCTATCCTTCATACCATAAATGACTATAGGGAGTTAAACACAAACCACTAACCTTTCTCTTTTTTCTGCTGAAAGTGCTCATAGTAAACATACCTAGTCATTACAACATCACAGTGAAGTAGGCATGTAAATATTAATAACCCCTTTATTAACTGCATTTAACAGAGGAGGAAGATGACAGAAAACAGAAGCTAGGCATTAAGCCATTTGGGTAGAGCAAAATTGAAACACTCTTGACTCCAAAAAACTGTACTTATTACTTTGAATCACTGTTTGTTCATAGTACTACAGAGTAAGCTCCAGATCTTGCAAATAGTGAGAAAGTATGCAAGACTAAAAGTTGTACATAGTTTCCATGTGGATCAAGCAACAAATTCTACCTAATAAAATGGCAAGGGGAAGAAGTTTTACATGCTCAGTTGTGCTTCAAATTGAACAATACAATATAGAGCTTGGGCCAAAACTTTGCAAGTATCACATTACTGCCTCAGAGAAGGTGGAGCACATGTTCACCTGGGCAACAAACGTCAATATATAAAAATGCAGGAGAAATGAGATTCAAGAAAATGATATATTGAAATGATCCAAGAGAGTAGAATAAATAAGGTAAGGAAATATTTTAGGTGATCAAATGAACAGGATAATAATAAGTTGTTGAATTTTTTAATTTGGGGAGGGAGGAATTAATATAAAGAACCTGTATAAAAACAAAATTCAAACAGGAATTTTTTTTCACTCAACAAGTGTATTATGTAAATTACTACAGCAGACTATATAACTATGAATTTGCCCAAGAGATGTTAGTGTTAGAACAAGGGAAGATAGACTGATAAAAAAACAGAAGGATGGTCCAAAAATCAATCAAAACCATACTGGTCCTGATGTTATTATATTTTATGCAAATAAATTTGCTGATATTCCAGTGGCATAAATAAAGCAAGTAGATGCCTTCAGCAAAATATCTGAGTGCTATATTACAGTGTTTTTGGAACCAAGTCAAGGTACTTAAAACAAATGCCTGTTTTAAGCATAAATGATTTTATTGAAGCCAAAGAGACCATTCATGTACTTCAAATTAGGCAACTCCCAAATTTATCCCATATCTCATTTCTCTACAAGATTTCTCACCATCTTTAATAGTGTATTAGTTGTGAAAGAAAACCTAGAATTAATTTCTAGTGAAATTTTCATAACAAGAACCAAATTCCTTCAAGTGAGAAAAGTGCTTCTAGTCCAGTAGTACTTGACTTTCCAGCCCCTCCCCAGTCCAGATGAGTGGTATGGAGCCAGTCCGTGGGCCAGATCCTGTGGGTGTAGTTGATCCGTGGGCCAAAGTCTGTCTGCAGGTCAGATCCAGCTTGAAGTCTACACATAGGGTCAGTCTGGAGTAAAATATGGTGCACTGGCATGTTCCCCCCCGCATGCCAAATCTGGCCACAGCAAAACCCTGCATGTTGGCCCAGCTCCATGCATTAGATTCAGCCATAGAACAGCCCTGCAAGCCAGGGCATTCTGGAGCACAGGGCCATGTCATCCAGGCTGGAGGGCTCCTCACAGGTTGGATGACATAGCCCCAAGGGCCACAGGCCAGAGGTTAAGCACCACTTTCCTAGACAGATGAAGTAACTGCATCTCAGAACAGCTAATTCCTAAAAGACTGGCTATTTTAAGCTTTTAAGGTAACGGATGGGCTAATTTAAGTGGTTGACAGTAGCTAAACCACTAAGTGATCATACTAAGAGTCAATAAAATGAGGTTTGTCTAAAGGTCAGAGAGATAAAAGCAAAGAAAACAAAAGTCTTAGAAGTGGCTTGGCTACTACTTTAAAAAAATAATAAAATCTTGAAAGGTATATAAACCATTGAACAAAAGGGGTACCAGGAAAGCAGGAACTATACCAAACATTAAATACAACAGATGTTGATCATTTCAAAACCTGCCCCAACACCTTATATATGACCTCGTTAGAAGCAAAGAACTAATATAGCCTGTACTGAAACCTGGCTAGATGATACAGCACGCTTCTGTACTAGCCAGCTCATGCCCTCCTCCCCCTCTCCCTCCACAAGCACTTCACAAACATCATTGACTCACACAAGACAAGAAGGCATACACACTGTATTCATGTTGTCTGTAAACATTAAATCTAAAGGAGATGCCTCCAGGTAAGACAAATACATTTGAATTCACTTACCTGACAACTAAAATCAAAGCCAAAGCTAACATAAGTATGTTGTATTTGTTTATAGACCATAACAGAATAAAAGGATTCATAAAGGAGTTCAGTGATACCTCAGTGGTAGTAGTGATGAAATACTCCAGGTTTGTCATCTTGGGTGGTTTTAACATGTGTATCAGCAAGATCACAGCTACAAAAGTAGCAAAACTTGCTTGTCTCCCTTGGACTTTTACAGCTTCAGTCTGACCCATGCAGCTGGTCACACCCAAACTGATCTTTGGCCTGTAAGTCAATATTAAAGAACCCAACTACTTGTGTTAGATCATTCTCTCTTTAATGTAGTGGTCAAAGATCAGAGAAATGGAAATGTCATTTGGAAGGGAACTGAAGAGATGCCCTAGTTCATCCCCCTGTTCGGAGGAAAGATCAAGTATACCTGAAAATTTAGCTACTTATTTCTCATCATTCCCTTGGGCTAGGGACAGACATTCAAAAAGAACTCAGTACTCCAACTGCAGCCTGACCAGTGCTGCATAGAGGGGGAGGATTACCTCCTTGGACCGGCTTGAGATGCATCTGTGGATGCATGACAAGGTGTGGTTGGCCTTCCTGACTGCATCCCCACACTGCCAGCCCATGTTCATCTTGGAGTCAATGATGACTCCAAGATCCTTTTCTGCCTCCGTGCTGACAAGAGGGGAGTTCCACAACCTGTAGGTATGCTGCCGGTTCTTCCTCCCCAGGTGCATCGCCTTGCACTTGTCTGTGTTGAATCCCATCCTATTCTCATCCGCCCACCCCGTAACCTGTCTAGGTCCAATTGCAGCCTATTCCTCCCTTCTAGCATGCCCACATCCCCCCACATCTTAGTGTCATCAGCAAATTTGAACAGGGTGCTTTTTACCCCCTCGTCCAAGTCACTGATAAAGATGTTGAACAGTGCGGGCCCTAGGACCAAGCCCTGGGGAACCCCACTGCCCACATCCCTCCAGGTCGAAAATGACCCATCCACCACCACCCTCTGGGTGCGGCCCACCAGCCAGTTGGTGACCCGTTTGACTGTGTGGGTGTCGACACCACAGTCCCCCAGTTTCTTAATGAGAACAGGGTGAGAGACAGTGTCGAAGGCCTTCTGAAAGTCCAGGAAGACTATGTCCACTGCTACCCCTGCATGTAAGGATTTGGTGATCTGGTCATAGAAGGCCACCAGGTTGGTCTGCCAGGACCTGCCTCTAATGAACCCATGTTGGTTGTCCCTAAGCATAATCTCCCCTGCTTATGTCAAACCGGTTTCCCCATTTTCAAACTAGTTTATATGCACTAAACATCTGCTCTGTTACAGGTTTAAACCAGTTTCTGATCACTTAAACCAGTTTATATGTAATGTCTGTCCCTAGCCTTGGTGTTCATAGAAAACTATTTATCACTGTCCTCCTTATAATAAATGTTAACAGATATGAAAACTGTTATCCTATCTTCTCTTCTTTGGAGTAGACAAATCAAAGGTCTTTCAACTTTTCCTCACAGATCTTATTTTCTAGCCCTCTTACTATTTCTGTTCTCCTGTAAACTCTTGATAATTTATCTACATCTTTCTTAAAGTATGGTGCCCAAAATGAACCAGCATTCCAACTCCAGTCTCATTAATGCCAAATAATTATTACTCACTATTTTCCATGTCTAACTATGAAACATCTGTTAATGTATATTTTTTTTTTTTACAAAAGGAAAGACATTTTCCTTTTTTTTTTTTAATAAAAGTATCAAATTCAAATGCAGTTCATGTGTACTTTGTGATCCACTATAATGTATGGATCTTTTCAGCAGTACTAATACTTAGCCAGTTTGAACCCCTAATGGGATGTACTCAGTAACCATGTACAGACGAGCAGGCATGCCATTTGTGGTGCCACAAACCACACACAGTGAATGTTAAAGCACATCCCGAAATGCAGATTTGCAGTGCTGGGTCAAAATTTCCTACCAGGAAATCCTGGCAGCACAAAAAGTGCAGGGGGGAAAAAAGTAGCATGGTGCACATGACAGGAGTGTGCACCCAAAGACATGGAGTGTCAAAGGCTTAGTTCTCCAGGGAGATGCTGTGGCTGCTGCCCAGAGCATCTCCACTCCTTCAGTTGTGCCCCAGCTCCTACATCATGCAGGGAGTTGGAAGAATCAGGGCACGAGCAGTTTTCCTGAAGTGGGACAATTTGTCCCTCCACAAAGTACACATACAGGCAGCCCACCCCACACCACAGATCTGGAGGGCATATGCCCTCCCCCCCTGCCCACCCAGGGTGCACACAG
>NW_017728947.1:91584514-91590811 GCF_001723895.1 Crocodylus porosus
CCGGACAAGCTGCAGCTCTGTCCCATGCCCAACCCATCCCAGCTGGGCAGTGCCTGCCCCAGCCCCTGCCCCACTCCCTCCCTCACTGTGGGGGGCATTGATCTACCCTCCCATGCCCCTTCCCTCCTCCCTCCCCTTCCACCACAACACAATACACTTACCAGCTACACTGCGAGCAGTGTGGTGGAGGGACGGCAAGAAGCAACCGGCTGATTCTAGATGCATCTGTGCGTCTTGGTAACCATGTAAAAATGACTCCATACCATGCACAAAAATAAAAGGTCACAATTAATTGACCGTGCATAACTCAAACCATGCAAAAAATACCATATAAAAATTGAGGCCTGACTATACTGCAAATTAGGGCAGCCTAATGTACATTTATTTTGTACCTGAAATTGGAGGTACTAAATTTAATTTGTACTAGGAAATGTGCATTAACGCACGTGTTGATGTGCCCTCTGAAGGGTATTACAAAGAGGATGGAGATGGGCTTTTGTGTGTAGCTGTAGGAGACAGGACTAGGAGCAACAGCCTCAAGCTGCAGGAGAGAAAATTTAGACTGGAGACTCTGAGGGTGGTCAGGCACTGGAATCTCCATCACTGGAAGTTTGAGAGCAAGTTGGACAGCCACTTAGCTGAGGTGATTTAGTCAAGGATGATGCTTCCCTGAGCTGGAGGCTGAACTGGACCACTTCATGAGGTCCCTTCCAGCACTATTTTCCTATGATCCTGAAGTCAGTGAGCAGGAATTTCTGTTCTTTCTCCTACTACAATAATAGGGCAATATTGAAAGGTGGAAATTAAAAATGAAAAAAAGTTTTTTTTCATACAATGTAATTATACAGTAAAGCTCATTATCACAGGAAGTTACTGATGCTAAGTAGTAAGCAGAATTCACAAAAATAACTGGACATTTATATGAATTATAAGATTATATAGTTATAATTCATCCTGATAACATGTAGTAGGGATTGTTAAACTTTATGCTTCAGGGCTTAAACCAATCTTTGATTATTGTAAGTCTGGAGAAGACACAGTGATGAGGGAAGGTTAAACCATACCTGCCTACATTGGGATTTCTACAACTTCCACAGAAACATCTCTTGCTGACCACTGTCAGAGATCACATAGTAGACTACAGGGGCCTGATCCACTACAGCAGTTCCCGTGTTCCTACATAGATCAAAGACTTAGCTTTCAGTTAAAAAATGTGTTTGGCATGGTATTGCAGAAAGGAAATTTATTCTGTTAAGAATAGTGGCTATTGGGCTTTCTTGTCTTTTGCTTAGCGTTACTGTTTCAGGCATTGCTTTCTATGTCTACCTATTCTGAGAAAAAGAAAATAAAGCTAAAGAGAGACTCTCACATACAAATAGCTTTCTCCCATATATGTCCCTTAAAAACTTCACCATTTTAAAGGCAGTTTTTCTATTCCCTTAAAGTTCTAGCTCATCAATAATCCAAATGTCATTTGTATTGTGGTAGTAGGGAAAGGTTGTGATCACAGCATACTGTATTGAGCAGATATTGTATTAAGCAGTATACACACAAAGAATGAAAAAATAGTCCCTGCCCCAAAGAATCAACTTCTCAGTTTAGCTTTTGCTTAATTTTGAAGGTGATATCTGTGCATGAGAAGTTATTGTGGGGAAGGAAGTGAACTACCTATTAATAAAACTGAGTAGCTTAATAAAAACCCTAAAATTTATTAAAACATAATTATGGTATTTATTTTAAAAGGGGCATGATATTCAATAGAGCACATATATTTTATATTTCACTCTCATCCATATGAACTTCATTTCTAAATTCACTTTCTAACTATTTTTGAATGGGAGAGAGCAGAGGTTAACTAGGAATGAAACAGGAAATGGAACAACAAATAAAAGTCATGAAACAAAACCCTGTGTTTTCTGTAATTTGGCCACTAATGGCTTTATCCAGCAGGAGCATTACACATGGGGGAGGCTGTATAAGGCAACAGATGGTTGCATAACCTACCCCTGTGCCCTACCAACCTACTCAGCAGAAAGCTGGCCTGGATCCAGGTATAACTGGGGAATGCAAAAGGGGCGGTGATTCTAATCAAAACATCTCTTTCAAGCCCCCTGCACATTGCTAAGTCCTTCTCTCAGACACAAAAATTTTCCTCAAACAGCTGCAGAAACATTTTTTTTAAATGTTTTGGAAATTAAGCCAAAAGCTGGATTAGAAATGACATATCTGCTTAATCTTGAATCAGAAGGCTCAGGGCAAATTCCATTTAGATGTTTCTGGCTAGGACTTATGCCCCCAAACACATGATTCTTATACATGGTCTCTTGGCTGCCTTTATACACAGTCATCTGTTAGGCAGAATCACCCATTCACAAATAGTTCCAGACTGTTTCATGATATCTTAGGTCCTAAACAAACACTGGTTTAAGCAGGTCTGTCACCACTTGCTGAAGGATCTTCTCCTTGACTGTAATGCCTACAACATTAATACCTCACATCTCTGTAAACTTGGTCACACTTCCTGAAACTGTGTCAAAAAAGAAAATAATGGATTACAAGAAGACTGCTTTGTGGGCACTTGTGGCCATGAAGCTAGGACTATAGTACAGTAGGCGCTCAGAAAGCCATGAAAACCATAAGGTGTCAAAATGTAGAAAGTGTGACCATACAGGATGAAGGCACTGTCAGTACAGGGCCCCTGAATAAAATCAAACATGAAGGAATCAAGATAGCTGTATCCCAAGATTTATATTTTCAGATCTCAGCAGGAATCTTTGTAAATAATAGTGCTGTCATTTCTCTGAAGGCCAACTGAAAGATTTGATAGTGATGCTCAGAGATTTCTCAGAGTTAAATGCAAGTCCTTACATGAAATCTTTCCTGTCAGTGGTAAAAGACGACAAATGTTTGACAAGAAGACACAAATGTGCATTTTTATGGGCTATTAACTAGAAGATTTGAGTAATTTACCCTGGAAATATCAGCCCTGTATAATTGTTGTGCCTCATCTCCGGTGCACATCAGCATCCATATTGGGTGGACACTAGTCTATTTCCACATAACATATGGAAGCTGTTTTATAGAAAGACTATACTTTTGGAGAATCATACCTAAAGGTGTTGGCCATTATCTAGAAAAGCACTTAAGCATGTGCTTAAAATTATCATCTCATCATATTATCTGTCTCTTTGAAATCAGTGAAACTACTCATATGCCTGAAGTTGGGCAGGTATTTAAGTGTTCTACTGGACTAAAGCCAAAGTGCTCAGTATCTTTCAGGAGTACTGAACAAACCTTGGGGGAAGATTTCAGTCTTGGACAACAGACTACCAGCATGTCTTGAGAACTTGAGCTATTTTACAGGACATTTGCCAATACAAAAATGAATAAGTTGATGAGAAGTCAATACTGTCGTATCTGATGTAAGAATCAAATACTCTGTCATGCCTGTGAAACTATACAGACCTATAAAGTTCTGACTGCCAAAATTCTGAATTTTTGTTTAACAGGTCTCTACATTTTATTTGAACACACCAGTGGCATCGATTCCAGTTCATTAAAAAAAGTTTGGTATTCTAATTGCATACATAAATCTGACATTATTTTTTATTGGAGTTTCCCTCATTTACAATATAGTCAGTCTTTTCATCTAAACATCTGAAAGAACAGTACATTTTGGGGTTTGTCATCTGACTTTTTATAAACTTCTCATTTGGCATTAAATGCGATGACCATGTTGATTAGAGCAACAATATGACATGGGGATGGAAATGCTGTCAACTCATTACCAAAATATATAAAGCCTCACTTTTAATTAGTCACTTAGTAACAGATTAGTTCTTATTGCCTGCCAACAGCATGACCTCTTTCTCTCTCAAGGTCAACATAAATCAAAAGAAATCAGATGAGCTTGAACTTGTCGTTTATTCACTTCTAACCCTTTCATAAGAAAATCTGTTTAACAAAAAAAGCAAGTCTCTGTTCAATAAAGAGACCATTATTAGGGCTAAAGAGCCAAATTTCCTGTTTTTTTTCCTGAATAGCCTGAAGTAATATTCCAGGAAAAAAGACCTTGATACTGTTTTCTTTGTGAAATAAAAAGAAAATCAGCATTAGAAACATGAGATTGCTTACAGGTTTCAAATACCAGTATGAATAAGGGTTTCCTGGTTCCATGCTTTAAGGATTAACAGTATTAAGTACTACAAAATGACATTTGTCATGTTTACTTTAGCTGTCTTGATCTGACAATATTCTGCAAAACTTATAAATACAGGTTGATTGCGGCTGCTTTCTGAGATTTTGGGTTAATAATCACAGGGAATGCAGAGACTGTACCATTTTATTTCAAAAAAGAAAACTTCATAAGACCAATAAAGTCGTGCTCTTTTAAAGTTTTCCTGTTTCTATCAAATAAGAGCAAAACTTAGTAGTGTGGGGCTACTGCAATGATAATTGTCAGTTTTTTGTTCTATGAAATAGATGTTCCAACACCTAGGCACTCCTTTAGACAAAGAACTACATTTCTAGCCCTCCTGGACATGAAAAAAGTGTTTTTATTAGTTAGCTAGTAAGGGTTTATTTGACAAAAATCAGTGTCTTTCTGCAAGTACCCAGCCAATTTCACATCAAGAGCACTTTCACAAATGTCCGACCTACACAGGATTTTATATCATTACTAGCGAATTGCCCATCAAGAATGAGGGGGGTGGAGGCGGGCAGGGATAGAGCGCCACTGTCCACCACCCCACACCACCACCACCTCCCAGGACCAGCGGAGTGGAAAAAGTTTGCACATGGTGGCGGCTACCCCCACCAGCTACCTCGTGCTGCCGCCACTCCGCATCCAGCTACATGCCACCCCACCCTGTCGCTCCACGTCTATCCCCACACCACCCTCCCCACTCCACATCTGGCCCTGCACCCCCCACTGCTCCATGTCCAGCTGCACACAGCAACCCCACCCCCCCATGTCTGGCTCTGCACCATTCTCCCCCCCTGCTTCGTGTCCACCTTGACCGCTTTGCCTGGCTCACTCCACTGAAGCCCCACCCCATCTGTCATTCTCCGGGCATTTTTGATGCAGCACTGGCTGGAGCCATGCCCTGCCAGGAGCCATGGCCCCCAAGACCAGTACAAACCACCAGACAGACACATAGACAGATGGACTAAGCCCTTTATATATGTATATAGATTAAATAGCTTGGTTAAAGATGTAGTTGGGTTTGGTTTTTTTTTAACAGAAATCATTATAGCAGCATAACCCTCAGTATGGACACTCCTATACTGGTAAGAATGTACAGCTTATTTCCAGTTCCACATGGAAAGAGACTATACCAATATAACCAGATTCATACCAATACATTTTATTCCTTGTACATGGAGAGAAAGAAGGACATGTGCCTAAATTAAGCACAATTTCATCCTACATGCTGAGGTGTGACTTTAGAATATAAGGCCAAAGGAAAAATTATGCAAAGAAGCCTCAACAAAGTAAATGGAGTTCCACAAACATAACAGCAAGAGAGGCATCTCTCTCTCATATATGGCCTTTTCTGTTTTGGGTCTGAAAGTGCTTTACAAACATTAGCCTCATTTTACAGCTGGAAAAGCTGAAGCATGCAGAGGTGAAGAGGTCATCCCATAGGCCAGAGGCAGATCTAAAAGCAGAATCCAGATCTCTCAAATCTCAAAACAGTACTCCATCCATTGAGCCATACTGGGAACAAAAGCTCTCCTCTATATAATGAAAACATTCTTTTCAGACACATAATAATAGTAAGATAGATGTAATGGTAAAGAAGAGGTAACAGTTATAAAATTCCATTAAAGAAAAAAAGAGTATATGCAAAAAAACTTCAGGGATACATACATTCCTATTTATCTTCCCTGATACACATCTAGTTACCTAGGTATAAAGCTTTCCAAATGCAAGACATCTTCAGTTCTGGTATTCAAATGTCAGCTTATTAGTAAGGCACCCTGACTAATTCAGTCATCCATATATTTCTCGAGTATGATTTGTGGCTTAATTAGAGCAGGAAAATTATAATGACAAATATATAGACAAAGCAATATACATTATTCATATCGGCAATAAAAACATCATATGTATTGTCATGACTTATTGCAGTGCGATACATATGGGCTATTTGGCCAGATGATACACCAGATGTTTCCTTTCCTTTAGATTTGAAAAGTTCGCATGAAGCAGAAGTCGAGGCCTGGGGCTGAGGGTGGGGTTTAACCATTTAAAGTTAAACCTGCAAATGATGGCATTTAAATAAGCTGTTAAAG
>NW_017728947.1:91590926-91596931 GCF_001723895.1 Crocodylus porosus
TAGATGGTGACTGGGGCATGAGGGTGCTACAGAGCACGGTCTGCCTGTTAGCTAGCCCCACACTGTAGCCCCCTCATGCCCCAGCCAGCCCCTCCACAGTATGTTCAGCTGGGGTGGAACAGCCCCAGGCTGGTAGGTTGACCCCCCCACCCCCACCCCACCAATCCCCTGCCAGCTGAGGCTGCTTCATTCTGACTCAACGTGCTGTGGTCCTGGGTGCACATGCAAATGTTGCATCTGGAAGCAATAAAATCCAGTACAAACTGTGCCCAAGTTTATTGCTACATGCTAATCACATATGTAGATGCATCGACCGTCTTGTCCCCCCCACCACTCCCCTCCTCTGCTTTAAAAGTGTTCTAATTTATTTGTTAGGGCCTACCAGCATGAATTTATCTCTAGAGTAACTACTGAATGGATTTATAGCAAGGAACTGGAAAATAAGATTTAACATATTTGTAATAATATCATAGTCACTTTTTTTCTTTCAACACATTTTACTGAGAGAAGAATAAATTATTATAGCATGAACCTGTCCCACAATCATTCTATGCCTGTATCCCCAGCTGAAATGTCCCATTGAGTTTTCCATGTGGAAGGAATACAGAGTTGACTATAACATATACACAAGTAGTTGTATATGTATGATACATATATAAAGTAATAAGTAGAGAGTGAAGAAATATGTAACCAATACCACAAGTAATGCACTTGGCTCAGCTTGTGTGTCACTACTGTACCTGAATGAGACAAAAGCATTATTAAAGCATTAATTTGAAATATAATGCTTTCCCCTTCACCACCACCATGAGTAAGAAGGCTATAAAGTGGCCAGACAATTTGCTCCCCCTTAAGGGAAGAAAGCATATTGATGATCCATTTCTTACCCATACAAAGCAGGTAGATGCCCACAGGAGCCAGCACTCTTGGTCCCAGTGAACTTCGAAAATGTAGCAATACTCAGTAGTCCCATGGAGCACTGTGGGATTGTAAAACCTTGCAACATATGAGAAACCTGCCTTGGATTCTTGCAAGAGTGGCCGACCTCTTGGGAAGAAAGCAGGAGAAATCTTGCACGCTCCACAATTTTACAGTTCTAAAGAGGACTGGGGGTGTAAATTGCAGCTGAACCCCTGGGTACTGTTAAATTTAAAGAGTCACTTCCATGGGGTTTGCCAGATCCCATGTGCACCTACATGCAACATTTATAGGCATCCTAAAAGGTCTGCTTCAGGTCTTAAATCAAGGCATGGGAATAGATCTGGCTGATTTTTACTTTCTCTGAACCTATTCACCCATCCTTAACCCTACCAAATATTAATTCTTGGAAATAAAACAGAACAGATCATAATGGAAACTGTTTTAACACTGCACTCTGCTGTATGTTATAGGCTACATGCCACTGCTACTATTCCATTTTTATTACTGTGTATTGTTAACCTCGTAAAGCCATTTGAAATATGGTTTGTACAAAGTTCCAATGCAAAAATAAAACTTTCAAGTGCAATATATGTTTGATCCTTTTGGGTGTCTAGATTTTTTCTTCATCCACTGAAAGGGCGAATTGCAGATGAACTTGATGGGTTATGTAAAATAAAATAGAGAGTTACTGGGCATGTCCACATGTTCATTAATGCATCTTTGCTACTACGCATTTAGTACCTCTAATATGAGGTACTAGATAAAGGTGCAATAGCTGCACTAACGTGCAGTAGCAAAGGTGAATGTTTTACTGTGAAATGCATAGTAGACTAATTCTACTGTGCATTAACACAGTTTTTGCCATGATGCCGTTATGTCTCAGTAGAACAGACCACTGCGCATTAAGCCATCGTGTGTAGACATGCCCACTGATATATAAGAATATAGGCTGAGAGCCATGGGACTCTTTAGCCTGGAAAAGCATAGGCTCAGGGGTGATCTGATGGCCACCTATAAGTTTATCAGGGGTGACCACCAGGATCTGGGGGAACGTTTGTTCACCAGAGCACCCCAAGGGATGACGAGGTCGAACGGTCACAAACTCCTGCAAGACCGTTTCAGGCTGGACATAAGGAAGAATTTCTTTACTGTCCGAGCCCCCAAGGTCTGGAACAGTCTGCCAGCGGAGGTGGTTCAAGCACCTACATTGAACACCTTCAAGAGCAAATTGGATGCTTATCTTGCTGGGATCCTATGACCCACTTTGGACAGGGGGCTGGACTCGATCTCCCGAGGTCCCTTCCAGCCCTAATGTCTATGAAATCTATGAAATCTATGAAATATTCTCCCTTGAAAAAAAAACAAAAAACCAGTCCTGGCACTGAGATGCAGAATGGCTGCAAGGTATCCATGTTGCAGCAGCCATAAACAAGTGAAACATGAGCTCCTCTCTGCATCAAGACTCTCTCTACTGGGTGTCTCCTAGCCTTAAAAAGATATAGAAGTTGTGGAAGATTCTTTGTCCCCTCTTTCCTCTGGCCTGTTCATGCTGAGCCAAGCCAATCTTAGACTTGTATAATAATGGTCAGGCAGATTTTTCTTTAACAACCTTCTCAAAGATGAAGATTTTTGATGCATAGAAAAGGCAAAGCTACTAACCAAATTATGAGGGCAGTTAAACTCATACCAGACACATGCTACAAAATAAAACATTTTTACACTGGCATGTATGCAGACTGGGAATAAGACATGGATGCAGTGAATATGTGCAAACTGAAGGATTCTATAGCTGCTCGCTGAGAAAAACAGCAAGAAACATTACTAAAACCAGGAACCCCATCTTTAAAACGTGCAAAAAGTCTAAGTAAAAGATCTCTCTGCATGGCTAAATGCTGAACTGCAACAGAGCAGGGATACTGGAAAGAAATTCTCAGGTACCAGAATGCATCATAGGCCTGAACAAACTGTTCTTACATTCAGAGACTGCCAAACAGCAGAAAAAAAAGATTATGGCAGTTGCATTTTACCCATTCTAAACAGGCCATCAGCCTAAGAACAAAGATTTAAAAGATTGGATCAGATTCTGGGTCCTTCTAACTTAATATCCTGTCTCCCATAACAATCACAACTAGACACTCAAAGAAAGATGCAAGAAACCCAGTGCTGAGAAGATACAAACTAATCTACTCAGGGGAAGGTTCTCCCCATTTCCCATCTGTCAGACACAAGTTGTCTTGTGCTTTTAAACATGGCTTGTAACTTTTCCAATTTGTTTAATCCTGTATAACATAACTGTGGCAACTGGGATTCAAGTACCACAGACATCCTCTGGCCCCACCTTCTGTTATATGATTTTCTTTCTTCCTCATACCTCCACCCATAATGTTCTACTGAAAGAATCAATTATTGATTTCCTTTGCCAATGTGTGCAGGTGGCAGTGAGGGTAAATGGGTTTCTTACTGTACAGCAAAAAGCATGCCCCCTTTACTGCACTATGCCTCTATGTAACCACATGAATCCAATTTAAGGTTTCACCCAATGAAGAACTTATAATAAAAGGACAGTGAGGGAAAGACTGAAAATAGATGTATGCACTGCAGACAGTTTTGCGGAAAGATCCTTGATTTTATTAGGTTTGAACTGTGAATCACTTTAAAAGACCTCTTAAGAAGATATTCTAAAAGGAAAGGGAGGAATCAGAGCTGCATAAGTACCCTTACACACTAGGTGGCACCAAAGCAAATAATATTTCCTCACTGCAAAAGTGCAAGTGGTTAAAAACTGCAAATAGATTTTTTTTTAAGTAAGACTAATATTCTAAAATGGCATTAGGATAGTTGGGGCATAAACTGATGTAACAGTTGAAACTACCTTAGAAAACATTAGTCAAACAGGTTTTCCACTACTCAGTACAGTATTTCAATATCCTATCACCCTATGATGCATCTACATTTTGTTCTAATAGAAAATACTAAAGTCCAAGGATCTGAACCACACACATCTCTCTTTTCCATAAAGCATATACTTTTTCCAGGTGGCTAGTTAGCTGATTTTAGCAACATGGATGTCTAGAGTTTATCAGTGAAAGGATATTGTTCAATACACAGGATAACAACATTGGGGTTGGGAGGAAGCTAGTGAGTATCAACAAGCTTAGACCCAAAGAAAAGGTTCCACAAATGCTGCCTTGCCTTAGATCACAAGGGCTAAGTACCGATGGTCAAAAAGCCCGAGGCTGAATCAATTCAATCTTCACAGGTTCATCTAAACTGCATAGATTGAACTGACAAGCAAATGAATAGACATTCACTTTTGATTCCAGAAATGTAGCCACATACCTGCAGAGACCCAGGCCAGAAGCCAGAGGGTGCTAGAGAGTATCTTCCTACTCGGCAGGAGCAGCCAGCTCGCGCCAAGGCTAACCCACCCAGCCTGCAAAGAGGCAGTTGCAGGGGAGGTGAAAAGCATCCTGGGATACTAGGAGGACTGTGAGTTAACTTGAATCTGGAAGGGATCTGGGACAGAAGTTCAACCTAAATCAGGTAAGTCTGATACTGTATCCATCCAAGTTTATCTTGAACCAGTTTTGGCCATTTTGAAAGCAGTTTGGCTAAGTACGGATAATCAAGAAGCCCAAGGCTGAATTGATTCAATCTTTGCAGTTTAGTCTAAGCTACACAGACTGAACTGACAAGCAAGTAAACAGAAATTGACCTTTGATTCTGGAAATGTAGCCACATGCCTGCAGTGGCCTAGGCCAGAAACCAAGGGGTGCTAAAGCACACATTCCTGCTGGGCTGGAGCAAAAAGCTTGGGTCAAAGCTAGTCTGCCCACCCTGCAAGTGGGGAGGGATTTGCAGGAGAGGTGCAAAGCATGCTGGGATGCTGGGGGACTGTGAATTAACTTGAATCTGGAGGGAATCTGGGACAAAAGTTCAATAAACCAATTTAACCTAAATCAGTTAAGTTTGATACTACATCCATCCAGGTTTATCTTAAATTGGTTTCAGCCATTTTGAAAGTGGTTTATGTGCACTGAACTTCTGTTGTGTTACAGATTTGAACCAGTTTCCAATCACTTATACTGATTTATGTATAGTTTCTGTCCCTAGCCAAGGAGCTGCTTTTTACTTTTTCTATGTTGCATTTCATGAATTTCAAGTCTTGCCATTATTGCACTGTCTTTCCTCTTGATTATTCTGTCATGAATATTTTGTAACGCTGCTCAGTGCACCCCAGAAAAAAACCTGTATTTGGCAGGAACACTTGGGATGCATGTCCCTATGGGCAAGTCATCAATTCCAGGTCTGCACCTTGAATTGACTCTTAGGAGCATGGCCAAGAGAACAATCACAGTCTCAGGCCAGAAGGAAACTATATAACATTTTTCAGCAAACTTCACATGCAGAGACAGAAGGAAGGTTTGTTTTTCAACAGTAACAGGATTGTGTTTGATCATATTCAGACATACCCGAAGAGTAGAAGAACAGTTTCATTGAAATACATGGCAGTTTTGCATTTTTTAAGATGTCTCGAGTTGAAAATAACAGCAGAGCCTTTTTGGTCTAAAAACCCATATTTGCAATGTTCAGCCCATCCAGTCATCAACAGAAAAGCATTTTTGTTTATTTGCTCTGATGCCATTTTACAACTTTTCAAATTTGGATTCCAAATAGGAAGGAAAATTATTCCATAGCATTCCACACTGTTTGAAAGTGGAAGCATCCCAAGGAAATACAGTAAGATTCTTGGCTGAAATATTGAAATACCAGATGTTAGACCGGTACTTTGCTAGCATGCTTTACTTTAATCACTGAAAATTGTGAAATGTGGGCTAGTTCCTCCCTTCAGTTTTCCTGCCATGCTAGTCACCATACCTAGTGGCAGTAGCAAAAACTGCTTTCATTTATTCATAGATGTTAGGGTCAGAAGGGACCTCAATAGATCATCGAGTCCAAACCCCCCGCACAGACAGGAAAGAGTGCTGGGTTCAGATGACCCCAGCCAGATGCCCATCCAACCTCCTCTTGAAGACCCCTAGGGTAGAGGAGAGCACCACCTCCCTTGGGAGCCCATTCCAGAC
>NW_017728947.1:91596942-91615312 GCF_001723895.1 Crocodylus porosus
ACTTCCTGCCCTTTGGGCAGGGGGCTGGACTCAATGATCTCCCGAGGTCCCTTCCAGCCCTAATGTCTATGAAATCTATGAAATAATGTCCAGTCTAAATCTGCTCTCTGCCAGCTTCTGGCCATTATTTCTTGCGACTCCCAGGGGTGCCTTGGTGAGCAGAGCCTCACCAATTCCCTTCTGAGCCCCCATGATGAATTTATAAGCAGCCACAAGGTCACTTCTCAACCTTCTCTTCCTTCTTATGTGTATACATACATACATACATACACGTACACACCCCAACTTAAGGTACTTCCTCTTCCTTTCAAAAATTCCCCTGTAGGGTATACAATGCAATAACAGTAATTTTATTTATTTGAGAGACAGGGGGTTTTTTGTGATATGTTTGTTGGACTAACTGTATAGCTGGGAAAGAAGTTTGACACGATTTTAAGTATGCACTGCTCCTCCTCAGTAAGCCCAATAAAAGATACTAAAAAAAAAGCCCTGGCCTTTCATATTTCCTGAACCATCATGGCTACAGCAATACTTCAACCCTACTGGATTAATTCCTGCTTCATGTCTGATAGCTGTGGATGAACTAGAGCACATATTTTAAAAAAAAATCCCAACTGGATTTAAAAAGTAATAGGCCATTTACCACTACCCCTTTCAGATTGTGCCAATAATTAATTACCCTCGTATTGTTAAATATTTGTATCTTATGTTCACCCATTAGATTTTGTTATACCCTTGTCTGGTAAATTGAATAACCTTCCATTATATTTTTTGTTCCATGGGTAGGTATGCTTGTAGACAGGGATCAAATCTAATATTGCTGACTTACCCTTCTCTTTGATAAACTAAACAGAACTCATTCTTTCACTTACAAAGCATGCACTGGAGTCTTTTAATCACTCTTGTGGTTGTTCGCTGAACCCTCTACACTTTTTCAATAATTTCTTTAAATTGTGGACACAAAAAGACATAGTATTCCATAAGGGTTTGTGTTAGTGCTGGATGAAGAAGTAATACAATTTCTATACTTGTATTTGTTTTATGTCCTTGCTTATACAGCCAAGCTTCATACTAGTCTTTCTGGCCAGAGCATCTCACTGGCTACTCAGGTTCATCCTCCATACCCTCCTCAGCTGACTATCCTCCATATCCCCCATATCTTTCCCAGGATACAGCCACTTTCATCTAAGTTAAACATACATTCCTGGTCCCTAGAAGTATGATCTTGTATACAATGAAACCTGTATTTCTTGTTTGCACTTAGCTTACCAAGCAATCCCAATCTGTGTCCCTTTCCCAATTTACTACATCCTCAATCTTCATGTCATTTGCAAATGTTATAACTTATTTCATACTTATGTCCAAGTCATGAATTTACATGTTGAGTAGTGTCTTTAATAAATGAATGCAGTACAGTTCCATGAAAGCCACCATATGGTATACAATTATGTTTAAGCAAGTTCAAGCGGACAAACTCTAAACAGAGTTAATGCAAAAGCAGAATCAGCAGCCTTCATAATGCAGTATCCCAGCCCCATTTCTACCTTGGAAAAAAGAAATGTAGGAAAACTGACTGATATTTTGAAAATGAGAACTCTCTCTAAGACACACAGCTATTGATAGAAACATTTAGAAGACACTTACTATCATAATTTTCCCCCCAAATGTTCACATACCAAGAAATTGTGGTGTCTTCTACAGAAGAGATATACCTCCCCCAAGGAGTAACAATAGCAATGCAATGAATCCTACTCAGAACCAGAGCAACAGAGGCATGTTCTCATCTGGAGATTTGAATCCAATGCCACACTGTCCACAAGAGTCAAAAGAGTTTATATTAAAACTTGAAATGCAGACAACCTAATTCATCTAATGTGATTCCAAGCATTCAGGTTCCTCCCAGTTTTGACCCAGTTGTTTTTGGAGAACTAGCTTTTCAAGCTGTAAAATCCACTTTATAGTTAGGCCTTAAAACTTTGGCAGTGTCTTTGAATGACAAATGCAGGCTTCTTCTGCAATACACTTTTTACCCTAATTTAAGTTAAAATTCATAGCCTGTTAATTAGCATGTGAAACAGGAAGTTTCTAAATAGCTCACCAGGTATGTTTTTGGCAGGCTGTACACCAACACTTGAAGTGTGGTTTAAATAAAAAAAGAATTTTACATCACTGAAACTTTAATAAATATTTATTTCTTCAGGGACCTCCTAAATTAAACCTGTCTGCTCTTTTTGGAATATTTGAAACTTGTGCGTTAAATAGTAATGTTGAGATAGTAAAACTGCAGCACTAAAACAGTGCAACAAGTAGAGAGTATATACATTTTCTCTTTATCATTTTTGTGTGTCCATTTAAAAGCTTGTTTTCTGTTTAGTTAATCATTCCATCTCTTATAATAATTAGACAAAAGAGGAAATCACAATCTCAAATGCTGCTGTTTCTCTGGTTCTCCAGAGTTAAAAGGAGGAAGCAGGATTAGATGTTTTTTTCAAATGTTTTTTCCTTAGCTAATCATGCCAAGATCACATTTCTGTGCACATTAAACACTCCATCAAAACACTATGCAATTTGTTTAATATCAGGAAGTAATAGAGTTTACTGTACTTAAATAATGTGCAGGGAGCCTGAACTATTATTTTACCAATTCTATCGCTTTCCAAGAGCCATTTAAACTATATCTAAACTAGGAAGCTAAACATGTGGACAGCCAGCAATACAGGCTGTCCACGGTTTACTAGGAGTTTTATGTCAAATCCATGCTTGCACAGTCCTGAATGTTGCAGATAGATTGAAATTACAAAAGCCAGTCTTTAGCTAGCTTAAGGAAATTATGACAGAAGTCAAATTAGTATTACCTTGTATGGGAGAACAAACTCCGTTGAAATTTTGGCTTGCATTTTTTCCTAGGTCTGGGGATGGCAGCTGGGTTGAATGCTCCTCTCTCACCTACCACTCAGTAAGTAAAACAGTAGGCTAGAATTTGAGAAAAGTAGTTGTAAGGATCCCAAGACAGCTGCAGTGAAGCAGTGGAAGATGTTCCTGGAGTGCCAATGAAAATTACTGAAAGTAATAATTCACAGGTTTTTGTTTGCAGTATTTGTGCACCTGTAACCGTAGGTGGTATATTGGGTTCTACAGATAGAAAGTTGTACTTGAGTCTGGCCCAATGGATGAACCCACATTTTATTCAGGATCATGGGCAGCATGGACTCTAAAGTTTGCAATCTATCCATGTCATTACTTTAATTCAGTTTTATGTTATGGCAAAAATCTTCTGTAAGTGTAAACTTCCAGCCATCAAAATCTTTGTCTATTGCTTTCTAAGCTTTCAGGCTCATAACTTAAATGTGTCTCAGTTTATCCAAGCTAGAAGTACATCTGTTCAAAATCTGGCACATGAAATACAAAGTATGCACTGAAAAAATATCCCAACTGAGCTATGAGCTTTGGCATAAAAAGGGATTAAATTGGAACTTTAACTTCACCTTTCTGATCTGTCTGGCAGATCTCTCTAGTGCTAGTCTGTTCTTCTTACATGAAGGACACTCCAATAATGACAGTGGAGTTGCCATACACATAAGGACAGCAGAAACAGCATCAAAGCCAATGATGGGGTTGGCAAAGAGAAAGAAAATGGGGTAGTTTGTCTGAGATTCACCCTGAAGATAGAAAAGACTAATTTGGCTGGAGCAACAACTCACCACTATGCGGTCGCCCCTCACCACGGGGACCCGGGTGGCCATCACTCTCCTCAATTTTGCCACATCTGCCAACCTGCATTACATCAGCCATCACTTCGGGGTGGGCAAGGTGACCATGAGGAAGGCCATCCTGGAAGTCTGTGGCACCCTTCAGGATGTGCTGGACCCAGGGTTTGAATTACACTCTGACTCTTGTTGAGGGTCTGCAGCGGTGGCAGCTGGAAGGAGCTGCCACTGCTCCCTGACCTGCTTAGAAAGGCATAGGGTGGGGTGGGCTGGGAGCTCTCATCAATTATATGGGGGCTTTTGGGGGGCTCTCATCTCTTATGGGGGAGCTGAGCCCTCCCCCAGCCATATTTTGAACCTTGGCTTTGCTACTCTGTGCTCTGAGTCAATGACCTCCTGGAGATTGTGGCAGATTCTGAGACCTGGGCTTTCTACAATGCATCAAGGCCCTGAAAAGGACACACATCCCCATCACCTGCCCGCCTTGGGGGGATCACCATACTGCAGCCCATGGTGCTTCCACCTGGTTGTCCTTGAAGCTGTGGTGGTCCACCAGGGTACCTTCCCCCCAGCCCTGAATGGGTATGGTAGGCAGTTTTGGCAGCCTGAGTCTGTCCCTTCAGGCCAGGAAAAGGTACAGCTGCTAGCAGTGTCCCAGGGTGCAGAGGCACCCAACTGCCGAGGCGTTGGCCCCCTTCAGGGAGGAGCTGGTCACAGCTGGTTCCATCCCCAGTCTGTCCTTCTCACTGCGGCTGTGCACCCAGACTTGGTGGGGCAGTCATTGACCCAGACTCCTGGAGCTGCTGGACGAGGCCAGGGGTGGGGAGCATGCTGGGACCTGTGCCTAGTGCCCCAAGGGGCCCTTTCCCACAGACTGGTCATTGCTGCTGGGCCCTGAGAGAGCCTCTGCCTGACTGCCCGTGCTGGAGTAGAGTGCATCCAGGGTCCCAGGGAGCCAGGATGCATATAAAGAGCATGGTTCTGCAGGCAGCCCTGGACTGGCTGTTACGGTCAGTGACACAGAACCACTGCACCAGCAAGACCCTGACCTTTATGCAAAACTGCAAAGCAGACCTCTGGTACCTGTGATCCTGCACGCAGCCCACCAGGGATTCATATATGTGGGCATTGGAGCATCAGCCCCAGGCAAATTGGCTCTGCACCTCGGTGTAGTCCCCACAGATACCTTCTGTGGAGTCAGTGAGGATGCCAGCATCTCAGGGGCTCTGCCAGAGACTCCGGGTGCTGCTGGACCTTGGCATGTGCCTGCAGCACAGAGGCACAGTGCATGGCAGCTAGATTGTGGGGTTTGACCTGGGGTCCACCACCAAGTTTCATGAGCCTGTTGTGGCCTCCATGGGGCCACTGCTTCAAGACACAATGCTCAGTGGCAAGCAATTGGTGGCACAGCCCCTGGGGTCATACAGTTTTAGTTTTGGGGTTTAAAGCCCAGGCCAGGATAGGCAAAGCGACGTGGGGCTGGAGCAACTCCCAGCCCCTGGCTCTGGGCCAAGCAGGCAGCTGGCCCCCTGGTGGTGTGGCTGACACTACCTACTGCACAGTTAGTTTACTACTTGCATTTATAGGTAGTAAACTAACCACACAATAAACTAATTTACTGGACAGTTACCACCTGCACGTGTGGCCAGTGATGCTTTACTGAGCAGTAAATTAGTCTACTGCAAAGTAAAGCATCTTGTATAGACATGCCCATTATCAAGTGTTCATATCCCTTTTTAATCCTATAAAGAACATGCTTGGCAACTTTATATAATTACTACAGCTTTAAATAAGTATCAGATGCTCTATGAAACAATATTTTTAAATGCAGTGTTTAACATTTACAGCTTATTATCATTTCATAATACCTTTAATTGCAGGAAAGTATAAACTGTATTATATTGACAGAAAAGTTATAAGCTATAACATAAATGTCATATATAAACCTACGTGGACATACTAATAATATTTTGATGTGACAATTACAGATTTTAGGGTCTGGGAAAAAGAGCCAATTTAAAAAACAACGTTTGTATTTTAATTATAAACATTCTGATGGATTAAATGCTGGGCTAATTCATATTCAGCATATATGTTTCTGCAACATGCATTTTTTTTTAAGCTATGCCTTCTTACCATGAAAAAAGAAAAATTCATACTGAATATTTTTTAACACGAGTTGCTTGAAGTTTTCAAAGATTTTTATTTCATGCCCAAACAATGGATTCTGAGCCCAAAGCTTATTTACTCCATTACATAATCTATACAGTGTAATCATCAGTTCGCTGAAAATGGTCTCTTGACCTTGCTTTAGTAAGAAGATTTGATTTCTAACTTGCCTGCATTGCTTACTAAAAGCCTCTAGTTATTGATTTAGAAAACCAGGACATTTTGGGAATACACAAAACTACTTGATATTTAGTTATCTGAACTCTTGGCCTGTAACAGTGTTTGAAGGCCAATACTGGTACTGTAGAAATTAATAATGGCCGCAGCCTTTTAAGAATCCTAACATTTTCTATTGGTGCCGGACTTCCAGTACTACAAATGTTCCTCCATTTACAGTTTTTCTTTATTGCTGGATTAGTTTTCATATGTGAAATGGCAAAAGCACAACTCTCAAAACAGAACTTCTCTGCACTTCAAGGAAATGGGTTAGGATTCAAACCCTGTCAAGCTACCTGACAGTTTTAGTTTTGGGGCAGATCCCAGAACAGAAAGGGTATAATTCCTTATTCCATTTTTTTTTTTTTAAAGAGTCCAAAAATTTTCTATGCACAGCTGACCTGATAAGAACTCATCATTTACAACCTTAGCCTGCAAGATTTTGATATCTGCAAATGTAACTGACCTTCTAGCTACAAGCAGAAAAATAAATTGCACTCTGAAAAAGAGATTGAATAATTTAATCCCCCAGAAGAATCAGCCACAATATCGGGATGTGTCTTCTAAAATGTTTGTTATGCCTTTGCTGAACAACTTTGCTATTTAGAACTGCAGTCTTGCAGAGTTAACATTTCCATGTGACAAATGGTCCAGTTCCCAGCCCTCAAATATCTTTGACTTCATATTCAGGATTACACCACTATCTTAGTGTATACATATTTTAGACCATCTTTGTGGCCTTGTGTAGCAACATTATTCTTAGTATTAAATCTTAATTTCTAACGCCCATTCAGGGGCAAGGAGTGAATGCTGCAGCAAATTCCAGGCTTGCAGAATAGTAAAACTCATAGGTTTTGACAACAAAGGTCAGTTCCAGAGGTATACAGCATCGATTGGCCAGCGAAATGAAGGAGTAAAATCCATCTCTATTTCCAGTGTAGGGAACAGAGTAGGATCCATATAATAGCAGTGAAGCCCAGTGAAGTCTCTGCTAGAAGACATAACTAGATAAAGTATACCCTCTCAAGCCCAGCTCACTTTTTATCTGGCATTGACCCTGCCCACAAAAATGTTTGGTTCACCTAGCACCCCAACAAGAGTCACTTGGAGAACCAACCTCAGCCCAGATTTGATGCATATTAAAGTCAACGAATGGCACAGGCTGAAAAGTCAGGAGAGCATTCAACCCATACATGTTATTGAGAACTAATAGTATCTTCATCATAAATGACAAGAGCATCATCCTGCAAATCTTTACTGCTGCATGAAACCCTTAGTTGCATGAAAAATTCCCATTTAAATCAATATGAGCTGCAGTGTTCATCACCTTTGAAAATTAAATCACTTATTGAAATGCCCAAATGTGCCAGTGTTTGCCTAAATGATGTGCCTACAGACCACATGGAAATTCAGGACCAGACTAGGCATGTTTTTGTATAGAAAATTCAGGCTCATTAAAGCACTCCTGGGCACACATCTGAATATGAGCCTATTGGGAGCAATTTTCAGTGTCTACATGTGCACTTCAGCACATGAGTTTAATGTGCCATTTTCTAGTACCGGTAGGTATCTGGATTAAACTAATCTGCTGTGCATTAGACTAATCTACTGTGCAGTAATTATGATGCTGATGCTTTACCACATAGTAGATTAGTCTAGTGCACAGTAAGGTATTTCATGTAGATGCACCCATTGAGATCTAAACTTAAGGCTCCTCTTCCTTTCCTCTATACAAACTTCATGTCTTCTAGGACAGAGGTTCTCAAACTGTTTCTTCTTGAGCCCCCCTCCCCCCAGTATGCCATAAGAACTCCATGGCCCAGCTGTGCGAAAGAGGACCAGCCTGGCTCCCCAGCCCCACCTGCACAGCCCAGGTGCAGCTGGCAGGGCTTGGTGGTGGGGAGCCCCAGGTCCCCACTCACCTGAGCAGCAGCAGCACGAAGCCTTGCTCACCCACCTGCAGCTCTGCCTGCAAGATGGAAACTGTGGGGCTGGGCTGAGTGAGTCCACCCCTTCTTTGGGACTCACCTCAGCCCAAGGGTGGCTCCTCCCCATGCTGGGTGGACCCCTGCTCACCTGCACACCCACATGCAGGTGAGCACGTGAAACCTGCTCATGGCTCTCCAGGAGGCAACAACCCTCTGTTGAGAATCCATGTTCTACAAGATACTTACCCCCAGCACTTTCCGTATTGTCACGATCTCTCAGTCAGCACAGTTGCTACACAGAAAACAAAGTACACAACAATATTTGGCAGTGCTTGAGAACAATACAAACAGGACTCCTATGTATTTTTGTATTACATTATTATTTTAACAAACAATTTTGCAACAAGAATCTATCAAACCTTTCACTGTATAAGAACATATTCTGAGCTTTAACAGAATAGGTACCTGACTTGATTTAAATACGAGTAATATTCTTTTGAGTAGTCTAAACTCTTATTTACTGAGCCATGTGGAACCCCAGTTCATTTGCTTAATTGCATCTCCATTAGGTAAAAGTATTTAAGCATGTGTTTAAGTCCAAAGTCCCATTCCCAGATGCTTTTCTAAAAAGAGGGGTCCTTTTCTGAATTGGTGCTGTAGGTCATTGTAGAAATATGTGAGAGTTTTACTAAAATAAATAGTGCACTGTTGCAGCAAATGCTTCCAGCAGTTACATGAAGTAACTACCCTTTACAAGACTAGTTTCAGTTCTGTGGTAACTCCCTCTAGCTTCAGCTGTGATATGATCTTCATAGTAAATGAAGGATCATGTGGGTTTTCCATGTCATCTCTAAGCAGTCTTGATTGCAAGATTTCAAATTGGAAAAACCATATACATTTTTGAGCCCCCAAACTTTTGTAGATTTCCACAATTCTGGGAACCAGTACAATTTTATAGATCTGCACTAGTCACTGTTAATTTAAAATGAACATAAAAACATTTTTTACAGCTATATTACCTTTTTCAGAACAAAAGTTGCATCATTTTTAACTAAAGTTCATATGGTTCCAGGTTGCAGAATGGGGACTTGGAAGCCAATTTTTAAAGTTACAATAAAAATTTCTGCATTAGCAGCATAGTTTCTGGTCATCAAAGTTCTAATTTCCATTGGTTTCTTGGTTTTCAGCTCTATAAATACAAAATGTGCCTTTCATTTATTTTTTCCACACTTTGAGTACATCTGTTCAACATTTGCTTCATGAAATATTAGGAAATATGCTCTGAAGAAATATTCACTTTACTTGTCAACCTACAAAAAAAGGCAACAGATCTGTGCTAAAGTTTGCTTTCTTCTTTATTCCAGTAGCTCACACTTAACCAGATAACTCCCATGCTTACTAATACTACAACCTTAATTTTTCTATGGTGTTATATGAGGATATCTCTAGTCTCAAAATAGGTATTAAAATCTAAATGAAAGTGTTATATATGTATATCATAGGCACTTTCATATCTTTCCACAGTTTATGCTTTCTAGCATCATAGATGGAAATCTGAAATGTTATAATGTTTCTAATCTCTCTTTCAGGCACTCCAGGTATCTGCTTATCATTTAATTTGTGGTGCTATGGCTAGCTTAGTCCAGTTTAATCATTTGATACCTCATCCTTTTTGAGACATGGTTTGGGAGACATAAAGTCCATTCTGGGCACCTGAAGTCCCAGTAAGGGGATGAAGAAATTCCCCCCTACACCTCCCAGGAAAAATGCAATGTATGTATGAATCCTACCTTCTAAAAAGTTGCCAAAAAATAAGAAATAAGATCAAACTATCATAAGCATACTTAGATTGTGTGAAAAGAAATTATTTAGCAGAGCAGAGGTCTCTAATGATGGTAGGAGATACCTTTTCTCTAGGAAAAATAGTAACGCACAGATGTGGTGGAAAGTATATTACATGTGCCATACTATTATTACTGCAGATCCCCAGAGTTGCTGCTGCAGTTTATATCAGTGAAGCCACATCAATTCTTTTATAATGTATGGAGGAGAAATGAGGGCCAGGTTGCCCATCACTTTTTCTTGATGGACAAGAAAGGGTCATCATGGATTATTCTCCCATGGTACTATTTTTCTAACTGGGATTCTTTCCTATAGAAAATCAGGTCCAGGTACTGCTGCCAAGTCCCATGGACAGATTCAGTAGAGCTGCTTCTGCAATTTTATGTCAGAGTAACAAAGACCAAAATTTAACTCGGCAACTATATTTGAAATGGCCTAAGGTGTTAAAGCATAAGTCACATCACAAAACAACAACTAGAATGATTAACTGAGGCTACCTGTGACAGGACAGAAGAGATTTTCTCTGCTAGTAGTTATGAATGTTCTCCTGATACACCTGGCATTTCTTCAACCAGCCTATTTATATAGCCATCACTACTAGGAAGATTCTGTCCTTTATTAATCTTTCTTTATTTAAAATGATAGGGTCTTTTCTACAAATTACAATTATTTACTGGGCTCTAAAGACACAAAGAGCACCTTACAATGCAAAGTTGTATTTCCACCCCGGAGATAGCTGAGTAGAACTAATCACATGGAGAGTTCAGTCAACCTCTTAAGCTGGGGCCTGTTCTCTACCAAGCCTGATAGACCATATGGAGCAGCAGGCTGCTTTAGCAGAGCTGGCTCAGAAGGCCGACTGCTGCTTCTTACCCAACCAAAGCTGATGTCACCGTTTCCTATCCCCAATACCACACCTCTCATAGCAAGGCTGGCCTCCTGCCTAAGTGCTGCAGATTGCCACCAAATTGCCACAGACACCTGGAATTCATAGGCCATATCTTCTCACTTGGTGAACTAGATCCAGGCTACAGGTTTCTGACCCTTGGACTATATGGAGCTTTGAAAAATACTGGCTGTGTCTACATGAGATGCTGACTGTGCAGTAGCTCATTACTACTACGCAATAGCATCATGTGGCACGAAGCATGATGTGACACTACTGCACAGTAGTAATGAACTACTGCACAGTTGGCATCACCAAAAAGCCATCTGGGGATGCTACTACACAGTAATGTGGGTTACTGCACTGTCATTTAGTACGTGTGTATGCAAGTATTAAATGACTGCGCAGTAACAACTGCTCAGTCAGTGTCTTGTGTAGTCATAGTCACTGGGAAGAAAAACTGGAACTCAGTGTACCCCCTGGTATCCTCAACAAGGAGGTGAGGCTTAATTGCCAAGGAAGAGCCTTGAAAGGACTTCCTGACTAGAACCAATGTCTCCTGGCTGAGTTTCAGCAGTTTCTTTCTCACAACATGACAGGCATGTGTGAACCAGAAAATTGGATAAGGAAGACTGTGGAGGGCTCCCCCAACAATCTTAACAGGGGTGCTTCACATTCTCTATACAAACAACTACAATGTGAAGTAACTTCACCTGGTACCTTGCAGAACTGGCATGGGAGATCATCCACCCACAAATGAATGGCTTTTGGTGTTATGATGGTCCTGAAAACAAAGGCTCTTTCCCCATCTGCCCCCTCTCTGATTCCCCTGCTGTATCTCCTGGAGCCTGGAGACTGAAAAGTAAGTAACTGAAGATCAAGACTCCTGTAAGTCCTGCCCCAGCCCCAAGAACTCCACAACTTCCTGTTCTGGAGGACACAGAATTATTCCCCTTAGGCCCCTTGCACAACAAAAGCTGGTGTGTCTCCTGAAGAGTCTTGCTGCAGAAGGGCGCATACAAGTGAGGGTGATTATTGCTGATGGGTGGTATGGGAATACAACAGGGCTGTCCAATTTCTAAGTGGTCAGAGGCTGCACAGGCCACATCAGCAGCGTCCACACTAGTGCAAGCCATGGGCCCCATGGATTGCACCCCTTTGCTACACCATGCACACAAGCAGCCCCCAGATGCATACACACTGCTGCAGCCATGCACTTGGCCCCAACCACAGCTCCTTTGCTGCACCACACCACAAGCTTCCCTGGTGTTGTGGGCTGCATCACCTTGCCCCTTGAAGTCAGGAACCAAAAATTGAAGGAGGGAGGCAGGACCCAGAGACCCCAGCTGCAGCATCAGCTAGAGTGGGCAGCCAGGCCTATCACAATCCCTCACAGGCCGCATGTGGCCCGTGCACTGCCAGTCAGACAACCTTGGAGATCCTGTCCTCTTTGCACTCATGTTCTTTTCTCAGTAAATCACTTTTCAAAATTCACTGAGGAAATTGTAACATCTAAGCTCTTTTCACAAAGGGATTCTTAGTTTTAGGGTGGCCTGAGATAGTTGATCTTATAGTTATACCATCCCTTCAGAAAGAAGATAATCCAGAAGCCAAATGTTGTACTCCTTACTTGCTCATGCTCAATACTTATATTAAATATGATCAGACTACAAAGTTCCACCACACAGACTTTACGCATGTGCTCCAGATATACCATTTACTGGTACGGTCACTTTTTACAGAAAACTGTGGATTTCACAAAAAAAGGTCTGACTTGTTGGGTGAGGACTTAGGGAAACCCCATTCAATTTTTAACAATCATATATGTACTTTTTCTTTTTTTTTTTAAATCTATATTTCCTTTCAATTATGTCATTATAATTTTAACATTATATAAAATAGTTCATCTTTCTTGCCCTCCATGTTAAGCCATGGTAATTGATATATTTTTCTTTGTTTTGATGTGTGCATGTTATTGCTCATACTGGCTTTAGTGCATGCTTAAAGCCTGTTATTTAAAACTGTCTGCTCCTAACATGTATCAAAAGTAGAAAGCACTAAATTGAATTTAAATAATTCCTACATAGGAATTACAGAGAGTTCCACTGGATTGTGACTGCTGGTCCAAAAGGCATATTCTGGGCATTAAGATTTATTTTCTTCATTGGATTTGGCTACACTGTGCATTCAACAGACTGATAATTTTCCCTGATCTGCCTTTCCAATTTTTTGGCTTCTCATGGTCTCTTGTTAAAAGTACTCTGACTAGTCCTTTTATTGACTTATAAAAACCAGGATTCTTTTTGGACAGAACTGGTAAAAAGTACTGGAAAGTTGGTAATCTGAACTCCCCAAGTGAAATATAGTCCGCAGACAGATATTGCTGCTGTGGGAAACAATAAAAGTGTTTCAAATATGAAGTTATTTCCATTTTTCATATTTTGCCATAGGCTGCTGTTGTATTATTGAATTTGCCCTTGACACAATGATGAAGAAACCTCCAAAAAACTGGAGTGTCCATTTTGGATGTGGTTCACAACAGTGTAGAGTTGTATTTGAATATTTTGAGCAGCTGCCCTATTTATACCTCTGAGCAGTAACATTCCTGAGCCAGACCTTTTAACCTGTTCAAGCACACAATGCTCTCTGTGAGCACAATGAAGCCCCAAAGAAGAGATTTTTCCCTGTTTTCCCCAGCACTCCCTGCACTCTTCCACTTGCCAAACTCAGAGCTCATCACATTCTTCACTGGGGTCATTTCTTCCTAACAAGAGTTTCATCATAAAGGCTAGGTACAGACACTCAAAAAGCCCAAGGCAGCAACAATCTAAATTTTGTACTTTACTCTAAGCACCACAGGTTAGCTCAGGAGAGAACAGAACACACCTTTGCCCTTCAGTGATGGAGGGGCATGCAGGCTGCCTGCACCAAGAGAGGCCATTAGCTTCAGCATGAAGCTCTCATGCACCTCCCAATGTGCTCTGCTGGCTCCACCGGCTGACAGAGACTCCCAAGTGCAGCCAAACAGGCAGGCACCCTTGACTGGCTACTGGGAGCTGGGGAGCAATCCTGCCCTCCTCCCTCCAAGCTGCTCTGTCAGCCACAAGTGTCACAGAGAAGTCGAGCTGAAAGGGACCTCCAGAGGTCATTGAGTCCAATCCCCTGCCTAAGGCAGATTCAGCCCTATCCAAACCATCCTGTACAAACCCAGACTCTAAACTCAACATAACACTGTCCCTAGTCCTGGCTCAAACCCCTGGGGCTCCCAAAGGGAAAGCAGCTGAGAGCAGGCTAGCCAAGCAAACAGCAGAAAGGATGTTTTGCATGTTCTGACTCTGGGGAAGGGGAAGGAGGAGAAGGAGAAAGAAAAGGGGAAGGGGAAGGAGCTTCCTGTGTATGGGGCTTGGGTCAGGCAGCAGCTGCTCCCTGCAGCAGATTCAATGCCCTGTTAACCTCATTTCTTATCTGCAGCTTCACACCTGAAGGCAGCCATGAACAGGGGCCACTGGGCAACTGAGAGCATCTCCATCTCACCCAGGTTGTGCTGTCCAGGAGCTGCCAATGCTTTCAAGCTCTGGGGAAGCACTGGGGGCAGCTCCACAGCCAGAAGCTAAGTGAATGGGGGAAGAAGTGAGCAGCTGGAAGACCAGGGGAGAGTTTGTGGGACAAGCAAGAGATGTGTGATGAACCTCTGTTCTGATACAGGTTTAGACTGGTTTCTGATCACTTCTACCAGTTTATGTCTGTATCTAGCCTAAGTGTCTTTATTTTTTAACAGATCTTGCACTGTCCAAAGTGTTACTTTAGAGAAAGAGATGTGAAAGTTGTTGCAAAAGTTGTTAGGGTATATCTCAAGATACAGAGATGCCTGCTTCTCAATACCTGCTGAACATAATGTGGGAAAACACTGATATACTTATGAAGAAAGGAGCCTGATAAGCAGGTGCATTATAGTCAAGGAACAATGTAGGCCGGGTCAGTTATAGTACTACTTTGGCAAGGCCCCTGCAAGATATGATGCCGTAAGCATCTCCTATTTAGCCTACAATTAAGGTTGTCCCTGCCCATGAGTTCCTCCCCTTTAATAGGCAGGCTGCAGTTAATCTCTGTTCCCTAATGACGGCATCTACAGGAACTGGAAGGGCATCTAGGTGGGTGGTCCATTTAATTCCTTATTCAAACTTATAGAAAAGTACAGATTCAGTTTAGATATACTGGAGAGCTAACAACTGTACTGCTTCACTGCAAGTGTAAACATTTTAAATGTTCAATAGTTTGCCTCACAAAATGAAATGCTGGCCTAGTTTTTCAACTTTCCATGTTGTTTTAATTAATCATTTTTGCCATTTTAACCTCTAATACCAAAGGTTTTTGAATTACAAATTATATGACAACCACAAAAACTTAATGACATTAGATTTAACTTGCTTTTTTTCCCCTCTGCAAAGCTCAACATAGTACACATTCTTTTAAAAAAAAATTATTACACATTTTACACTCTGCAAAACACTGAAGGTACATGGTTTCCACCAAATACATGTGACTCTGAGGAATAAAAACTGCAGTTAGGCTTGTAAAAAGCATATTATTTTTAAAGCTCTAACCCAATGTACCGGAAAAGTTTTGTATGTCTTTACTTCTTTTATAAAATAATATTAAGTAAAGCCTCAACTCTTTATAGCAGTGTATCATCTGTTTCAAATTGGAAGGAAATCAACTCTCTAATATGGCAAAAGAGCATAAGTTAATTTTCTAATTGAACTCTCTGGTCTTGGACTGCACTTAATAAATCCGACAATCTGAGACCCAGGCAAACACTGGAATTTTGGAGAGCAGGTTAAATGTTAGTAATTATATATATACAGCTGACTATTTCCACCAGTAGAGAGGAAGAGCAGTTGCCTGTGTACTCAATATTCTGTGCAAAAAACACATTAATGCAGCATTAATGTTGGGAATACATAACAGCCAGGAAATTCTGAGCTCTCGTTCTCATAGCAACTGCTGCTCAACAGCATCCTCAATATAGTATTAAAAACCAGCTAGGAAACTCACCATCAGTTCATGCACGAGACATGACTTTTCAGACATCTGAAGCATTATGGTGGGTTGAACACAATGGAATTCAAGGGCTTGTGAACTAGTAGGAAGCTGAACTACAATTTTGAATAGGAAAAGATAGTTCACAATGCTCATTTAGGTTATTGAGCTATGTTCTAGCTATCCAAGGCCCATTTTCCTTTGCAGTGGGGCTATTTTGCTCTCCTGCCTCCCCTCTACCTTTAACCACTTCAATGTTAAAAATTACTAGATATATATTTGTATTACTAAAGCACCCACAGTGCACAAGGTGCCATAAAGGCTGGCCAATATCATGGGAGATCACAGGGCTAGCCAACATTTTCATGGATTCATCATGGCAGGGCCCCCCCTCAAGCCTCTCCAATTAGCCAAGGTGTCACAGCTGCCCTGACCCTTACCACCAATTGGCCACAGGACAGGCAGCCCTCTCAGCCAATCAACAGTGAGGGACAGGGGTGGCAGCCACGTTAGGCTCCCCTTCATGCTGGCAACCCCCCTCTTCCCTTTCCTACCCAGTGGGCTGCTTGACCAGGGAACCAGCATTTTATTTTCAGTAAGTATTTTTTCCCCACAGATTTCACAGACATTACCCAGTTTTGTGGGCAATGTCAGATTTCTCGATTTCCATGCAATCCACAATTTTAGTAGGTCCTGATTTATAAGATCTGATTGTTTAAAGACCTGATTTTTACAGAAACAAAACACCCACCTTCCATCTAGAGACAAGGAGAGCTGATGACACCTAATATAGCTGAAAATTAGGACTAGGAAGTCCAAGAGGCATGGAGAGAACAAAGAATATCCAATAATTATCTTGGGATCATTTCTCTTGGTATCTGTTATTTCACTTAGTGTCCACAAAGATAATACAATTCTAAGCTGCATTACCTTTCTGAAGCTCCCCTCTCCACAGAAGCTCTCTTAGATCAGGTAGTGGAACTATCATGGTATTTTTACTCTCATCCAATTTGGCAATATGAAAACAGGCTAGCCTAGCTAAAGAGAAACCATCTTCGACTGGATTCTCAGAAAGGAAGAGAAGGGGCATTTATTACTTACATTATCTGAAAGGCAGCTGAAAAGTAAAAGGAAATTTCTTTTCCCTGTAGCCACAGTCTAACTCCAGCAGACAGTGGCCAACTGCACTGTTACTTTCTCCAATTCCCTACAGGAAGGCTCTCATTATTATTATATATTTTGGCTTGCACTGGGCTCCTCCAACCCAAATTTAGAAGGGAAAAATGGTTTCCCTGCGATCAGTGTTCTATGGTTACATCACGGCTGTAGCCTATTCTGTTACAATTCTGGCATCAATCTACCAAATGAAAACTTTGCTGATGGGTTTGCAATACAATTCAACTGAGAGGAGAATGGCTTTATTCAGATGCCATCATCAGGGCTTGCACACAGAGTAAAGTGGACTTCCCACAAACATTAGGACGCTCCTTTCACACACAATTAAAAAGGTTTATTGCTATAACCTATAAACAGTTTCAGTCTCTTGGTATCTTCAAAAATGGTAGCAAAATATTTTAGTCACACAAGCAAGTCTTCCTCTGTCAATTAAAATGTTCTCTTGATAAGCCTTCATATTAGGTCTTCTAAAGCCATTTTTTATCTTATTTCTTGAAAATAAACTTGAACCCCAACTGGCACCTTTCTTAAAATAAACCATTACTTTATCTACTCAGCAACTGAAATATTTTTTTCTTATGCCTTTTTCCTCCCAACCTCATTTAATGCAGAAAAAAAACACAAAGTTTCTGTAATATAACTTGCTCCCAGGGAGAAAGTCTGTGGTCACAAGGGTCCAGACTGAGGCTTGGAATGCAAGGAACAGAAAAAGGCCAATTTAGCTTATATTTTTTTCAGTTCAAGAAATAAGGTTTATGGGAGAAAGTTGACATCCCCAGCTGTAATTTCTGTGGGCACACACTGACCTGAACTACATACCTTGTTATTAACCCATTCAGAGAACTGCGGATTTAAATAAGCAGGGCTATTCAGAAATTCA
This sequence comes from Crocodylus porosus, assembly GCF_001723895.1. Taxonomy (NCBI): domain Eukaryota; kingdom Metazoa; phylum Chordata; order Crocodylia; family Crocodylidae; genus Crocodylus; species Crocodylus porosus. Next base: position 91,614,787 of record NW_017728947.1, read on the forward strand.
TTTACCATGGCAGAGCTCATTTAGTTCTCCTTTCCTTTTTTTTCATAGATTTCCTAGACATTAGGGCTGAAAGGGACCTTGGAAGATCATCGAGTCCAGCCCCCCCGCCTGAAGGGCAGGAAGTCAGCTGGGGTCATAGGATCCCAGCAAGATACGCATCCAATTTGCTCTTGAAGGTTTTCAATGTAGGTGCTTGAACCACCTCCACTGGCAGGCTGTTCTAGACCTTGGGGGCTCACACAGTAAAGAAATTCTTCCTTATGTTCAGCCTGAAACGGTCTTGTAGTAGTTTATGACCGTTCAACCTCGTCATCGCTTGGGGCGCTCTGGTGATCAAATGTTCCCCCAGATCCTGGTGGTCACCCCCGATAAACTTATAGGGGGCCACCAGATCACCCATAAGCCTGCACTTTTCCAGGCTAAAGAGTCCCATGGCTCTCAGCCTGTCGTCGTAAGGTCTGTTTTCCTGACCTCTGATCATGCGCGTGGCTCTCCTCTGGACTCTCTCAAGCTTCTCCACATCCTT
>NW_017728947.1:91615972-91617419 GCF_001723895.1 Crocodylus porosus
TGTGCAACAAAAATATCTGCATGCTGAGCTGAATAAATCAACTTCTCCTTTTACACCGTGCAACCACGACTTCCTTCCTACGCTGCATTCTTCTGTAGTGTAAGTAAAAATAAACTTTCTGTATAACCAAGACGCGTCAAACTTCCTGACTCTTCTCGCTTACCCACCTGTCCGACTACCTACCACACCCGCGTCCAGCCAGTCGTGCCGACCCAGCTCACAGGTCAAGGGTACACCGGTTCTCGGACACAACATGGCATCATGAACAGGATCCAGGGGAGACAAAATGGAGTCAGAGTTGATCCGCCACTGCCTGTGGCATGCAGGAGACTGCGATTGTGCAAGCTCAGACGATCTGTGGGCACACATCGCTTACCACCAAGCAGATGGTCTCGCTAACTCTTTAATCACCGGATATATGTCTCTTGCCAGAGATAAAGGGGGCAGGGAATGGGCCATTCAGTTGGCACCGAGCTCCTTCGGATGCGTTATGAGCCAGAAAGGAGTCACCTTCCAGCCCAGAGATGAGGTCGGGAGCTTATCTCTGGCGCGAGTGAAACCTGACCGTGTGGTGAACCTGACACCCGCCCAAGAGTTTGCTTGCTGCATCCGGCATGTACAGGAAGGGGGAGAGGACACCCCCCCGATAAGTTTAACTGTCCAAATTTGTCACCTGATTCATGTGCACACGAACTGTTAACGCAACTCCGTGAAACCTTGGAATTAGAGGGTCGTACGGTGGACTGGTCCCAAATGGGACAAGGGGAAAATGATTAATGTCTTGTTCTGTACTGTGTCTATCTTGCTGTGTGAGGTTGCGAACTTCAACTCACAGCTGAGTACAGCCAGTAAGAATGCTGAGGAACTGGTGATAAAATGCAGCACTTCACCACCGCCCAAAGATGGCGCCGAGCAAAAGCAGAAGTCACAACTAGAAAATGGCGCTAAACAAAAGGGGAAGCCAATGCCCGAAAATGGCGTCGACAACAAACAGCCACTCTCTGAAATTGGTGCCGAGCCGAAAAGGAAGCTGTACCCAAGCCTGGAGGAACTGATGGCGAACCACGAGACGTCATTGAACAAAGCCACACCTACCTCTGGGCAAGGCTATCCTCCCGTCACCGCCTCACTGATGAAGAACGATCGGACGTCACCAGATGTGATCACGCCTGCCCCCTGGCTGGGTTGTCCTCCTACTCCGCCTACCCTAGCAACCGCACTGCCCCCTCCATATCCAGAGGAACCTGATGGTACACGGTTAATTAAAAACAGAAGTAAAGCTGATGAAAAGGAACTTATAACTTCAGCTCTCCATGTTAGCGTAGTCAAGTATACTGCAACAGGGGGTGGACAGCCCCAGGCCACAATGACAGTCCGCACCAGAACTCGAGCAGAAATGAGTGATCTTCGCAAGGAAATGGGAATCCAACCCGACGAAACCCCCATT
>NW_017728947.1:91617986-91619533 GCF_001723895.1 Crocodylus porosus
TTTCCCGAAACTCACACCAGCGACGGACACTGGCATTGTCACCCATCTTGGACGACCATCTTCTAGTTTTAACATATCTCACTATCTTAATCTCTTTCACTGTAATCTCCCTTCAGCAGATGTTTCAGGGTTACCTTTTACTATTAATGCTTCTGTATTTATCCCCACGCTTAAATGGCCATATGTCTGTATTGGACCACGTTGTCCTGCCGATACCATTAACTGTTCTACCCCCATAATAACAATTCTTGAGATGCTCAATGTTACCCTAACTAATAACTCTCTTTCACAAATTGCAGATTGTATCTATGTTTTTCAAGTTAATTGAACTGCTGGCCAAAACCGTTCCCTAACAGAGCCAAAAATACAACACAATATACGCATGTTATGTAGTATTCTTCACGCATTATGGCCTCAGTGTCCTACTTATGATCCGCTGAATCCCAAAGCAAAAAAACCATCCAAACTGTCATAAAACTAACAGTTCAACCCCAGTTTGGCTAATAACACCAAGTTATCTTGATTACGCTCAACGCTGTAACGGTGCATGCAAGTGCTTCAGACTTAAACCTTGTCCATTTCCCATCCCACGGCCAGGAGTTCTTTATACAGACCTAGCCGTTCCTTGTCTTTGGAGTCACTTCAAAAACTCCAATAATTTTACTAAAACAACCATTAAAGAAAACTCACCCTCTTGTAATTGCCCCGTACCAAATGGACACTTACCTGCTGGTTGGGTTTGGTTTAACTTCAAAACCAATGTTACCAGCATATACCCTGTTCTTACCTCTGATGAAACGCTAACTCCTGTAACCTCCTTGTGGAGCCTAAAAGGACTCCAAGTAGGTCGGAAAAAGACCACCACCGCTATTCATAAAAAGTCTAATCTTTCTCGTACAAAGCCAGCCTCCCTCACACACGAACAAGTCCATTACGCCTGGACTGTAATGGATTTTTGGGACAAAGTAGGCATCTATTTTCCCTGGACGTATGGATCAAAAATGAATACATTCAAAATTATCCTTTTAACTGAAACTGTTGCCAACCTTACCAACCTAGTCACTGAAGGGTTCCGAAATATTGACGAATCATTCAAAAAAGTTCAAGCAGCAGTGTATTATAATTGATTAGGCTTAGATTATCTTTTACTCGAGCACGGAGGCTTACATGCTATGTTTAACAATGACTCACACTGTTGCCTTGAATTTACCCCCCAGGATGGAGGTAATTTGACCCAAGTCTTAAATAGTCTTGAAATGCTTTCTGCCCAACTTCAAGAAATGACCACGGAAAAAGATAGTTGGTTAAATGATCTATTTGATTGGTTTGGCTTTGATCTCTCCAAAAGGTTTTTCCCCATGCTTATGCCTATTTTAAGTGGTTTTATTTTCATATTAATAATATTATGTATTTTTTCTTGCCTTTTTAGCGTAATCAAAAAATGCATAACCACGCTTTCTGCTTTTCTATATACACACTCGCCAATTGTTTATGAACTTGACGAGAAAGACGACCAATTCTAAACGATGTTACCAAAGTTGCCATCG
>NW_017728947.1:91619544-91646291 GCF_001723895.1 Crocodylus porosus
CTCAGCCCATACCCCAAGACTGGGAGGATTGAAGAGAACACCACCTGTGTCCCCAGACCCTTTAGCCCCACTGCCAAATCCCTGTAGTGCCTCATGACCCAGCTGGGAGTGCTCTGAGCCATGTCATTAGTGCCCACATGAATAAGAAGCATGGGATAGTGGTCTGTGGGCTGGAAGAGCTTAGGGATCCTCTCTGCAATGTCCCAGATGTGGGCTCCCGGAAAGCAGCAGACTTCCTGGGCTAAGGGGTCGGGGCAGCAGATTACCGCCTTAGTCCCCCTCTGGATGGAGTCTCCCATGACTCCAGGACTTCATGGGACAAATTCTGCTCTTAAACATAAGTACATGTATAACAGTGGCAAAATGCATTCAAGTAAGTCAGGCTCATAGCTTAATGGTTCAAAAGGGAATTAAACCAGTTCTTAGGAAAGGGTTATCAGTATGCATTGAATCTGGTGTATCTGATAAGGGTGTCACCTCTGAATCAGAACTTCCTAAACCTCTAAATCAAGGGTGGACAAAATGTGGCCCACCAGGCCATTCTATCTGGCCCATGGGGTCCCTAAAAAATTTAGAAATATTAATATTTATCTGCCCCGGCTGCCTGTCATGAGGCCCTCAATGACTTGCCAAAACTCAGTAGGCAGTCTTCCACCTGAAATAATTGCCCATCCCTGCTCTAAATGCTGAAGACTACAACGGGGAAGGGAGAGAGGGAGGGAAAGGGGTGCAACATTCTGGACATACCCTGTTTACCCTTTCCCTCAGCATCAGTTCAGCACTGGTAAGGCATCACCTGGAGTACTAGGTCCAGTTTTGGGCCCCACACTTTAAGAAAGATGTGGACAGATTGGAGAGCATCCAGCAGAGAGCAACAAAAATTATTAGAGTCCTGGGGAGCATGACTTATGAGGAATGGCTGAAAGAACTGATCTGGAGAAGAAGAGAAGCCTGAATAGGGATTTGATAACAGTCTTCAAATACCTGATTGCAAACTAGATGAAGTTGAGTTTTTCTCTGTTGCCTCTCTTAAGTGTAAGAGAAGAGAAGGGGAAAATGGTTTCCCTGAGATGAGTGTTCTATGGTTACATTATGGCTGATGCCTATTCTTAGTTCCAATTCCAGCATCATCTACAAAATCAAAACTACTACTTGCTACTATGACATTGTTACTTTTAACAACTATGTTATATAACTAGGCTTGTCAGGATTTGGTTTTTATCAGTAAACATCAATTTCACCTGTCATTCACAGACTGACAGAAAAATATTTCTGTCGGTAATCACTGAAATGGATAGAAAGGGATTAAAATGTCTGGGACAGAGGTAAGGAACCCTGGAGTAGGGGACACCGCTTACAGACAAACAGATGCACTCACAGACACACGTGATGACCACTGCAGGAGTGGGGAGAGAAACAGCTGCACTGCCCAGACACTGCTCTTCTGGCTGCAGCTGAGGCAGCTGCTACAGGAGCTGGGGGCCTTGCTGGGAGGGCTGCACTGGGGGGGGTCAGTGGGGCAAGACTATTGGCAGCTGGAAGGTGCTGCCTGCCACTCACTCTGCTCAGGTCCCAGCTGGAGATCAGGTACCAAACTACTGGCAAGCCAGGCCTGGCCCCTACATAATTGGGACTTGCTGGGAGTTTGGCCCTTGCCCCAAACACATAGGAACCGGGCCAGGATCACTGGGAGTTTGGGCTGGACAGGAGCTCTGGGAACAGAGGGAGAGGCAGCAGCTGCCCAGCTCAGGACAGGAAGCAGTTCCCCACAGCCTCTTGGGGACAACCCAGCCTCTTGACAACCATGGCCTCCCACCCCTCTGGGTAGCGTCTGGGCCCTGGGGGCACCCCTGCATGCCCTGCCCTGATCACCAGGGATCCTGGGTTTCTCTGTTTTAAAATCACAAATTCTCTGATTAAAAACCCCAAAGTCTACATTTTTCCACAATTAAAAATGAAAAGCCACTATATATATAGGTATCAGTTGAACACAATGTTTTATTGATATACTTACCATTTTAAAGCCATTTGAAGTATACCAGTGCCAAAAACACTATAATAAAATAAATTCTAAATACCTATAAATTATGGTGTTTGATTCTGTGGTTTTTATCATGAAAAAAAATCAGAGCTCCCTCCAACGGGTGTGATTGTCCCCCATGCCCCACCACCCCATTCCCTGCATTGTTTTGTGGTGCTGAGCAGCCCTGATAGGCTGGTGGTCTGCCCATGTCATTGCCCTTCACATCCCATCCACAGCCCCCTGGCCCTGCCAGTGCCCCTCACTTCCCACCCATAGCCCCCTGCCCCCCCCCAGCCCTGCCAGAAGGGGCCCCCTGCTGCCAGGGGTACAGGGTGAGGGACCCAGGTCCATAGTCCCCTTGCCCCCCAACAGTAGTGCCCAAGCTCCAGCTGCCACTCATGGAAGACAGCAGCTGCAGCAGCAGAGCAGAGGGTGGAGCCCCACTCTCCCTACCCCATGGGTGGCACAGCTGGAGCAGAACCCATGGAGGGGGGTGGATACAGGCTGGTGGCTGTGGGCCTGGGCTCTCCACTCTGCTGCCCTCCCCCAGGGCCACCACACCCCAGTGGATGGGACCCGCCACAGCAGGGCAAAGCGGGGCTGGGTGGGGAAGCTCCTTGTCACTGCTGGGAGGTCCACGCCACCATAGCAAGGTGCCCTCTGTCTGCCCAGCAACAGCAAGGAGTACTACTCCACACAACAACCCCTGCTTTTGCCAGGCATGCAGGGGGCACCTCACCATGGTGACCCAGAGCCCACAGCAGCAGCTTCCCCACCCCACTCTGCCCTGCCGTGCTAGGTCCCACCTGCTGGGCCATGGAGGCCTCAAGGGAAGGGCAGCAGGGCAGGGAGCCTGAGCACACAGCAGGCAGTCCTCCCCAGCCCTGTGCACAAATCTGGGGGGCACGTGCCCCCCATGATCCCCAGGAGTGCATGCAGTGGCAGGAAGCCAGCTCCCCACAGACCCCTGGACAAGCCATCCTGCTCCCTGCAACTGCATATTCCAGCACCAGGCCCCAAGCCCAGCACACTGCTTGAGCTGGGCAACAGCCCAGCCTCAGCCCCAGCTCTTCCCAAATCCATCCCTCTCTGTGGGGGCCTCAAACCCTCCCCTCCCACCACCATCACCACCAGACTTACCTGCAGGCTGCCTGGTGTCCATGTATACGTATACATTTGTATGCACATGGTATCCCCTGCCTGACCACCCTCCTCCCACTCCCCCCAACACCTTGCAGGCTGGAACTCTGATCCTGATCTCTGATCTGTTAGGGTAACGATATTTGGATCTTGGGGAGCACTGGATTTGCAGCTGAATAAAGGCTTTGCTCTGAGGCCAGCAAAGCTGCTAACCACAAAGCAGAATGATATATTAAAAGTAACATTGCAAACACCTAGGCAAACATTTGTCTAACAATGTCATGGTATTGTAATGTTGTAAAATTCACTGTGTGAGGAGAACAAGATGCAGCCCACCAGCTATCATCAGGAGATAAAGCAGAAGCAAGACCTTGGAAATGATGCTAAAATCAGCAAGAAACCATGATTGACTGGGAGAAGCCAGTTCATGGTCTTGACCATGCATTCATAGCAAAAAGGTACATAAATGAATGAAATACATAGGCAATTCCATGCTAATGAAGTAAACAGTAAACAGAAATGGCACTTGAGATAGGAGGGAATATGAGTGGAACAAAGGAGGGGCAAAGGTGAAGTAAATGTTAATGAATATAAACCAAAGCGCATAAATATGGAAAGAATTAATGTTCAGTGTGGCTCCCCAGTTTGTTGGTTTCTTTCGAAGCTAGTCCAAAGCTATCTCCATTCTGAATAAAGCTGTTGTGAGCAACGTGTGCTGATGTTTGCCCTCTCATTTGCTTCCTGAGCAACTGGATCCTGAGCAATTGGATCGTCATTTTCCTAGTCACTGGGCACCACATGAAGTTGGGGTCTAACAGTTTCCTGCATTTTTCTCCTTTAAAAGGAGAAAATCCTGGATTTTCTCATTTTAAGGAGAAAAATCTGGTTTTACCACGTTTTTCCATATTAGATGGAATACCCAGATCCCTACTGATCACGTTGTCTCTCCCTGTGTTCCCAGAGCCCCTGCCTGACCCAACTCCTATGTGCTCAGGGCAAGGTGTATGGGGGTGCCCCTGGGGCCCAGCCGCTGCCCCCGCACTGCTCAGAGGGGTGGGAGACTGTGGCTGTCAAGAGGCCAGGCGGTCGCTGGTGCCCACTAAGCAGGGCTCATCCCCTAAGGGCCGAAGGGAGTAGGGGGCTGCTTCCTACCCTGGGCTGGGCAGCCTCTGCCTCTCCCTGTGTTCTCAGAGCTTCCCAGTGCTGCTGCGCTGCTCTTTTGGTCCCTGCCTGCTCAGATGTTTCCTGATGAATGAACAGAATGATTTAAAGCAGGTATGCTTTATTTATTTATGGATGTTTACGTTTCTATATTTAAGCATGTCATTTTATAACACTTTTAACAGTATACTGCTATTACTAAATGGTCTGCTCCCTGTACCCCTAATTTTGTACAATCCTGAACATTTTAACTCTATAAAAATTGAAAAAATGCTTAAAAATAAACACTGATTTTAGCCATTGACATTATGAAAAAAATAAAATTTAATTTTTCCAAGGCTATATGTAACAAACAAACAGATGACACTGAAGGACCAACAACATTACTACTGCTACCAAAACACCATTCTAGATATTGTACAACTGAGCCTATACCTGATGCACTGAAGAATTAAAAACCTATGCTATATTATAACATTGTCCTTTTATTGTTCCTCAGTATACACAAGAGAAAAGCAGGTTTTCTAAGGGCACTTCTATGTCATCCAAGAACCAAATCAGAGAACAACACAGTAAAGAATAGCATGCCTGCTCCACGTGTGCTATGCCTCAAAACAGATAGCTGGTTTCGAACAGTACCAGATGGATACCTGGTAAGCTTGAAGGTTTATTGGTATGTTGCCAGCGCAGCACTAAGGTAGCTGCATTAAGTCTGCTTCAAGGCACAATGTGTGTGGCACAGCATCCAATGAACTTCATCCCAAGGTGCTGAAGCAATTGGCAGAAGCGTTCTCAGAGCCCTCAGCAATAATATTTACTACATTGTGGAAGACAAGGAGGGCTCCTTTGGACAGAAAAAAGGCCAACATAGTGCCCTTCTTTAAAAAAAGAAAAAAGGAGGATCCAGGGAATTACTAATCCAGGTCAGCCTGGCTTCAATATTTTCAAAGTTAATGGAGCAAATTATAAAAAGAAGTAAATTTATGAACATTTGGAGGAGAAATGGCTGAACACTCACAGTTGATATGGATTTTAAAACAATTCATGCCAAAGCAACTCCTTCTTTGATAAAGAAAAATATTTGGGTGGATGAGGGAAATACAATGGACAGAGCATACTTGGACTTTAGAATGACCTTTTATTAAGTCACACATAAGCTTTCCCACAAGTAAATTGGAGAAATGTAGGCTAGATAAAATTACTACATGGTGGATGGATACTTGGCTAAATAACCTCAAGCAAAGAGTAATTATTAATCAGGATGGCAGGACATTTCAAGTGCAGTTCCACAGATGTCTAGCCTGGGTCCCATGCTACTTAATGTGTTTAATAATGATTTGAATGCCACAATAGACAGCTCTCTGGTCAAGTTTGTAGATGACACAAAACTAGGAAGGACTAGTTTGAAAAATAGGGGTGGAATGCAATAGCAACTTAATGAACTGGAAAGCTGAGCTAGAGACAACAAAAAGGAATTCAGCGCAGACAAATGTAAGGCACTATGGAAAAATAATCAAAAGCACAAATATAACTGGCTGGGTGGTAGCATTGCTGAGAAGGACCTGGGAGTTTTGGTAAATCACAAACTGAGTCAGCAATGCGATGCAGTTGTAAAAAAGCAAATGCAGATCTGGGCTGCAGGAGAGTATTAAGTGTGAGACACACAAGGTGATGTTGCCACCCTGCTTGATACTGATTGGACCTCATCTAGAGTACTGCAGGCAGTTCTGGGCCTCACATTTTAAGGATGTAGAAAAGTTAGGGTCCAGAAGGAAGCAATGAAAACGATACAGGGTTGAAAGACAAGCTGCATACAGTAAGGCTGAGAGAACTAGGCATGTTTCTCTTGGAGAAAAGGAGGGACATGATACAGCAGTCACAACCTCAGTGGAGAAGTATTGCAGGTTAGCAGATAGAGTTTAAAAGTTCACTGCTTTGCCTGACCTCATTTTTGTTTGTTTTTTTCCAGTGACAAGCTTAATACAATTTCTAAATCCACTGTACCTGTAACCACAAACAGAAAAAGTGAATTTTAATGTGCTTTCAGTAGAAGACAATTTGCATCGATGAGGGGAATCTTCAGGAAATCATAGCACATTGTGCAAAAAACCTTCCTGAATGTTTTGCAGTGATTCAATATAAATATATTTTCAGGGGAAAAACTCCAATATTGCTGTTACAGGAAATATGAAGTGTGTTGTATCTAGAGGTGATAGGAACAGAGTTACATAGCAGATGAGCTGTGGCTCTGTAGGTGTGTATAGGTTCATGTGTGATTGCAGCAGAGGCCCAAATATCTGTCAGCATTAACCGCTACTGATTGCATGCTCTGTGTAAACATTGGTGTAAATAGCTAGGGCACAAGAGTAGAACTCAGCCAAGGTTAAAAGTACCCTTAATTGTTATTGATGGCATTTTGTAGTGACACCTTAAGTGTAAATATATTGTAGGGGATCATGACTGCCCTTTCTGTACACCAAGACCAGATTCAACTGCAATTCTTCAGTTCTGGAGTACTCTATATTGCACTTTGTCACTAAATTTTTAGCAATCTATATTCCTTTTTTAATAAATAAAACTAAAAAGGACAGAAAATATGCTTTTGAGGTGACTTTTTTATTCTTTTATACTATCATGAGAAAGAAGTAGATGTTTAACAATATCCTAGTAGCATGAAATCACTACATTTGTATATTTTACAACACAGTATATTAAATGTCTATATGTATAGGAAATGGGAAGATATGTATGCACAATCACTTATTTAGGTATCGCCAATATCCTATGGATTTGATATTCCCCAGACAGGCAAGCAAGATCAAATGGAAAGGCCTGGAGGTCAGCTAAGCTAGCATCTGTTCCCAAGATTCCTACTGCCCCATTATTCTTATCTCTCTGTGTCTCGGTTTCCCCAAAATATAATACGTATATTTTAATGTGCCTAAAGCAAGACCAGGTACTTACAATGTGCATATGCAGACTTATAAATCAAATATAAAAAGGAAAGAAATGTCATCCACTGCATATGTGTATAGATATCCAAAGAGCTTAAATGATTCTTACCGAATTTGTGCAATTTATGTTGGATATTCAGATTAAATCAACTTGCTGGATAACTATCATCTAGGGATTCACTCTGCATAATCTGGCTTTGGAAAAACTAAACACAGAGTTCCTAGTCCAAACGCTCAACCTTTCCCACTTGATCTGACGCTCTTCACTGGCAGTAAGGCATACAGTAGGGCTGTGAAAAATTTCACCTGGTGTTTTGTTTCGAAGCTGTTTCGATGCGTTTCAAGCTTGAAACAGTGAAATCGAAACAAAACAAAATTCTTCAAAACAGCTTTGAAATGAAACAAGGACACTTGAAATGTTTCGAGTTTCAAAACCAGATTTACTGGCTTCAGCGCCAGTCCCAGCCGGCAGCAGCAGCCTACTGTCATACGGCAGACAGATTGAGGGCTCACATGCCAGCACAGCCCCCACAGCTCTCCCAGGGGTGTGGGCAAGCCCCTGATCTGCCTGCTGGATGATAGGAGGCTGCTGCTGCCGCCTGGTGCCAGCAACAGTACCAGTCTTCCCGACACTGTGTGGGCAAAATGTCGAAACAACATCTAAACAGCAAAACAGTTTCTACAGAACGAAATGGAAGAGTGCTTTCCAAATAAAACAAAACTTGAAACGAAACACTGTTCCATCGAAATGTTGAAACGGAAGTCAAAGAGGAACAATGCCGTTTTGCATAGCCCTGGCATACAGTACACAGATGCGTGGTTCTGGTTCTGTCTGGTAGAGGGCACATACATAGTATCCAGTTTGTTATATCATGCCTGTTTGCCACGAAAATAAGTACTTCTAGTGGAAATACAGATTAAAAAGAGTCACAATTTGACACGGAAGTGCTGCTATCAAAATGTGTGTACATTGCAATGATCCACTAAGGAGAACAAGATATTCATTTGTGGCCAGGCAGAATTTGCCAATAAACTCAAGCCACTAATTAATTAAGGGATGCGGTTAGGGGAAGTGACACCAGTGTGGTTTTGATTTCCAGTCTCATGCCTCAGAGAACTCAGACCTGGGCAGCTCCCTGGACAAGCCACTAGCTGCAATTAAGCTGTTTTCCATTCTATATATGCGAGACAGGGATCCTCAAAGAAAGTGAGGCAAAATGCAAGCTGAATAAAAGGAGTCTGAATACAAAGAGTTCCAGCCCCGAGCTCCCCGAGACATAGGTTGAGAATTTGAACCCTCCGGGGATTCACATCCCACAACGAATCCTTTTAATTCCTTAGTAACATGAGACGTTTCACCTACCCACAAATTAGCATCTACCTCCCGCTAGTGGGCAATGCAATGCACACACATTTTGCCACCACTACTTCCATGTCAAACCATGAAATGGCCCATATTTTCCAGAAAGTGATCCTTTTCACACCTCGTACAGATTAGTAGTCATCCAGTCTTTTCAGTGTTCTGAAGCAGACACCACTTTGCTGATTTCTTAGAACTAGGGACTGATGTTACTATTCAGAGAAGAATTTGATAGCACCCAACTACAGTACTGAACAGCATTCATGTGACAGAAATAAATGGATGATAATGCAGCCTGATCTTCTGTCCTTGATCCTATAAATGCTGGGAGTCTTCAGCTCACAATGAAGTCAGTAGGATTTTAACACCCTCTATGGCATCTAGAATCAAGCTTTTTGCCTACTTGATTCCAATTAAGCTCAATGGCTGCATCTACATGAGTAGCCCGAGACTACTGCCCAATAGCCGCACATGGCAGAACCCATGACTCAATGCTACTGTGCTGCACGTGGTGTCATGAAAAAGCCATTTGTTGGTGCTACTGTGCAGTAATGATTGCGCAGTCAGTGTCTCATGTGGCTGTGGCCATTGAGACGTTAACTGGAAAAAAACATTATCTTCAGCCCATATTAAGTAAAACAGAAACAATGCCCTGGACCCCTACTACTGTATATCCATGCCAGCATCACTAATTATAGGTTGTCTAAACAATCACACCACAAGGGCCAAATCACAATGATCCATTTAGGATTTAACCTTTACTTTATCCTTAGATTTAACTTTTACTGCAATGTTTAAGAGGTGCTCATTTTTTCAGTGGTCTGTGGATTTGGGTCTTGTGAATGTGGGGCCCACATTGATTGATCACATTGATTAAAAATCAAGCTCTTATGATAGGAAGTCTATTAAAATGAATGCAAGCCGGTGAAACAGGCATAATCCTTTTGGGGTAAAATTTATACATGGATCTCTGGCTATGTGCATCACTGACAAAGTTAGGCAGCAGGAAAACAAACACTTGAACACCACTGTGATGGGCACCATATAAGAACAGAGACAGTCTGGGATATATCAGGGAAAAGAAAAGATCTGCCATATGGATCTGGTGTCCCTAAAGCTCCTTCACAAGCTGGAAAATAGCTTTGGAAGAGCTGCAGTACAATCTCATTGTTTGTCTATAGGTTGGTTGCTGTAGAGAATTTTGTCATAAGTTTGGTGGGGAGAGAATGCTACTCTCCCACCATTACTTGGCTATCTGCACTCAGTAAAAATAATTCTTCAAGCTTTGTAATAAATATTATAGTTTAGTACAGGGAAAAAGTCGGCGAGAGCATTAGCGGACCCAGTCCAATGTATCTCTCTTTACTTCGAAGAAAGGAAAAGAAGTAAGTGTCTACTTGGCTAAGAGAATCCATTAGCACAGGGGACAAGTACTTTTTGTACCCAAATACTCCCTGTACCCTTCTAAGAGCTGAAAGTCAAGGTTAGGATTGGTGTGGTTAGGGAAGAGACATTACACATAAACTAGTTTAAGTGATCAGAAACTGGCTTAAACCTGTAACAGAACAGATGTTCAGCGCATATAAACCCTGTTTAAAAATGACTGAAACCAGTTTGAGAAAAACCTGTAGTCTTAACCAATTTGGCTCAAGCCAGTTATGCAATGTCTGTCCCAGACCCATTCCCGGTTTAAGATCAACCAAACTCCCCCAGCATCCCAGCATGCTGTCTGGGCTGGGTGGGGTTCTCTGCTCCCTCACCAGACCTCCAGCAGAGACTTCAGGCATCTTCCTGGCTTCTCCCTGCTAAGCAGGAATTATTTCTGCTGCCCCTCTGCTTTACACAGATACCTCTCAGCATTAGCTAGCAGACCACATGTTGGCTTAAGTCCATGCTGTGGGCTATGACAAAGGCAGACGGGCTTTTTGGAGCTAATCAACAGGTGGCTGGTAATGTCCTTCCTTGGAAAAGATGTTTAAGAAGAGCTTGAACCAATAGACAGAGGCTTTGTTTTCTTAATGGGTTGATAAATACTGAGTTAGGGGTGATAAACATTCCCTGCTGGGCTGCTGGGGGTGGGGGAACCCCTCCCTAATCATAGTGTCCTGCTAGGCCTGGCCATGCCCCCCTCAGCTCATTACTGTGGAAGGGAAGGGAGGGCTGTTCTAGCACACACCACACCCCAGCTTCTAGCCTGAGCCACTTCAGGCATATGCCTAATTTTTTTCAGTCCACAGGGGATGACTGTTTGGTTACAAACCAGTTTAGCCTAGCCAGGTTAGACTAACCTGTAAAGACAGAATCAATTCAGGCTCAGGCTTTTTGAATGTCTGTCCCTAGTCCATGTGTTTATTTTAACCAAATGCAATCTGCCAAGTGCCACAATCGGTAGCACAGCAGCTGGGGCTGCCTCTATGCACGCTGTATGTATAAGAGCTTGGAGAGTAATAATTACTGCCAGAATGTATAGGCAGCTTGCACACTTAAATGTTGTGCAACCCAAGTAATATAGATCCAAGTAATGGGCTCTGGACTGGGACTCAGTTGATCTGATCTCAGCCACAGGCTTCCAGTATTATCTCATGCAAGCTGTTTACCCTTATCTAACATTTCAGTTCTGCATCTTTAAATGGCAATTATAGCCTTTGTCTGCATAGACTGTCAACTTCCCCAGGCAGTACTGTCTTATTATGTTTGTCCTATGCAAGGCAAAATGAGTCCCAGTTGTAGTTGGAATCTCTCAGTACTGCTTTATTCACAAATAATGTACAACGGAAGAGTTCCTGTAACATTGCTGAATAGAAGAGTTAATGCAAGCTGTCCTTTTTTTCACACAGCATTTAAATTGTATTTGGCAGCTGCTCCTCAAGGGATATTTGTTCTTTTTTCGTTTGCTAGCAGTTGAGGCAACCTATGACAAGGTATAATTTGAGAGTTCTTGCTTGACTCTAGGCTCAAATAAATAACATTGACAAGTTCAAATTAAAAACCCCAGTATGCTTACATGAGGAAAAGTTGTGGAGACTAGACCTCTGATTTTTTTTAAACAAGCGCACATTAGGACTCTGGCCGCTAACTTTGGTATTAAATTCAGTAACCCTATTTGACACCACCTTCTGCAACCTCATCAAATAAGCCATTTTAGTTCATCTTGATGTACATCTCTTTTGCTTCTACTTAGCACTGCATAGGACCTCCACTGTTACACGGCTTTTCATACAGCCCTCTCTGCCTGAAAGTGCTGTCAGTGGGAGCAACTACACAAGATGCTTAACTTCACATTAGCTTAATTTACTGCAAAGTAAGCATGTGAGTCTACACGCGTGCATGCTTACTTCACAGTAAACCTCCTTAATCCCAAGTAAATTTGCTACCTGCAAATGCAAGTAGGAAATTTACTTGAGATTAGTAATGGCACTGTAGCACTTGTGTACATACCTGACTGGGAGCAAAATCTGCTCCTGGTCAGCCATCCATCGGGGCAAGAGATAGCTTCCTGTCCCCAGGAGTTTCCTGATGCTGGGGTGAGCTCTGCCAAAGGAGCCTGAATGGGAACTATGTCCCCCTGCCTCAGCAACAGGAAGCTCCAAGCCCCCGCTCCCAGATAACAATCAGACAAGAATCTCCCAGCCTGAGCTCCACGGTCTCTGGACTTGGGCTGGGAGACCCTTATCTCCACGATTATGAAGCAGGGGCTGGGACCCCATATAGACTCAGCTTGGAGCTGTCTGGGACCTTCCCCTAACTTGGACAGTTCCCAGTTGGCCCCAGCCTGTGCAGGGAAACACATGCAGCCTGACGGTGGCTGGGGACTGTCCTGTTTTGAGCAGTCTGCAGCCAGCTCTGGGCTGCATATGCAGACTTCCTGGTGTAGCCCAGGGCTAGCCAGAAACTGTCCCAGTCAGGGACAGGTCCAAATCCTGTCCCCCGATCAAGTGATTGAGGCATGGGGCTTAGAAAGAGCTGCAGAGGTGGGGCAGGTCCCAACCCCCTGCCCTGATCTACCAGCAGATAAGAGCAAGGAGCTGGGACATGCTCCTCCCCTGCAGCTCTTTCTGAGGCCCATGCCCCTGATCAGGGAGCCAGGCATGAGCAGATTAATGCATGGGCTGGAGGGGCCCCTGCCAATCAGAAGGCCCCAGTGCAAGGGTTCCCACTTGAGGCTACAGAGTACTAGATACAGGGGACACCATGCTCTGCCCAGGCAGGCGCTGATGCACCTTTGCAGCTGGGCAGAATGGAGTAAGAAGCTTCAGGGCAGTCCTAGGAGACAGTAGGATACAGAGAAGGCGCCACTGCTGCTGGAAGCCCAGTGTAGGGAGCAGGCCAGACCACCGTGGATCACCACAGCCCCCAAGCACACAGGGAGTCATAGCCCCAACATGGGGCGTGGTGCAAGGCAGGGAGCAGCGGTGGCTGCACAGAGCTGCCCACCCCACAGCACCTGCACTCCTGCTCCAGGCTCTGCAGCACCACATTAGGCCTCTGGGTGTGGAACAAGGCACAACCAGGGGGTTGTTGTGGGCACACGGAGCTGGTGCTGCTGCGAGATCATGGAAGATACAGGCAAAGGGCAGGAACTGGTGTAGAGCGATCTCCTTGCAGAGCAGCTGCATGGTGAAGAGGGACAAGAGCAGCTCTGGGGTGTCCCAGGTGCTTCCTTTGGGCCCAAGAGACATGAGGGGCCACTCTGAGGGCTTGGGGCTTGCATAGAGGTGGGGACAAGTGTGTGGCCATACTCAGCTCATGCCAGCACCCAAGAGAGGCAAAGCCATGACAGTGTTGATCCCAGAGTAGGCAAAGTACTACATCAGGGTCACACAGAGGCCATGAGCCCGGTGCCAGAGGGGTGCAGCCACACAGGGGCCAGGAGCCTGGCAGACAGGGGCCAGGGCCTGAGCCAAACAAGGGCTAGAGTCTCAGAGTCAGGTCTGTTGCAGTGGGCATAGGCTAAAAAGCCTAACAAAATAAAAGGAGCAGAGGCTGAGGAGGCCAAGGCAGAGGGAGCACCATTATTTCAACACCTGCGAGACATTGGGTGTGGTGTAGGGAAGGATTGGGAGCCATGTAATTAGCCCATAAGGCTTGAGGTACCTCATGCAGTACAGTCATGGAGCGAGGACTAGCGAGCGGCCTGAGGACCAGTGACGATTAGTGGGGGCTCAGCAGAACCAGTGCCACAAAAAGGCCCATGGGCAGCCTCCCTATTTATTATTTTACCATCAAGGCATGGCAGGTGAGACAGGAATGTGCCCTAGTGGTGCAGAACCACCAGGGAGCATCATGTCCACCCCTGGGACCCCAACATGTGACACTTGGGCAGGGGGATATGTCAACAGATAGCCACCCAGGGTCAGGGGTGTGTCCTGGCTGGTGCTTCCAGGGTGAGCCTGGAGCTTCCCCCAGTGGAGCAAAGGGCCCATTGCTGAGCTGCAGGGAACTGGGGGCAAATCTTCTCCCTAATCCCAGCATGCGTAGATGCCTACCCAAAAACCCTTAAGCTGGAGTAGTTTAGATGTTAATTTGGGCTGGAGTAAATGCATGTGTAGACACACCCAGTTTGTAGCAAAAAGCACATATTTTACAGAACCTTCATGAGCATAAAAATAGTAATGAATATGTTTCAAAGTTACAGTAGAAAACTCATTATACACCTTATTGAATTCCTAGTTATAAAAACTTTATTTTTGTTATTGTTTGAGTAAAGATGGAAGTTACCCATTCCTTCTACCACCTGCCTACATGACAGTCTTCATGGGGCTTATTTCTAAATCAGGATTACTCACATGAGCAAAGATTGTGCCAGTGTCTTTCATACAGAATGACCAAACATACTGTCTGTTGAATACAACTTATAATAAAATTTAAAATATTTCAGCAAAGAAGGATTTCATAAATGTTAATATATTATGCCAAATGATCCCATCAATTATGCTAGTGGTAATCTGTATTGACTCCACTGAAACCAGTGGTATAAACTGAGGGCAAAATCAGATCCATCATTCCTAAACAAAACTCAATATTGTATTTTATGTTAGCTTTCTTCTGAGTCTTTTTTGGTCAAGAATGTTTAACCCCTGTAAAAAAAATACGGTTTGTTCATTTTTAAATAAAATGATTGTGCTGTTTTATTCTGACTAGCAAAAACCATGTAAAATTAGATGGAAAAGTAGTGTATTTCTTAACAACAACAATGTATAGGATGCAAATAAAAACTCCCACCTGCAGATCTGGAGGTGAGGGGTTTTCTTTTAGTCTCACAACCAGATTCTGCCCTCAGCTCCACCAGTGCAAGTATAAATTAACTCCCTCTTGTGGCTGAGCTAAATGTGGTAATCTCCTACGGAAAAGGAGAATGCTAATGAATACCTACTATTCAGGCCACACATACCATTTTTCAGAATGGTATTATAAAGACTAATAGCACTGCTTTGACATCCAAGAGCCTTTTGGATACTATTCATATTTAAAGCACTTTGTAAATCATTTTTATAGAAAAAAAACATACAATGACTGCTATTTATTCAAGTAAATTACAAAGGAATCTTGACAGTATTCAAGTGTAACTAGATGGGCTTAGAATAACTATTCCTATCCCTCTGATATTCAATTCTGTACCCTTTTTTTTTTAAACAGCATTTTGTATTGTTGAGAGTCTAGAAAAGAACTGGCTTTAGTAATTAGTCATTCACCTTATTTCTCTTCACTTTAGACCCAGTGCTGGTTCCAGTGAATTCAGTGCAAAATTCCAAAAGAATTTGAAAAGATATGTTTAGACACTGAACGCCTGATTCAGACACCGCTGAAATATATGTAAAAACTCTCATCAACTTCAATGGGGTGGGTGGATCAGACCCATGCATCTACATAACATACATGGGTCAAAGCCTGTACTGCTTTGTGATGTACAAAATGTCTGTAAATGGGTTTCTCCCTTGCTTGCTCAAAAGTTTATAAACACATGCTACCGACAGATGGAGAATTCTGCTTATGTGCTGATTTGGGACCAGTGTCACCCACTACAAATTCCAGACATGTCTACAGGATAGAAGATGGCTGGAAAAGAGGGTGGATGTGTTTGAAGGAGGCCAAGCAAATATTTTTGCATCTGAAACCAAATATTAAAAAGCAACTGAAAAGCAGTAGTGGAAAACATTTCTGAGTGATATTCTGTGCTAAGCCTAAGAGGTACATCATAGATCTCACAGCTTAGTTGGCTTTAAGTCACCATCATAAGTTCTTCCAATTCTGGACTACTCTGAAGAACTTTCCTGTTCCCAGAGCAACACAGAGGGATGCATCTAAGATACAAACTACCTTTTTCAGCTGCTTTATAGATTGTATCACTGCCCAGGGGCTCTATAGTGCTGTGTGCTTCAGTCCTGCCTCTGGCAAGCCCTCCCAGATCTAGCATTAGCCCATGCCAGAAGTTGTAAAAGGATTCTCAGAAGGCAGCCTTACAGCTGTCTCCCACAGTACTCAGGCCAGGGGAATCATCCAGAGGTAAATCATTCACTTCTCTCTGTACTCTGTGTTGTCAGGATGCAAAGGGCACCATTTTCCCTTATGCAGGTGAGTGCCCTCCCATGGTAGTTTTCCCACCATATTTATTTTAGAAACTATAAGATCTCACATCCATGAGTAATTAGTTTAAATTTGACCCAGATATGTATTTCAGAATAATTAACATAGAATAAACTGAATATTTTTAAAATACAGACCTAGATCTTTACCTGTAGGTAAGACTTCCAGAACAAGAAAGTACTGTGCCAACCTACTGAACGCCAGGGGGTCATGCTCTCAGGCAGGACCCAAAGCATCCAGGGCTCAGGACATGGGCCCACAATTGACATAGATCAAGTGAGAGAACACCTTGAGAGGCTTGACATCCATAAGTCTGCAGGACCACACGGATTGCACCCAAGAGTCTTAAAAGAGCTGACGGAAATCATAGCATGTCCTATGGCCAAAATATTTGAAAGGTCGTGGTGCTTGGGTAATGTACTGGAAGGCTGAAAAAGAGCCAATGTGGTCCCAATCTTCAACACAGAATTCAAGTTCTGGGTTGCTGGTATATATGAGGTTTTGTGAAAAAGCACAAGGAGGATCCCCAGAAGAAAGGAAAGGTGACAGTGATATTTTACCCTGTTTTTCATTTCTACAACTTTCATTAAAATGTGAAGTGATATATTCTTTACCATTATACACATGAGCATTTTGGTGTCTGATGTTCCTTCCACTGAAATGCAAGAGAGAAATTATGTATCATCTATAGTGAGGACTTTGACATTTGATTCCTCCCTCATATTTCAGTGGGAGGAAGAAATTAAATGCACAAACCCAAAATGAGCATCAGGACAGATCTCTCAAAAGTGGTTCCACTCTTCAAGAAAGGGAGGAAGGAAGATCCAGGGAATTACAGACCTATCAGTCTGACATCCATCCCTGGAAAGATCTTGGAGAAAATATATATATGGAAATAATTTAACTTGCTAATTGGAGGACAACCACAGGGTTCATGTTATCTGGGATGGAGGTCAGTGTGATTATATATAAAGTCCACCATTATTTCAGGATTCCTCCCACGCTATTTTTGCATTTGTTTACTTACAGAGTCCTCCTTTTCAGGTTTGTACCACAGATAAGCTGCAGTAACATGTTGGACACTGATAAATTGCACATTCACTACATTGGATCAGTAGTCATGTGAGTCTTTACCTGACATTTGTGTGTATGCACAAGTGAAGTTGTGCAGGTCCATACACTAGTGCCTACACTTTGCAAATGCATGGTTGTTTGCATACTCCATAACATTTCTATCACAACCACTTTAAATTGAGCACTCCTCAGTGCTAATATTCGTCTTCACAACATTTGCTGGGAGCAATGCACATGAAAATTTTAACATACATATACTGACTTCAAAAAATATTACTGCTTACCAAGGGAGGCTGAGCTTTGCAAGTTCAGACCTATGTAGCTTTGATGAGAAGTTACATCAGTTTTAATGGAAGCATTTTATGTTTAATAGAACAAGAGACATGAAACTGTAAGTATGTACAGCTATGTCGTATGTCCATCCTGACCCCCTCTCCCCAGGCCTCATGCACACACACTTAATTTGCCTTTGATTTGCTCCATTGTACTTTGTGGTTGCAGAAGTCAGAGAATAATTTTTGTTTCTACTGCTGTAGCAGCTCAGTATCTAGGGTGTAGGCTGAGGTGCATTCCATCTGGCTATCATTTTTCAATCAAACCAGGTTAGTGATTACTTTTTCAAAGACATATTTTCAAGACCTCCTTAATATTTAATGTAAGAATAAGTTTTGAGCTATTATGCAATCACCTCTATATACCTTACTCAAAAACATAAATCAGGACAAAAATATTTTTTGAAATAAAATTAAAATATGTTATAGTAGATGTTTGATTTTAGTATATGATTTGGGGGTTTTTTATTTATAATTTGCTAAAATGATATCTTCTGAAAGATTTTCTGTGAGAGGCCCTTGATGACTCACCAGAACTCGTTAAGTGGGCCTCCAGCTAAAATAAGTGTCCACCCCTGCTCTACATCATAACTTTCTTAGACTTGTGGCCTCAGATTTCACATGCTAAGAAAACGCAGGGTAGGACAGGACTTAAATGAGAAACCCCCAAGTGCAGCAGAAAGCAATGATGATGGTTTAGTAGATGATACTCTTCAGTCTGCACTGTTCTAATGTACCATGTTGGCATGGGGCAGCTACAATATTCTTGCAAGTGGTATTTTTCAGATGAGATTTCAAATCCTTTCTTCCTCCATAATATATTTCAATCACCACCTACCCAAGAATGCGTTCATCCCCTCAGCCATCCCAATATTGTAACTTATTATTCCAGGAATCCTCATAGAAGTACACCTATTGACATCACTGATATTATAAATGTTGTCATCAGCTTCACTATGAGTAGGATCTGACCCAAAGAGTTATTTATAGAAAGACACATAGTACAACTCTAATTTAAGATAACAGAAAGATCCTGAGGATCTGACATGCCCACTGACATAAATGGCAATCAAAGAAGCTCAGTACATATGAAAACAGGGTATGGCATGGTATTGGCAACAGGGGATGACATAATAGAGGACCTACAGATCAGTAGTCACCTGCGGGACAGTAACCACCAAGTAATAGAATTCATCATAAGGTGTAGAGTGGGTAAGGTAACTAGTAGGGTGAAAGTGCTAGACTTTAGGAAGGCTGACTTCAGAGAACTCAGGCATTTAGTCAACAACACACTGCAGAGTAAAAGATTTGACAAGATGGAAGCCCAAGAAGCATGGCTGTTCCTTAAGAAAATGATCCTTCGGGCACAGAGGGAGATGATCCCGATGCAGGGAAAAAGGGGAAAGGGGCCAAGAGGCTTCCTTGGCTGACCAGAGAAATCCAGAGCAGCCTAAGGACAAAAAGAGGGGCATATAAGCAGTGGAAACAAGGAGAGATTACTAAAGAGGAGTATGCCTCCTCAGCTCGCAGTTGCAGGGCGGCAGTTAGAAAGGCCAAAGCTACCATGGAGCTGAGGATGGCATCCCAAGTTAAGGATAACAAAAAATTGTTTGTCAGCTATATAGGGAGTAAAAGGAAGGCCCAGGGTGGAATAGGACCACTACTGAATGGGAAAAAGCAATTGGTGACAGACAGGGGGGACAAGGCTGAACTCCTCAATGGGTTCTTTGCCTCAGTCTTCCTAAACGTGGGGCAAGACAAGTCTCACAATGGGCACCAGACTACCAAGCATTGACCCTGAGATGGTGCAGAGTCACTTGGAAGGACTGGATGTGTTTAAATCAGCAGGCCCGAACGAGCTTTATCCAAGGGTACTGAAGGCACTGGCTGATGTCATTGCAAAGCCACTGGCAAGAATATTTGAGCACTCGTGTCACAGAGGCCAGGTCCTAGAGGACTGGAAAAGGGCCAAAGTGGTCCCTATTTTCAAGAAGGGGAGGAAGGAGGATCCAGGCAACTATAGATTAATCAGTCTCACCTCCATCCTTGGCAAAGTCTTTGAAAAGATTATTAAGGCTCATATATGTGAGAGCCCAGCAGGAAGAATTATGCTGAGGGGAAACCAGCACGGGTTCATAGCAGGTAGATTGTGCCTGACTAATCTGGTCTCTTTTTATGACCAAGTTATAAAACACCTGGATGCAGAAGTAGGGGTTGACATTGTTTATTTAGACTTCAGGAAGGCCTTCAATATGATATCCTACCCCATACTGGTAAGCAAGTTAAGAAGCTGTGACTTGGATGATTACATAGTCCATGGGTGGCAAATTGGCTAGAGGGTCGTACCCAGAGAGTGGCAGTTGATGGGTCGGTATTGACCTGGAAGAGAGTGGGCAGTGGGGTCCTGCAGGGATTGGTCCTTGGACCAATACTCTTCAATGTCTTCATTGGTGACTTGGATGAGGGAATGAAGTGTACTCTATCCAAGTTTGTGGATGATACAAAACTGTGGGGAGAAGTGGACACACCGGAGGGCAGGGAACAAATACAGGCAGACCTGGACAGGGTGGACAAATGGGCAGAAAACAATAGAATGCGATTTAACAAAGAGAAATGCAAAGTGCTGCACCTAGGGAGGAGAAATGTCCAACACACCTACTGCCTAGGATATATCCTGCTCGGTAGCACAGAAGCGGAAAGGGATCTTGGAGTCCTAGTGGACTCCAAGACAAACACAAGTCGTCAGTGTGATGAAGTCATCAGAAAAGCTAACTGCACTTTATCATGCATCAGCAGATGCATGACAAACAGAACCAAGGAAGTGATACCTCCCCTCTATCAGGCGCTGGTCAGATCGCAGTTAGAGTACTGCGTCCAGTTCTGGGTGCCACACTTCAAGAGGGATGTGGATAATCTGGAGAGTGTCCAGAGAAAGGCCATTCATACGGTTAAGGGCTTGCAGGCCAAGCCCTACGAGGAGAGACTAGGGCACCTGGACCTCTTCAGCTTCCGCAAGACAAGGTTGAGAGGCGACCTTATGGCTGTCAATAAATTCATCATGGGGGCACAGAAGGGAGTTGGTGAGGCCCTACTCAACAAGGCACCCCTGGGGGTCACAAGAAATAATGGCCAGAAGCTGGCAGAGAGCAGACTTAGACTGGACATTAGGAGGAACTTCTTCACAGTTAGAGTGGCCAAAATCTGGAATGGGCTCCCAAGGGAGGTGGTGCTCTCCCCTACCCTGGGGATCTTCAAGAGGAGATTGGATGGGCATCTGGCTGGGGTCATCTTTCCTGCCTATGCAGGGGGTTGGACTCGATGATCTATAGACCCTAACATCTATGAATCTATGAAAAGAAGGTTATTCTTATTTAAATGCCTAACGTTGAGCACTGAGGTTTAATGTTTTGGGCAGAAATCCCAACAGATGATCCATAAATAAAGAAGTCTAGATCAAATAAAAATGTATGTTTCTATGTTATTTAATTCTGTTAAATAAATATTTATTATTGGGACTACATATCATTGAACTGCCTGTGTCTCTCATTTCACAGAGTCAGTTCGAGGCAGATGGTGTAATTTTCTTTTAAACGGCATGAAACATCTGCAAGCTGGGCTGTCTGTGTCACGAGCTTGTATTTTCTTATTTGTATGGAACCCGACTCCTCCAAGGAGCACCCAAAATCCACATGAGGTTCTTGGGTACAGATGTTTACAAAGGGATCACTACCCTAGCAAATATATTTATGCAAACACATGTTGGCAGTTGGCTTCCTATCAGCTCCACATCAGAGGAGGGTGAATTTCTCCACCACAGGGATAGAATAACGTGCATGGGTAAAATGAACCTCATTGAAGTGGTTTGGGACAGAAGAAATTAAATGAGCTAAGCACTGCACCAAACATATTCTTTTTTGCCAAATAAAACCCCTTCCTAGAGTTCTATTATCTGAGATGAGAAAGATGTGGATTTGGGCTTAAGCATGTTTTGGAATTTGGAAAAATCCCTAAGACCATCAGTTAAATGCTTCAGTCAACAACCAGCATACTTTTAGTTTCTTTTCAAAGATGGAATCTGAAGAAGTTACTTGGATTTCCCATCAGAACAAAAATATAAATAGCTCCATCTAGAGTAATCTTTAGATTACTAGATTTAAAGCATATTTATGCAGTAATTATAACTCGAACAAAATAAAAAGTACATATAAATATAAATATAAATAAGTGATTTTTCTGTATTTATACCAAATTGACGTGATACAAGATGTTAACAGACCTTATTAAGGTCATGTCTGGATATTCTGAGTGTTAGGATGTAGAAAAAACTGAAGTGGTAACTCATCTAATCTAAAATATGCATATTATATATTACTGTATCACTAATTACTTCTTTATCTAAAGTTATCTCCATCTGGGTGCACATATGTACACATAAATGCACATGCACACAATCTCTAAATATAAGTTTTTCTAATGTTTTTAGAGTAACTGAGTGCCACTCCAAAAACAATTCTCCAGGCAGAAATGATCAGGGTCACTCCAGCATATTTTCAATGTCACTGAAGAAACACCAAGATTAAAAAAATGTAAACTAGAAATGAAGTGAAATGTGAGATAGTAAAAGGATCTGTGTTCGTATATAATAACAAACACAAGACAGTAAAGTAGTTAGGGATCTTTCTAATTATCTTATCTCTTTCAATTCAAGATGTCATTCTTTTATTCTGAGCTTCCGTGTGTCCTGTGATCAACATAATTTGCAAGGTACCCTTGCAATGGTTCTGACCCATCAAGCCCAGCAGTAGGACTGATTACCAGGGATCCTGGTTTTCTCCATTTTTTTTAAAAAAATCCCAATTTTCAGTTTTAAAAAGTGTGTCTATATAGAGATAAAAATGTGGATTTGGGGTTACTTATTTTTAATTGAAAATTGGGGATTTTTTTAAATCAGAGAAAACCAGGATCCCTGTGGATTACAATGCATTAAGTGTATGCATGAGTCTTCGTAGAATCAGAAATCTAGACTGTACGCTCTGCAGGGATTGTGTCACTGAACGTCCATGTGCCTAGCCTCTGGCTTCTTTACTTTTCATTCAAACCAGGAAGAGCATACACCAACTGCAGAAACTTCCTTAGCATGATGAAGGGCTTTTGAACCCGAAAGCTTGCTTAATAATTGTTTTCCAACTATTTAAGTTGGTCTAATAAAAGATATCAGATTCACCCAAAGAACCTTGTCTGCCCATGTGCCTAGTGCATCTTCAGGCACTTTATAAATTTAAATAATAGAACTTAAATCAATCTATATATAAATTTAATATATACATTTAAATAGAAGAATTTAAATAGTTCTTGGGGACTGAGCTAAATTACTTTGAGGTCTCCTCTATACTCTATTTTTATTACAGACATTAACATGCTTCAAGATCCAACACTAGTAATATTCATAATAATACTTAATATTTCTAGAAAGAAAAAATAACCAGCAATCCTCATGGTAGCCTAGTGGAATAAATAGGTATTATCTTACTTATTTTTCAGTCCTGCTTTGCCATAAAAGTTCTGGGTACAGCAAGGGCTGCTCTGTGATTCCTGGGAATTTCTCATCTGTGGAGAAATCCTCAAGTGAAATAGAGCAGCTTTCACCCCTCTCTTCCTGCTCCTGCAGAGGACATGATGGGAGCAAAGGGTGGGGCTGAAATCTGGCTGATCTCCAGATACTCTGTCTTGCACCTGAGATCAAGAGCACAGCAGTCCTGGGATAGTCTCAACAGAAAAGTGCCTTTTGAATATCTCACCTTCCATTTCCCGAAGTGCAGAATAGCCAGTACATATACACTACTTTTATGTCTCTTTTGTCATTACCAATTATTTTGCTAAACAACATAACAGCATTATAGCTAATAACCATCATTTTTATATAAATAAAGTATCTTATTGATTTGGGGGCAAAGCACATACACTATTTTCGGTACTAAGAGATTAAAAATCAATGTTGTAAACAGTTGTTCTGAGGTCAAAATAAGTTTCAGTTCAGCTCAACACTTGCCATAGAGTGGTTATCCACCCTACCACAGTGTAGCATTATGGTCTTGTAATTTATTTTGATAAGGAGCAAGTGACAAGCCAGCAGAGATTCCATCCCATTAATGAAATTACAACAGTGTAATGATTGTATTTAACTTGACATTGATGATTACAGAAGGGTATGATAACTATTTGCTGTAAAAACTGTCAATGGATTTTGACAACATGGAAAGAAATGCAGTGTTCTGGTTGCAAATATGAATATAGATGCGTTATGTAAGAATTAGAAAAATTCATTTTAAAGTAGGGAATACAAGTCAGGAGGTTACAAAACTCATTAATCAGGTCTTGCACTTGCAGACTGGTGCAGCTCAACCCAATTAGTGCTTTTAGCATTGCCCAACCCTCACACCAAATAATTAACCCTTTTCTTGCAAATTCATCACCTTGATAAAACATTGCATACGGTTTAGAGATCAAAGAGTTTCAGGCTCTCATTGCTGATGTAGCTTTTGATTCATAGGTGTTACTTTTGCATCACTTGGAGCTACAACTCCTTCCACACCTAAGACTCACCTTTCGTCCTTCCTTCCCTTTCTGCCAGCCTGCACTCTGTTCTTCTGTGCAGGGCTCCTGCATCTGCTCAGTGTATGCCAGACCCCCAGCCATCCCCACACTCCTCATCTACATACATAAATGCTCCACCCCAGGTTCAGGAAGAAACAAAAAGCCCTTTTAACTAGGATTAAAAATCCAGAGGACAAAACTAGTCTGAGGTTTCCAAGTGTTCATCCTGCACTGAGTGCCCCACAAGAGTCAGTCAATGTGTGGAATCCAGTGCTTCAATTCACTGGTCTCTCTCCTACAATTCCTTTCAAGTGTTTTTTAAGCTAAAGGATGGCCTTTACTAAGTATTCCAGATAGAGGGAACCACCCATCTGGAAGCTACATTGGCAGTAATGGAAACAATTGCCAATCGGCATTTAGAAGTAATTGTCTTTAACACTTAATAGCTGTAGATCTCAAAACAAAGGTAAATAAGAAGAATGATTCCCATTTTATAGATGGAAAAATCTGTGGCACAGTTGAGAGCTGAAGTTACTTCCATGGGGTCACACTGAGAGCAACTGGTAGAGCCAGAAATAGAATTAACATTTACTTGATTCTCAGGCTAGTGCCTGTGATGCACTTGACCCCAATACTTCCCCTAGTCCCCACCTGCATAAGGTATCTACTGTTCACTTTTTCATTAAAAAGCCTTCAGCTATATAGATGTCAGCTATATTTGCAAGCCCTGGATCTATTACAATTTAGTATAATCTAAACTGGAAACTACACTTCAATTCTTCATAAATGTTTTAATCAACTGGTTTTTTTTAATTATTTGGTCCAAATATATCTTTCTATCTATTTGAAACATGTAAGGGATCATATTGGTAGAGAGTAAAGGACTTCAAAGGAGCTCTCTTCTCTACTAGCAGTGAATCCAAAAAACCCAAAGAAGTGAAATTACTCTGATTCTCTTACCCAACAAACTCTTTAATGCCAATTTCAGCATTCTGAATCTTTCAACTGAGACATGAACATCCTCCCATATCCTGTGGCTATTCCCTGCATTTTGATATGTGCCTGTTCTTCATAGACCTTGGCATTTGGATATCACTCATGCATGTCTATGATCTGGCAGAACAACCAGGAATTTCCAATATGGTTGCAGGGATTTAGCTATTTATGAGTGTAAATTCCTACCTGCAGAACTTATACTACAGCTTTCTTAGAAAAAGAATGGGGGTTTCCAGAGCAATAAAATTAAAATTAAAATACATTACAAGACACTAACAAAGCTGTACTTGCATTCTAACCGCAGCTTTTACTTTTGGAAGGAAAAGTGTAATATTTCTAGAGCCCCTTAAATATGCACCAGAACTGTAAGTTTAATGTACACTTTAAGTCAGACCCTGAATGCCTTTCTCACTCCAAACTGCTATTAACTTTATTGCCTACTTCAGTGGGCCAGTACTGAGGATCCATCTTGGGGCCAGATTCTCAGCTGCATTGATTTTACATCTGGTGCTGATGTGGAGAGTGGGCTGGCAAGAAGAAGGAAATCTGGCTCTAAGCCACTCTTCTGCTGTCTGATTATGCACCAGCTGGGGGACTGTTTTAAAGTATGTGAGATGTGGCAGTCTATTGACATTAAAAGGAGTGCGGTGTACTCTGTCCCATTCATGGCTCACAAACCACAACTCTTCCCTAGACTTTCTATACAGCTGGTACAGAGATTCCCTTCATCTCAAGGTATCCTCAGCAGCCCATTCAGGGCAGATATGTTCCTGCTTTACTCTACTCATCTATTCTAAACAACAGTGCAAAGGGTACTGATTTGAGACAAAAAATCTGGCCTTGTGCTTTTCCTCAGCTGTAGTCTAGTGGGTATCAGTGGAAGTCTGACCTGAGTAGGAACTAAGGAAAAAAGGTGATAAAGGCTATCAGAGTGTGTTTCTGTGTAAGTTAGCAATCTTAGACCTTTTCTACCCGTCTTCTTGGTGAGACTGGAACCACTGCCAAGAAATAAGCTCTGCCCACTCTCTCCCACTCCATGTTGCTCCCACATCTGGCAATTAGGCTGCATAGTGGCATAGAGTGGTACTCTCAGGGTCTCCTGAGATACACTTCTGACAAAACCCTGGGTGTTGGGATGCTCCCAGAGATACACCCTGGCTTTGTATTAGCTTGTTGGTCCCCCACTCCATTGACTGGGTATGCCCAGATTATTCATTTGCCCAGAAATCATGAATTACCTCTAGCACTTCAGTCAACTAGCAGAAAAACTAAGAGGCTAAATTATTACAAAGGAAGAAAATCTGATCAAATGCTTTGACAACAGAATATGATCAAACAGAACTGACAAAAACTGCCAAAATCTTTATGCTATATTCAGACTACCACCTAGCCCTCAAAATTTCTATGAAAATCCCACAGGGTCAGTCTCAACCTCAGTCACAGCCAGCCCCCTTTACTCAGGACCTCCAGTCCCCCTCCTCACAAGAAGACCTCTCCTAACTGTCCCTCCCCCCAGACCGTTCCCCCCA
>NW_017728947.1:91646391-91656497 GCF_001723895.1 Crocodylus porosus
CAGCAGAGCCCAAGAACCCTTTTGAGTCTGCCTACAGCTCCAGGACAATACTCTCATAACCAGTTCCTTTTTTCCAAGGTTTTTACTTAATATTTTGACATTATTATGATTTTTACTGAATAAGTTAGGTGCTCACACACCTGAAGAAGCTGTTGTACTAACAGATATGTGAGCAGAGAAGAACGGAGTTGTTTTCTAATGTGTGAAGATCAAGACAGATGTTCCTGAACATCTGATTCACTGTAATCTATCTAAGTACAAACATGTTACATAGAAAATTTTGCCTTTATCTCCCTTTCTACAGGTAACGTCTCTGGAGATCGGCTTCACTCTTCACATAAGACTTCAGGGCATAATATTGACTCTAGTAAACCCCCAACCTCCTTCACAGTAAATCTCTCCTTCATATCAAAGATCTCATCTGTAAACAGTATAGCTTCCAAAAATCATGTATTTCAGTTAGAATCAGTTAATTAGTGATAATTCATAAAACTACTCAGCTTGATTTTTTAAAACTTTCGGCATGTGTGCAGTTATACCAGTGTTCTGCTTTTCATACAGGAATAAGCTGTACCATTATTAGACCACTCAGTATCCATACCAGATGGGCTGTACCAGTATGCTTAACTGTGCCAGAGTAGTTACAAAGTGTTACACCTTTTGTTTACAGAGGAGGCCTCAGTATCCACTGGTCAGCCAGATTTCCAGAACTCAAGTCCCCTGGCTGCGGTTATTTGCCCCATATTTGTTGCCCCTTCTTACCTGAGAGAGGCTGGGGAGCAAAGTAATTAAGCCATTTTTTATGGATCCAAAGACTTGCTCCACACTCACATGATTCTGTTCTTAATCTAGGCAGCCATAAATAAAATAGATACTCAAACATCTGGGGTAGTGCGCTCTAGCCATGCTAGCCTGATGAACCATATCAACTTGGGCAAACCTTTGACCTTTCAGGGATATTGCTCTGTTTTCCAAAAGTTTACTTCAAGACAACCCTTCCTTCTGGTAAATGCAAGATGTTGCCCCTCAGTGAGAAAGGCTCACTGTCTTGAAAGGGTTTTGGATCACATCTAAGTACTATTCCTTCAGGCTGGCTAAAGAAGACAACAGTGAATGATCTGCACTGTGAAGGGCTATCTTCATGGCAGTAAGGCCAACCAGAATTAAAAGGCAATATGTTTTAAAAATGCATACCATAAACACAATACAAAAAACCCTAAGAAAAAGCAATAATAAACAAATAAGACCTAACAAATGGAAACTTAGCCTAGGACTTTCTATATAATAGCAAGAGACTGTAAATAAACCATACAGCATATATACCCTTCTAAATCATGAGTTTCCACAGAAAATATCAGTCACCTTAAAGCTCTTAGGTTAGGGAGATTTATAGTGATAACAATAGCAGTAGTTTATTTGAGATAGTTTATCAGAATTCTAGCACTTACAAGTCCTCTGTGGAAACCGCAAATTTAAGAAGTCAAGGGCTAAATATTCAAAAGTATGCTTGCAATGTATATATGTACAGTAAATTTCAGTTATGTGTTTCATTATGGTGGTGCCTCATAGCTTTTAAGGGGTTTACAACTTAGCCATAATTATTCACTATGGGGTAAAATTTGGCATAAGAAGTATGCTTTTCCATTCCCCATTCTTCTTAACAGAAAGTTACTTGTTTGGGGCTCAATCCTGCATTCTGTGCACATTCAACACTCTTACTTCATTTTCAGATGTACAAGCCACACAAGTTTGTTTTTTTTCATTTAATCATTTTAGCAATGTATTTCTTAAATATTAATGCAATCCTGCCTGTAGAAAATTGCTGATCTTTCATTAATCCAGTCTTCATGGTACATTCAGTCTCAGATGGCAAAAATGTATGCAGCATTAAGACAGCTAACGTTTCCACTGCAGTCAATGCAAATCATGATCTTGGGGCTAAAATTCATCATTCGTAATCAGGTATCTGAGGTTCTGCTCTAAGCTCCTCCAGAAATTTCCTTTATGTTATCTTGAAGGCTTATATAACTCAGTTTCCCTATCTATACAACAGTTCCTTACTTACAAGTGTTGTAAATCTTAATTCATTGCAGCTTTGCCATAAACCCTGAAGAAGCATAACTAATAGGTACACTGCCCAGAAGTAAACAGAAATTCAAATTGTGTTTCAGTCACAATCCGGCTTCTAATTCCCGACCTGCTCTGGGACAAGACTAATCTGTGCCAGTGCTATACTTGCCCCGGCATAGCAGCTCAGCTGCAAGGGTGCACATTGATGAGGTAGAGTCAAGGGTCCACCTACACAGCACTGCAAGGAAAATAGTAATTGTATTCAAAATTGCTTTTACCAATCAATATTGGATCCATGAAAATGAACCTACCCCTAGATATTCCAGCAGCAGGGGGCTTTTTCTGTGCCAAGTGCCAGGTGACAAGGAGCTGCACCAGAACTGAGCAGCAAGAAGCTGTGCCTGCACAAGAGCTGGGAGAAGCAGCAGAGGCTGGGTCAGAACACTGGCCTGTCCCAGACCTGAGCCAGGTTGTTCCAGCCCATGGCTCCAAAATGTTGCAAGCCACAGGCCTAGCCTACTCAAGGAAGTGAAGAGGCTTGTTATGCCCTCTTGTTCCCCTTTGCAAGAGTGTAGTTGTTAAGGTCACAACCTGGCATCTAATATCTGTAATGCATTTTGAGACAAGTTTGAGAGAAATCCATGGGAAACATGTAAACCAGAGGTGTCAAACATAAGCCCCATGGGCCAGATCCAGTCCCTGAAGCCATATGATGACAAGCCACATGCAGCAGGGAGAACCAGTCTGGCACAGCCTGGACCTGGTACAGTACCCCACCAGACCAGCCATGCGTGCTGGCTCCAGAGCCAGTCTAGATTGGCCCCAGGCAATCTGTGCATGCCAGAGCCCCATGCCAGCCCCCTGTGCTGCATGCAATGCCCAATCGAGCCCATGTGCCAGCCCCAGTCTGGGGCTTGTGCTGCCTGGAGTGCGCAGGCTTAACTCAGCACCACAGGAACTGCATGCACTCCCCACTGGACTGGCCCTGCATGCTGGCTCTGGCATGGTCCAATCCACCTGCAGGATCCTTTTGAGGGTTCCATGTAATATGACCATGGTTAGGTGTGCAAACACTTACACATTATTTACAAGATAAACCCAGAGATTCCAAGTGAAATTCCATAGCATCCTAACCTATTTTGGCTTTCTGAGTTGTTGGCGACATAAAAATTGCTCTATTATTTTTCCATACTCAAAAAAAAAGTGACAGCTAAAAGCTGTCATTTTCTGAAAGGTGGTTTGAGTCTAATAAGGGGTACCATGAGACTAAAAAGTTGAGAACCACTGTTGTGGACAAACATAAATGTAAAGAATTATTATAATCATTATAAGCATTATAATCTAATACACAACACTTTGTGGGGATTCAAGATCTACACCTTGTAGCTTGTAAGCTAGGCCCTCCTCTAGCGAATATTATATATATAAAATAAAGTGGCCATTATCCATAACATTATCACTTACATATTATCAATCCTATCCACAATATCACTAAAAAAGTGAATAAAAAGTCTGGTTGTCAGTAAAAAGTTTGCAGATAGTAAAAAAAAAAGGCCTTGGGTCAGTAACTCTGTTAGACATGATTATTGGTACACAATAAGTGTTGCCCTAAAGCAACTACATTATTTCATTTCCAAGATTTGGCCCATGGAAGTGAGTAGACAAGCTATGCTTCATGGTGGTGCTCTGAGTGTTGTGTGGAGGTAATGCAGGCAGACATGACTAATCTGTACATGGAAGGAATAGATTTTGGCAGTACACTCAATATTTAGAAAGTTAAACTCCCATTTAAGCTCATATATACAGATGCACAATACAGAAGAAAAAACTGCACACACAAGTCAGTGGGCCATTTTATAAACTGAGTTAAAGTTACTTTAAAATTGATATACTAACGGTACTTTTAAACTAACAAAAGCTAGGGAAGTTAGTTAATCCTGAGACCTTGTCATTCTTCCATCCATTTGTGCTCTACAATTTTGCAGCATACATATATATGTCATGAATTATATGCTCACTCATACTGTAGACATTCATTCAATACCTAGGAACAAAAAGCTGGAGTTTGAACAGACTTTCAGCCTTACATCTGAATTTCCCATCTTTGAATAGTTTCAGCACAGGCCAGAATGCTGTTATAACATTTGTTTCTATATTTAAAGAAGCCATATATTTTGCCACTGAAAAGTCACTAAAACTATATTAATTGCTTACAATCTAACATATTGCAGCTACAACTGTTACCTTTCCATAACAGACTCTGTATATCAAATCAGGATAAGTGGTAACCCTAGAGAACCATAGTAATCTGACTAAACTTCTCTGTCTAAATTCAGTCAAGACTCACTGGGTCTCTGAAGTAGAAAAACATAAAGTATAAATGGAATGTAACCCTGTGGGGTTAGAATATGAAACAAAAACTCATTGGGTTTCTAGTCATTTATGCTCCATAGTATGTAACCCTGGAGAACCAATAAATGCAGGTGGGGCACAAAAGTTATGGATTCATCTTAAAATGGTGCACTTTTTCTATAATTTCTACTAATCCCAATATTGTTTTCTTCACAAATAATTTATTAAACAAAGTTTTCATGGTTTATACTCCCAGGATCTGATTAGGATGACGCTTACAAGTTAATTCAAGAGCTAGTAAAAATAAAAAATAGGGTCAAGATTCTTAGCCAGTATAAATCAGTTTACACCTGCAGTGATTACAAAACATTCTGATTGCTTAAAATTGATGGGATGAATCTGGTATTATGAATATGGATTATGTAGATGGAAATACATGTCACAATTGTTAGAATGGAAATGATGTATTAAATCACTTAGTTTACCCCTGCACAGCAGACTACTTCCATATTGTAACTTTAGATTCTAGTGTGTTCTGCTCTAGTTTTAAAAGTCCTTGACCCAGCAAGAATATTCCACATCCTAGCACATCTGACTATTACCTTAAACTTTCCTTTTCTTACTGTTATCCAATTACTGCTTTGCCTTATACTATCTGAAGTAATTCTTCATCCTCCTCAGTATTGCTGCTCTCCAAAACCCTTTTATTACATTTAATTAAGTTTGAAAGGAAGAGAAAACAGGAACTGATCACTTATCCCTTTATACTCCACCTGCCATTAATTTTAAATGAGACACCAGTTATTCATTTCCCATTAATGTATTGTGACAAAGAAGGCATGTAAGGCAAGGGGTCCAACTGAAATCAAACTTACACTGACATAAATCATAAGTGATGCCATAAAATGAATATAGGCTTCCTCACCCCCCAACCCTGGTCTACAACATAGCTTTAAAAACATTAGCCATCTATCCATTTTCTTAGTTACACAAATGGGGAATGAATGCACAAGGAAGTAAGTCATTTATCCCCAGGTCACACCCATGAGCAGGGGTGTGTGGTTTCCAGGGGAAAAAAAGGAGCGGCACAAATTTGTGCCACTGCTTTTTGCTCCAGTGCACGCCCCTGCATATGGGGTTAGCACAGGTAAAAAAGCTTCAGGTGGGGGTAGGGGAGGCTGGGGCTAGCACCTGGACTGGCCCCAACAGCCTTACCTGGAGTCCTGGGGGCCTGCTGGGGCTCCAGTGGTGGTGACCTGGGTGTGGGGAGCCTGGCCGGCACCTGGAGCTTGTCTCTGGCTAGCTAGGCTCTGGTTTCAGACAGCAGGCACTGCTGCCATGTGCGCCACCCCACTTTTTTTCCACATGCTTTTTTGATACTGGGATTTCCTGGTATCTAAATTTGGCAAAGAACCAAATCATGTATGCGGGGTGCATTATGTGGTGCCTCAAAAGCCTTTGAGGCACCACAAAATGTGTATGCATGCTTGTGTGGATGCAGCAATATTGCCTAAATCCTAAACTAACAGCCTAAACAGTGAATTATGTTTTCTCTCAACTTAATGAGCATTAAAAGGCCTTTTAATCTTATTAAACTAACTTGATTGAGATAACTGGATTGAAACATACACCTTTTTCATCCATCAAGGCAGGGCTTAAGTGATATCAGGTAATAATCTAGCTCTGCCACAAACTTCCTAGATTATCTTGGGCAAGTCATGTAACTGGTTTGTACCTCCTTTTCCTACATCCTGTCTTTACAACAGTATTCCAAGACCTTCTTACTTTTTGACTGTAAAAAAGGTCCTTGGGTTCAGTCATCCTTTGTGAGGTGTGAGCCTAATTCAATGGCCCTTCATCTTCCATTACCCAAAATACTAAGGAACTAGTAATCTATTTCCCCCAATGTGCTACTTTACTATTTGTTAGTGGCTCTGGACAGCTCAGGGATACTTGTAGGTACGTTATTATAAATACAGCATAACATCACTATGGTTAATGTAATTGAAAGTCTGTTCATGTGCACATACCCAGGAATTCAGTAGGAACTACGGTTACCTGCAACAAGCGGTCCAGGTCCCTCACTGTACAAATAGATACTGAAAGTTCTTTAACTTGACAAGGAAAAAAAACCTGCCTATGGAATTTGCATTTCAATGTATAGGAATTCCCTTAAAACAGTGAGAAACAATCAAGAACAAGTCAGGATGCCCCTACTTAGGAGAACTGAAAGGGGACCAAAATATACTTTTTAAAAACGTTCTCTTTATAAACTGTTTTCTGATGCATATGGATGGCCAAAATAGTGTTTTAGTTCTCAAGATTATTCCCCCACTTATTTTTTTTCTTAGAAATATCAGGAATGTCAACTCCGATCTTCTCTGCTTCTTCTGTAGGACTTGATGGATGTGAGGTTAAATATTATTTTATTTCAGAACTAAGTGAAGCAAGTAAACAAAAGCAAATATATATATATAAAGGTCAGAGTCTGCCACTGCTACTCACATCTGACTCTAAGATTTGTTCCATCATAATCAATGCAATTGGCTGGTGAATAAGATGCAGTTTAGCATGAACATGAATTTGGCCCATTTAAGCCCTGTAATTTTTCTCCCTTTCAAGTGCTTAGCTTGTTGCTCTCAATTCTTGTGATGTCATCTTTTTAACTCATTATGCAGAAGTAACTGAACCTGATTTTTCTGCTGTAGAAACAGAGGGAGAGAGAGAATTAAAAGTATAACTTGAAGGCTGTCTTTCTACATCATAAAGAAGCAAATAAAGTTCTTTTTTCCCTTTCCTTTTACAGGTCACATTCAGGAATTTAAATAAGTTTTGTTCAGGGTTATTAATTTTCAATGAGATTTTAAATAAAATATTGATGCTATTAACTCTGATGGAACTACTTACATCCACAGAAGAGTTAAATATGGTAGTTTTTGCAGGATCAAGCCTTGACTAAGACTTGTCTAAATTTGAAAGTTAATTTGGATTATGGTATGAATTTAAAGTGTGATAGCTACTCCTGAATAACAACATGTGTGGACACACTTTTATTATTCCATTGTTTTATTTATTAAAAAAGAGAGAGTGCCTTATTCCTCTTTAACTTAATCCCTTTCCAGTGAATAAAAATTCCTGAATAACTCATTTATGAGCAGTCTTTTAAGTTTAGATCCTCAAAGGCATCTTGGTATTCTCAGTGGAGGAACCTAAATACCTTTGAGAATCTGGACCCCTGTCTTCTATTAGCCTCCCCTGTAAAGATTTAGTAGCCATTATACTGGAATATTAAAACCCACATTACCCATCCAAAGTCAATTTTACTCCCAAACTACATTATACAAACTAAAATCCTATATAGTGTTTTCCAAAAAACAAAAACACTCTCACACAAAAACATTTTGTCTTTGGGGCTAGGTATAATGTTAAGAAAGTATATAGCTGTTTTAAGATTGAGACTGATGCTGTTTCTATCCATGATTTTTTACATAACAGCATAAGCATGAAGCATAAAATGGTGACTACATATATTGGAGAAATATATCACCCAATCAGACAAAATATCCACTCAGGATACATTTTTTTGTTAAAAGCTTCCTATATTTCAGTGCTGCGTGGTTGTAATTCAATACAAATGTACCCAAATTAGGTATGTTTGCAATGTTATTATCATGTTTTCGGAAGTATAGCAGCAGGCAAAAAACGAGTGTCTACACTGATGGAGAAGCATCAGTTGGGAAGTGATAGGAATCCCTGTCAAGTAAGGGGGCTTCTGCCCTCTCCTCTCTCCACCACACACATCTTTTACTTCTTCTCTTGGGAGCTCAGGTTCTTCCTCCTTGTCTTCATTCATGGTCATAGAGAATGGGCAGTTTCTAAAGGACTGGGTCATGTGAAGCCATTCCCATCACTTCAGCTGGGGCTAAGCCTGTGACTTGCCGCAGGGCAGAGAGTTGTCTTTGAGTGATAACATCCAAAGGGAAGTGCAAGAGTGCCTGTTTTTTGACTTCACTGACAGGTTTTGGAAACCTTTCTCTGTCACAGGAGTGATATGACGACATATTACAGCACTCACAGGAGCTTTTAATGACCTCCTCTCTTTGTAGGGAATCAGACAGCAATACATGTGGGAAGTTAGGATGCATGGGGGGGGGAATGCAGGATGGTATCATGGACAGGTGACAGCATCTACACAAGTCTTCGGTCTTTAAATTTACCCATTGTTTTTATTATCTATACAGCTTCAATTGTGGGAGCAAGAGTGAGAGAACTAGCATCCATGATACAGGGGTATAGGTTGCAGCCGTGTTGGTCTATTTTAGTTGGTCTAATAACAGATATCAGAGTTCCCCAAAGAAACTTGTCTGCCTAGTATCCATGAGTCATACAAAAAACTAGAACTCTTCCTTCCAAAACGATACCTTTTATTAGACCAACTGGGAAATGGCAAGAAACTTGTCCTTTTCTGAAAGCTTTTGGGGTCGAAGTCCCTTTGTCAGGTTCTGGGAAAAGTATAGCCAGTACAAGATGGTAAAAAGTGCCCATAGGTAGGAAATAAACTTCAGTTTTGCACAGAGGGAGCTGAGGATGTAAGGCTGTTGCTCTGGGTCCATGAGAGTGTCTTTGTGAGCTAGTATCCATGAGGGCACTTGTCTACACTGCTACCACCAACAGAGCCGAACTGAGGGCACCAGTGTTTGGAAATGTTAGGGTTGTTTACACAGGGGCATGCAAGAAAGTTGAGGCAGCTAAAGAGGAATATTAAGCTACAGTGATGGCAAAGCAGTTTATTCCTAAATGAAAGAAGCCGCATGGGGCTCATATGGGTGTTGGTTGTAGCCACATGGGATTCAATGCACTTAAGTTATGTGCATGCTCTGACTTCGTGCCTTCCCTGGATTCCCCTTAGCTTGCGTGAGCGCCTTCAGAATGAGAGCAGGGAGAAGGCTAAAGGGGGGCATGTCACAGGGAGGAGTTCCCTGGCTTGCAAGGAATGGGCACAAGGACTTTGGCTATCTCAGGAAGCTGGCCTGAGAGAAATCAACACAACTGGAGGAGGGCTTATGGGGAAAATGGGTGTCTTTATTTGGCCTGCACAGAAGGAACAGTGTAGAGACTGGCCTCCTCAATGGCTTCCAAAACATGATCTTGTCCTCTGGCTGAGAGAAAACCATCCACCAGCAGCTTCCTACAAACCACCCCAAGAGCAGTGCAGGGTTGTACTTCCTCTTGCATACAACTTAATCTGATAATGATGGAGTTTTACTAATCGCGGCTTGAATACACCGAGGCACACGCAGCTGCCCTCCACGGGCACAGACAGGGCTCTTCGGGCGCTGCGCAGGGCCGGCCTCCAGAAAGCCAGAGCGGGAGGACGAGGAAAGGACCTGAAGCCACAACAAGAGGCGGGAGCCGAGGTTTTCTTTGCCCGCACATGCTTCCTCGCTTCCAGCTTGCCTCGGGTCTGCGAGAAGCCAGTCGAGAAGAGCTGGGCGAGTAATAACGGAGCGGGGAGGATGAAGCACGAGGATTTTATTGTGACCGCGCCGTGGCGCGGGGCCCCGCGAAGGAGGCGATCCCCGCCGCTCGCCCGCGCCGCTCTAGCGAAGGGGCCTGAAAGAAACGAGCTGCAACTTTCTGCCTCGGCCCGCACGGCTCAGCCCGGCGCCGCAGCTGCCTCAGAG
>NW_017728947.1:91656817-91659317 GCF_001723895.1 Crocodylus porosus
GCCCGGCCCGGCCCGGCCCGGCCCGGCCCGGCTCGCCTCCCGCGCAGCACAGAGAGGCGCAGCGGACCCCGCGGCACGTTTTATTTACAAGGAAGCAGCCCGGGGCCGGGTACACTATGTACAGACATCTGTCCCCCTCCGACAAGGCCGAGCTTGTGCAAGTGAGCAGCATCCTCGGGCGCCAGCCCGACAGTCCGCGCAGAGGCAGGTATCAGCTGTCGGAGTCCAGATCGCTTCTCGCTTCCTCCGGCCGCTTCTCCGGGGAAGTTTTGCTCGCTTTACTCCACTTCTGGGCGTTCTCCGACTCCTCCGAAGAGGATCGCTTTTGCCGCCTCCATTTCGCCCGGCGGTTCTTGAACCAAACCTGCCCCGCAGGAGAGCAAATCATGAGCAGTCCCGCACCAAACACCCCCCGCAAAACACCCCGCGCCGCGGGCGGTCTCCAGGGAAGCCCCCGCCCAGACCGGGCGATGGCTCCGGGCCAGTGCGCCCCGCACCGAGCGGCCGCCTGCACAAAGCCCCTTTTTAGGGCTCCCCCCGCCCCCGTCTCTCTGCTCGCCCCGGCCCGGCCGTGCCCGCAGCTGCGCGCGCTCTCAAACACGCGGGGGGGGGGAATACCTCCACTTTCTCCTCCCTTAAATGCACCCTCCTGGCCAGCTGCTCCCTGGTGCCCACGTCCGGGTATTTCGTTTCCTGGAAGAGGTTTTCCAAGGCTTCCAGCTGCTCGTCCGTAAAGATGGTCCGGTGCCTCCTTTTCCTCCGGCAGTGCAGCTGGTTGAGCAGCTGCAGCTCGGTCCGGGACAAGGTGCCCACGTTCATGTAGGGCAGCATCTGGTGGGGCACAGGGGACATCAGGACCGAGCCGGTGCCCTCGTAGCCTAGAGGGAGAGAAGACACCAGCCCCGTTTGCGGCGGCCCGCGAGAGAGCAGCGCCTCGCCCGCCCGTCCCCGCGCACCCCCGGGTCTCCCCTCCCGGCTGGCCGGCGCGAGGAGAAGCGGGCACGGGCCCTGGCTGGGGAGGGAGGCGGTGTCACCAGGGCAGGAAGCCGCCGGGCTTCGGCCACTGGGCAGCCCCGCTCGCCCGCGCTGCCCGACGAGGGGGCCGGGCCGGGCCGGGCGCCGCTTACCTGCTCCGGGGACGCAGGAGCACTGCTGCGCGCCCAGGGGCTGCATGGCGCCGCAGCAGGAGGGACCCACGGGGGCCGCCTGCACGTGCAGCTGCCCGTAGTAGTAGTTGTTGTAGCCCATCCTAGATCCACCGACCGCCGGCAGGTTGGAGGCGGGGGCCACCGCCCGCGAGTAAAATCCGCTGTAGTCGGTGCCGGCGCCGTAGAGGGAGTCGCCGGGCAGGCTGGGGAACACGACGGGCGCCGCGCTCTGCTGCAGCAGCACGGCCTCCTTGCAGCGGGGTCTGGCCGCCAGGATGTTGTCGATGCTGAACATGCCAGCGGGCATCGCCCACGCCCGGGCGCGGCGAGGGCCGGGGCGAAACTTCCCGCGCGTTTCCAGGCGGGAGCGGGAGCGGGAGCGGGAGCGGGCGGGCGCCGGCAGCGGGCGAGCGTGCGCCACCGGCCCTCCCTCCTCCTCCTCCCTCCCGGTCCCCCCTGCTCAGCCCAGACGGCTGCTCGGAGTAGGAGCCATCTGAACCTCTTCCCTGTTTTATACCCAGGCGACGTCATCCTGGCCTGAGTTCCCGGGAACATGCAGACGACAAACACAACCGGAGTTGAGTTTGCCTGGGGGGGGAGGGGGGAGGAAGGGTCACCGTGGGGGCCGCACAAAGAAGCGAAAGGAGCCCGGGCTGTGGATTGAGAATTAATGAAATTAACTTAATCCTCGCCATTACTGGCTTCTTTTTTTTCTTTCTTTTTTTTTTTCCAGAGGCCCCAGATTGAGGCTTGATCTCCAGCAGCGACTAATTGCCCGGGTTAATCTGATTAATGCCGCTGCGGGGCCGCGTTTAGCAGCTCCCCGCCTGTCCGCCCCGCACCTCCTCTCCCGCGCGGCGCGATCCTCAGCCTCCAGCCGAGCCGCAGGATTTCGGCCGGGAAAAGGGCCCGGCCCCGGCCCCGCACAGACGGCGCTTCCTGCGGGGCAGGTTCTGGTTTTCAAGAACTCCCCAGTATTTCCCAGCCGCGTTGCAGAGGCCTGGAAGCGCAGCGACTGCAGCACCGGGGGGCGGGGGGTTCCCCCCTAACGTTTCAATTCAGGACAGATGTCGGGGTTTTACCAGGCTGGATGTGAGCTCGGCAACAACCTCTGCTGCAGAAGCCAGGCTCCAGGGCGGGGCTCAGACTTGCTTTATCACGATTACAATCTATTATTATTATTATTATTAC
Source organism: Crocodylus porosus (assembly GCF_001723895.1). Lineage (NCBI taxonomy): Eukaryota > Metazoa > Chordata > Crocodylia > Crocodylidae > Crocodylus > Crocodylus porosus. The sequence goes on from NW_017728947.1 coordinate 91,659,157, forward strand.
TGTTATCATCATTATTATTGTGATTTACTATTGTTATAATTACTGTTGGTGTTACTGTCGCGTTTTCTTCCCCGGGAACGGGTCCGTGCGGGCGCGCGGCAGGGCGACGCGTGTCGGCGGCGGTGATTCGCGGGCTGCGCGCTCGGTCACGGCCGCCGCGG
>NW_017728947.1:91664317-91674996 GCF_001723895.1 Crocodylus porosus
TCTGGTTCAGGTAGACTGATGGGAAAACAATTAGGTCCAATACTGCACTCACTGAGGCAAACAGGAGCAGGCCTTCATATTGTTTCACCAAATATTAGCCCCGTAGTCAGTGCAAGATATTGTTTGAGAAAGATTATGGTCAAATGTTTTAAAACTAGTCTCTAAAGTAAAGTGAGACAAGCCAAACTCTAGTCTTTCTTCTACCACTGAATGTGTGAGATCTGATCTTGAACACGTCACTCTGTGTTATGAAAAGCTACTATGCTAAAGAACCTAATTGTACTGTTCCATACAACTGAACCTTACCTTGTACATGCAAGTGACCCATGCTTTGAAAGTGCTCCCAGACTGTACTACAACCCAAATTCAAAAACTCCCTACCAAGCTGAAGAGTAGCATACAGCTTTGTTACCAGATCCCGCAATGTGGTAGCTTCTCCTAGAGTGGGTAAAGGTTTATTTAACCTTTGTGTAAGTCAGTTACGTATACTCTGGGACGGGCTAATTCTAATTTCTTGTGGCACATATAGATTGGTGCAAATTGTACCAGTAACAGGCACCTTGATCTTACTGAACAGTTTCCACAGCATCTTTTATGCCACTGAATAAGTAATTCTACTTCTGACTGCAATAGATTAGCCCTTAGTTCAATAATATTGGAAACATGGTTTAGGATCCTCAGATAACAAGCATTTTAAATGAGTTACTTTAGAGATGCTGAACATCTTTACTTCCCAGGACCAGTTTAGAGATTGTGAACAGTCAGCATTTATCAAGATTGTCCTGTACTTATTACATATGCCATTACCACATTTACTGCTTCATGGGATGAATTTGGAACACTTAATTTCCCTCTGATGACAGCCACAGTAATCTACTCCATGATGCCCATTTACTTGTACTTAAAGGTAGCTGTAAGAACAAAAATATTGCAAACAATGAAGCATAACAGAAGACATGCTATATAGCTATTGCTTTGACATCTACATTTTAAATATTATTGAAACCTATGTACATCAAATTTATTTTTTTTCATCTTTTTTGGGTTAAGATTTAGAAGTCTTTACTCAACCATGCTCCCATTCAAATCCATCAGGGCCTGATCCAAAAGTCATGGAAGATTTTCCACTGATTGCCATTAATTTGAATCAAAACTCAGACTGTATTTACTATTTTAATATAACATGATACTGAAGAATAATATTCCTAGAGAGACATTAAGTATGCTCCATTCATACCATAAAAAAGTGTTTCATATAGGAAACTTGCATTAAGATAAAACATAGATCATTGCAAAAGGTGAAAAGTAAAAACTGGATGAATATAATTGTAGTAGAAAAGCATGTAATAAGGAGCAGTGGTTTTAATTAAGGAAAAAAGAAATTTAACATTGACTGTTTTGCTTAGATGACATTTTGCACAAATAAAGTGAATAACGTCACCATAATCAGTTTCAGTGACTGATGAAGACTGGGTTGGATGTATAAAACAGAAACATCTAGTGAAATAACTGAGGTAGTGAAGTTGTTTCACTTAGCCAGTAACACTTCTGTCCTTAATCCAGGTCTCTAGTTTAAATCACACTACAGTGTCTGTCACCTTGATCACTGTTTTAGTTCTAATTTATGTATTTAGGGAAATACAGTCTGTTCATCGTAATGGTAGTTTAGGGAATTGAATGTAAGTTCCAAACATTGGACAGCTGACATAAAAAGCTAGGTCTACATGATATTATATTTTTTACATTATTCCCTAAGGCTTTTTTTTTCCACTTGTAATGTTAGTAGGCTTAAGAGTTTTGATAACTTTCCTGAAAGTTAACACAAAATTTGTAAGTTGCAATCATCTTAAATCTTTAAACTAACATAATTAAAGTCCATTTCCCCCCTACAATGCCAGGATTCTGGAATTACTTGAATCCCACCATATTTTCAAATATATTTGTGGTTTTGCACTTCATAGATTTTTAAAGGCAATGTTAAAAAGGGGCTACTCATAGTCTGGATAATCATAGTGAAAAAAAACTTGTGGACACTTCTCTATCCAGCCTTTTGATAGTTATTTGTGATCATGCAATATTCCAGTGGCAACTAAACAAACAACTCAAGTGGAACAATATTATTAGGCAAGTATTCAAATACCTGTAGCCATCTACAGTGGTTTGTCCTTTTGACCCTAATTTCATCTTTCTCTCCCATCTGTTCCTCTCTTTCCTGCAGTTTTCTTGCAGTCTTGTTCTCCCACCAATAGGCAGAACCTCTGCTAAGAAAATACCTTTTGAAATACCAGGGGCCTCAGTCTCAGATTGGCAACACACTGGGATCAAATTATATTTCATTATGCTGGCCAAACTCTCAGGGCCTCTATGGACACTAACACCATATTTACAGCAAGAACAGTTTGGTCTGATGCCTGTTACACATGCTGGCATGAAGTTTTTATGTGATCCTAGATCAGGACTCAATTGAGAACATGATCTCTCAGACCTAGTCATGGCTGGTTTTGCTTTCAGAAGGTTTACTAAATTGTCTTTTGTTTATACATTGACTTGGCATAATGCATGCTTCTCCCAAGAGGGACGGTTTACTGCAGTTCTTCTTCAATGGGTTTTCAAGAGTGATCCACCACTAAAACATTACTGGGGGAAGACACAGAGGAATGTATTTTCCTGAAGATTTGTTTTCCACGATAGCTGTCTACAGCTACACAGAACTAGTTTGAGAGTTTAAGATTTAAAGGTTAGGATTAACAGAGTGGGTTTAAAGTTTCTTAGGTTTTGTCTTCCATGCCCCAAGAAAGGAATTTATTTATCTCTTTGCAGATGGAGCTTCCATACTGTTAAAAGGACAGTAGAGAGAAGGCATACTGGGGCTTACCTATATACCAGATACATCTACACAGTACAATAGAAGCACAGTAGATTAATTTTACTGCACAGTAGCATGTCATGGTGAAAGCCATGCTAGTGAGCTAAAGTGCACTAGAATTAGTCTACTGTATATTACTGCCATGTAAAAAATGTGAGCCAGCACTACTGTGCAGTGGCATCGATTACAACACATTAAGTTTAGTACCTGTAACAGGTAGTAACAATGTGATGTAAAATTACAATGGATTAAAGCACATGTCGATGTGCCTAGTGACATTCATGGGCCACAAGGTAGGGAAGTGAGTTCAGTGCAACCCACCCCTGCCATGTGTTGATAGCATCTGATAAAGTAGGTTGTTGCCCACGAAAGTTCGTGAACCAGTTAGTCTCAAAGATGCCACTCTGCTCTACCTTCTGCCTGACTTCAGACTAGCATGGCTAACCACCTCTCCACAAAGCTATCTCACATTTCGATGCATCCTGTGTGTGCCCACAGGAGTTAGTGCTCAACAAATTCACATGTTCACTCACAGAGCAGACAAGTGCTTAGTTTTACAGAGAGTTATATAGCTAAAGTCTGCACTATATCCTGTGTTTCACTTGCCAGGTTTACTCTGAGGTCAAGTGAAAGGCTTGTTTCCCTGTGTTTTCATCTTGGAATAATTCATTTGCGTTAGTTACTCTCAAAGAGTTAAAGTGTGCCCTTTTTCTGGGCAGTGAAGTCAAGGCTTTTCTTAATTTTCAGCAGTTACCTTACAGAGTATCTTTCCTTTTTAGAATTAAACATCTTGGTAGATTGTAATGGGCACAGTAGTTTCCATCTTTATTTTTCTTCCCTTGTCCTAGACCTTTGAATTTTAAATTTGTTAGTGAGTTAGGGCATTAATCCTCTGATTTTGAAAGAGATTTTGGTAGCATCATTAGTTTACATGGTTTTATTTATATGCAGTTTCATATATATGGCACCTTTCAACAGTAATTGGAACATTACTTGCATTGCTTTATTGTAAGTTAACAAGAATATGACAAGAATTTCAAAATAAAAAATATTTGTTATTATCTTCTTGTGATATTTATTAAGTTTGACATGACTGTGTATCATTTGGGGAAGTTTTCACAATGCTTAAATCTGGAGAGTGTTTCATTGTATGTATACATAGTATGTCCTGGACAGGAATGGTGTCCTGTTTTAATTTCCTTCAACTATGAAAAATTTTCCTCTCTCTTAAAAGTATTATAGGACACCACCCAGCAGAGAATGCTGACTAATGCTTCAGTCTAAAATAGGAGTGGGCAAAATACAGCCCATGGGCCAGATCTGACCCACCTAGCCATTTTATCTGGCCCACAGGGACTCCAAAAAATGTAGAAAATGAATATTTATCTGTCCCTGGTTCCTATCAAATATGACAGGAGTAAGGGGCAGTAGGACCCAGGGGAAGCCCTGGCAGGCTCCTGCAACAGCAGGGCCTGCTGGGCTCCACAGTCCTTCCCAGTGGAAGCACCTGCCTAGCAGGGTGCAGGCTCTGGGTGGTGGTCAACAGCAAACACTGCCCAGCAGCAGTGAGCAGGGAGGCTGCTTTCCCCCACGCCAAGCAGCAGCTTCTGCTGAGCTGCTGCTGCATGTCAGCTCCAATGAGCAAGCCCAGAGCTGGTCCAGGGCCCAACCTAGCAGTGGCGGTGGGGAACGATCTGGTGCTCAGCATGGGGGAGAAGTGGTCACTCCCCTTCCCCGTGGCTGGCACCCTGTGCTACAGCCAGTCGGAGACTGTGCATGCCACCACTGCCCCATGGGGCAGCAGTGTTGCAACAGAGGCAGGACAGCCCCACATGGGCTGCAAGCGGCTGCAGCACAGGGGGCTGGCCATGTGGGGGGACACTTTTCCCCCATGCTGAGCACCAGCTTGTTCCCCACAGGCGAGTGTGGAATCAGGGCTGCACACCACTTCCCGCCTGTACTGCAGGGCTGGGGCAGGGGCACTGGGATTGAACAAGCACATTCAACCTGGGCAAGAGCACAGGGCCTGCACCAGTGGGGCCCAGAACAGGGTGGCAGGAGCACAGGGTCTCAGCCAGCGGGGGCTCTACCAAACTGAGTCAGCTCCCTGCCCGGCTCCCCAGACCTCTGCCACCCCAGCCCGGCTCCACAGACCCCTGCCAGCCCATGCCCCGCGCTCCTACTGCCTTGCTCTGGGCCCCACCAGTGCTGGCCCTGAGATATTGGTGCAGGCCCCATGCTCCCACTCATTTCCATTCCCCCACTCTGCTTTCCCCACTTTCCTGCCTGCCCACTGGCCACTCTGCACTACGTGGCTCCCATACCCACATTCATACCCACAAACACACGTCCACGCATCCCCACAAGCCCCCATATGCAATCACTTCTGCATATATACCACAAACACCCACAAATCAGGACAAATTTTTTTTTTTAATTAAAATATATTATTATGTGTGTTCGATTTTTAGTATGTACTTTGTTTTTCCCACCCTAAAATGGAAACCCTGTCACCCAAAGGAATATTTCCAGGGGTAAGGGGAGGGACTTCCAGTGGCAAAGGTCAGAGGTTAGGGGCAGGACTTCTGGTCCCAGGATGGTGGCCAGGGGGCAGGGCTACCCATGACAGCTAGCCAAAACTCAGTAAGCACCCCTCCACCTGAAATAATTGCCTGCCCCGGTCTAAAAGATCTGAATGCAAAGCAAACCCTATTAATTTTAGGCTTGCCTAACCTCCTGCTAGTTTAATTCAGAAAAGGAAAACTGCCCTAAATTGAAATGGAACCAGGAATAAGGGAGAGCAAAGGAGAATTTTAAATCATCTTGGACACATGTATACAGCACCCTACACTCTGGCCTCAACAACTGAATCTCAGTTCAAATAAATTCTAACATCTGAAGAAGAAATAAATAGAAAAAGTCTGAAATGTTTGCACCTATTATAAGCTGTCTTGGAGGTTTGGCATTATTACTGACAATGACTCTTAATACAGAAACTGTAAGTATGCTATTTGCCTCGATGACTGCCCTACTCCCCTAGGGAGGTTGTAGGTTCTACTGCGTGGTCCCCATCAGCATGAACCACAGGCACGTGGGCACCCCCCCACTGCCCTCCCCGCTGCACTGCACATGCATGCACCCTGGCCCCCATCTTCTGCTCCTCATCAGTGGGCTTCTCTGCTGTACCCTGCCATTACAGCACCCAGTCACTACATTCTGCACTGTGCTATACCACACCACGTCTTGGGACAGGGGCAGAGACAAGACACAGAGTCTGGAAAAGTAAGGGCAAGCCCAGAGACCCCAGCACTACTGCAGCTGGAGCAATAGGAGGAACAGCAGCCAGGTGGGAACCTCAGGGCCACAAATTAACCCCTCACTGGCTTCATACAGCCCACAGGCCACCATTTTAACCACCCCAAACTAGAGGTTAATCTACATTCATCAGTTGTGCCAATTTAAATAGATTGATTTAGGATTCAATTTAGTTAAATTGGTGCTAACTCTCTGTAGGCCAGGACTGGAAACTGTAACCACTGAAGATTTAACACCATTACTTTTGAAGATGCAGTTGGCTTCTCTACTAATTTACTGAATTCTGGAACATTTTTAAGCATTATGGTTTGTAAAATGCTGAATATAACGTACCCATTTTTGAATAGCCAAAGTATCAGCAAAATAAATAATCCAACAGCAGTATGAAAAGCACTATGCATAAAGACGGGTATCCAGGACATAAAATGTAAGAGTTACCCAGTTTGTGCATTTCCTTATACAGTAGAACCCAGATTTTTTGCAGCATTAGATTCCTAAACCCCAGCAAAAGATGGAGGTTTGCAAACTAGCTGGAGCTGTAGGTAACCACAGCAAACAGCTGTGCAGAACTACTGAGGTGCTCCAGCTGAGAAGAGAAGGAAGACCCTTTAAAGTAAAAGCTGCGGCAAACACCTGCATGGCTCATTCTTCATTCAGCAACCTGCTGAAAGTTAAGGTGGTCCAAAACCATCCAGATGTAAAAAGACTGGATTCTACTGCTTTATGGATTTGCTCTAACTGCACTAATGCTTGTTGTTATAACACTTATTCCTCTCTATTTCAAACTCCACTATTGTTTACCTCTTTCTTTAATCAAGAACTAATTTCAAAGGCTTGTGAACATGACCACACAAACTCAGGATTTTCTCTAGCTTAATATTTACAATCATTCCTATAGCATGAAGGAAAATAAAGTAGCAGGCAGATTCATTTGTTTTGTCATTTAACTAATGCATAACACAAAAAGAAAAGTTTATGTACTGCAGCAACGAACTGTGGTATTTTCTATTCAAAAACACTGGGGAAGGGGAGTTGGCATTAAAACTTTGATAAAATAAGATGGGGCAGTGAAAGTTTATTCAGAAAAAAAGATAAAGGTAATAAACACATCTCATACAACACTGGATTGTAACATATACAAATCACACATATAAATATACAACCAGAAGAGCTGAAGGAAGTCAGGGGATGAAGCAAGAAAAGTGCTACAATGTTCATATATTCAGCAATAACAGCTGTCTCCAAAGATGACCTTCACAAATCTACATATACTTACTCACTAGGCTGATTTTCACTTTGACTGTAATACTACACTTGCAGCCTACAAGTTAAAAGACATAGGTGACTACTGTTTTACACCATGGCCATGCCATGTCAAGCAGCATGTGGCACCCCCCTGATCATGACACCCTGGACAGTCACCCACATTGCCTACCCCTAAGGCCAACTTTGGGTGGCTGTAAGGTAGTCATGCTACCTCCTTTCTGGGAGCTGGCATGTACAGAGTGGGAGTGAGTGGGCAGGGTATGCTTCAAGGCTGAACAGACATGTCCTTAGAGAGGTCTTCAAAATATACTGTCTACTCCTCAGGAACAGAAGCTGCAGTTCTGACATCACTGTACTTCATCCAGGACCACTATCACCTCTCACCTACATACTGATGCTGTTTGCAATACAAGGCTGCAGTCCTGCACCCATATAGCTCAATGGAAAGACTTCCACTTCTGGTCTAACTGGCAGGAAAGCTAGAGTGGGAAGGAATTTTAACCACTGTATAGACCTGCTCTGGGCTATATTAGACAACACAAGGGCATAACAAGTAGGCTCTATCAGCCCTAAAGCAGTAGCAGGAGAATTTCAACAAATCCTTAGTTACAGGCAACCTCATTGACTTCAGCAGGAGCTGGATTGGATTTTAATTTAGATTATGTTGCAAATGCCTCCAAAAAAATCCTTTTGGGTTAAGTGGTTAATTGCAAGGTAGATGGAAACCACAATCTCTTGGAGAACTGGCATGCTCAATGAAACCTTATTTACTGTAGGAAAATTACCCTGATGTTGACACTGGGTGCAGACCACATATCCTCCTATTCCTCCTTAAATGGAATGGGGAATAGCCTGGCAACTGTAGAAAGAGCTAAATACTTTAATACCGTTACAGAATATCTGCTAGACATCACACTGACTGTTGTTGCTGAAGGTTTGTTCTTTATCACCCTATTTACACTACAGTAAATCCAGCATTAGTAGAACCCATTTCAAATAACTGGTTTTACTTAAGATGTATTTGAGAATTTATCAATACACAAAGTTGCACTGATTTAAACAAATGCATAAAAAGTCGTGCAAAAGGCTGTGTGCATATTTGCTGATGTTAGGTTGAAACTAGATTGAAATATGAGTCTTACATCAAAAAAGAGAATCCACATAGGGATTTTTAGCAGTTTAGAAAAGCCAGTACAAGTATCTGTACGCGGACCAGGTATAAAATGTTTCACCTAGTCACATAATATCAAGGAAAAAAGTATGTTAACTTTACTTAGAAAATATTTTCTGATTATTATCAGGAGATGTTTCTAATTGTCAGTGGCTGATTGGGAAGAGATATTGGAAGCTGAATTCTGAAGTCACAGGTTCAGGAATGGCCAGATGCACAGCTGTCCTATGGTCAGTCTCATAGTTAGTGTTACTGTACCTCACTGTTAAGTAAAAAGGGTTGCTTCCAATAAATGGTAGCAAAACCCCATTTGCTTCTAGGAAATGACTGCTCCAGGTTAGATAAAAAGATAAAACCTAATGTCACTTCCAGCTGTAGAGTTTTGCTTCTGATTCCTTCAGGGGTAATTCCTAATCAGAGGGCGCATCCACATGTGCCTACAACTGCACAGTTGCTACTGTGCAGTCATTTAGTACAGTCCCAGCAGCACACAGGTCGTTTCCGACCCTACTGCATAGTAGCAACTATGATGCTGATTCTACTGCACAGTAGCGTTGGCATCACAGTTTGTGCCAGCTGATGCTACGTCACCATAGCAATAAGCTACATCGCCGTAGCTTGTTGCTACAGCAATGCAGCATCTCTTGTAGATGTGCCAGGAATGTGTGAAGTTATGCTGGTTTAGGGGGTTGTATCACCTGTCTGCTAATGTTAGATACATTTTTGTCTGTCCAGGAATTATGCGAGGGGGGGGGATTTTAGGGTAATAAATGTATTGGGCCAACTGCATAGCTGGGATAGAGTTAGACAAGCTTTCAAATGCAAGACCTGAAAAAGAATGGCTTGCATTTAAAACCTTGTCTAACTGTATCTCAGCTATGCAGTTGGTCTAATAAAAGATATCATCCTGAGAAATACTTGCCTCTGTGAAATTTTTAGAAGCATTAATGTTACAGAATCTAACTTGCAAGAGAATTAGGACTGAAAGTACCTTATCTGTAAATTAGACGAAAGCAAAAAAAACCCCATTTACAATGGATAAGGGCATTTGTGAACCACTATAAACTTCTAATATGTATCTCTTCTCGGTAACACTGGTATCCTATTAATAGTGCTTAATAGGATATATAGCTCTGCTTTGGCAACAAAAGCTGTTGCAATAAAATCAACTGTCTACAACAATACCATTCCATACCAATAATGTACTCAAATTGATGTTTAGCAGAGTTAACTGATTTGCTGGAGTGTTAACAGCCACAGACTTTAACTAATAAACAGATCATTAACTGCTAGTAATAAACAACTTGCCAGGAATCATTTGTTATTTAAGAACATACTCTATCTTTAAAATGATAGCCCCATTTTAAGACTGTACATGGCACCTTTCCTGTTGTCATTCAAAGTGCAACGCACTGCAAAATCAAGCAGAAAGCATTCTACAAGCTAAATCAGACTCTGTTAGGTTTTTTTCAATAGAAAATAATCATGAGTAAAATGTTATTTATTAACTACTGCCAGGGTTTAGTCATACAGTACATTTTTACTAGCCTCCCGTTTTTAATACTGCCTTAGATTCAACCTATGGAATCTAAATCCCAACTCTTATTAAACAGTATAGCTTCCTCATCCTTCTTGGAGCAAACCATGTATGTATGTATGTCTGGGACATATATATTTCCTACTGAAAGCAGCCCTGAATGGTATATACCATTTACAGGAAAAGGGTGAAATAATAGAAAGGAAAGGAAGACTGAGAAGAAAGAAAAAACACAGCTATCCAAGAAGAAGAAGGAAAGCTATTTCAAAGGGGACACTTCAAACTAAGGGTAGCATTGGGAAGATTTTTGCTCTAGGAAATGTTGATACAGCTTCTGTGCCAACAGATTCTTAAAGCAGTTAGCAGAGAATTATTGCAGGTGAGGAACAAAGACCTTTAGAAGGATGAAGTTTCCTTCTATGTAGGAATTTAAACCAATTAATCTGCAATAAAATTAAGCTGAATTCAAGTGTTGGTAGCATAGTGTGCTATTTTGAGGTTGTCAGTTTTGTACAGTTGTATAG
>NW_017728947.1:91675458-91680893 GCF_001723895.1 Crocodylus porosus
AGTCAAGAGGGATGTGGACAGCATGGAGAGGGTCCAGAGGAGGCCACTTGCATGATCAGGGGGCAGCAGGGCAGGCCCTATCAGGAGATGCTACTTCACGGTCAGGGCGGCTAGGGTCTGGAACCAACTTCCAAGAGAAGTGGTGCTGGCTCCTACCCTGGGAGTCTTTAAGTGGAGGTTAGATGTACCCCTTGCTGGGGTCATTTGACCCCAGTAATCTTTCCTGCCATGGCAGGGGGTCAGACTAGATGATCTACCCAGGTCCCTTCCGACCCTAGAAACTATGAAACTATGAAACTATAAATCAAATAGCAGCAGTCAAATTCAGTGTGATGTTTGAGTATGGTAAAGCAAGCCTTTTTAAGCTGTCCCCTCTCAACAAGTTTCTATCCCATTTAAACAAGAAGTTATCATATTTTAGAAATAACCAGATGAGCAGAAAACAGGGCAATTCTTATATTATCATTAAAAATAACTCTGACCTCAAACCACACAGATGTACTATTACTTGCAATGAGAAACAAAAATTGTATTAGTATTATGGTTGGGAAAATGCTGGCGTTTGATTGCTTGTGGAAGAACCACTTTATTTATAGACATATTGTGCAGAAGGAAATTTGGCTTTCCTAGTATATAATAAGATGCATGGATCTCTGCCAGGAAGCTGGCTATCCCAGGACACTTGGTGTTCTATATACCAAGAATGTGGAACAGCTCTGCATGTAAACATAGAAAGCTTATTTTTTCCAAAGGTATTTTAAGGCATACCTTAAAATTAAGTATTAAACAGTTATGTTATGTAATTGTTATGCAAGGAACTTGCTTTGGTATATTTAATGCCAGTTTTTTTAATGAGCTATGAAATAGATAAGAGTGATGACTTGCCCCTCCTACTTTTGCCATTAACTGGAGACTCTAAAAGAAAAAAAAAGAAAGAAAAATTAAGTGAGAATAAATCAACAATTGTGGGTTGTAGAGAGTCCAGCAATGCTACCCTTATATGAGACATTCTGTTAACTGACCTAAATGGGACTAATCACGTAAGTAAGGGCTGTAGAAGAGAGAGGTCTTAATACAGAAGAGAGAGTAGACCTGATTTATCTGGCTGTTTAGAAGCTCTTTTTTCCCTATTATGTGTAGTCTATTTGACTGTGGGAGGGCAGGGGGAATTTGACAAGGGACAGACAGATTTTTGAAGAGGAGCCATAATTAGCTCAATTCTTCGATTTAAATCAGGAATTTTGTTACTGCTAAATATCTCCTTAAATGGGACCTTTATAAACTAGAGGGAAAGCTATAATACAAGCAAACAAAGTAGACCTAAATGTAAAAAAACACTAGGTTAATTCTGTGGTATGATGACATAATTCAACCCAAATGGCAGGGAATTCAGAAATGAGCCAGCATTAGTAACACCCACATGGTGCACACCAAGCCAAATCCTTTGTCTGACACCCAGTCTGAATAGCTGGCTAGTGCCAAGGTAGATCTGTGAGAACATAGTCTTTCCCCAGGCTTGAAAAGCTTCCACAGTCCCCTGAACTGGGAAGGACTGGCAGATCCATCTAGCTAGAGGTACCCTTGTTTTGCTCCACCCCTGCCCTGCCCCCTTCCACCTGCCCTGCACCAGTCATTTCCCTTTCATCCAGCACAACAGAATCAAATTGGTTCCTACTGCCTAAAGCTCACTCTAACCAAAGGAAATGGGATGAATTTGCCCTATACTGGGCCTGATCATGCTCTTCATATACACTTAAAACTAGCTGCAGTCAGCTGCAGAGCTGGACAAATGCTATATATTTAAGCACAAGCAGGCTGCACTACATTATTTAAGTGGTTCTGGATCCAGCCTGATTTGTTCACAGTAGGTTTTATTTCTTATCACACAAGCTCCAGGACCCAATCCCACTGCACTGCAGTCACTGGGTGTTCTTCCCTCAGCTTCAGTGAAGACACGCTCAGGATGCCAATTGCTTTTCACTCAAAACAAATAATCTGAAAGGGAGAGTGGCTCTGTGCACCGAAGTGAATTTAATAGGCACAGGTTAGGGTATTTGGAGACAACATCCATTTTGGAGCATTCTATAAATTCAAATAAGTGAATCACTGCTTATTTTCCACATTGAAAAACTTGTCACAAATAAACTTTGCTTGTGCTATAATATCTCAGGAAGCTTGCTAAACAGCCTTTCCTCAGCGATATGATCTTTTATTTAAAAAAATTACAGCACTGTCTTCTGGACACAAGGAGGAAAAAATAATCTATTTTTCAGATCAAGCTCTTAAAGACTTGCAGTAGTGGAAAATAAATCTTCAAATTCTCTCTCAATTTCCATTTAACATTTCCTGTTCCAAATGCAGAAACAGTTGTCTCCTAAAGTGGCTAGAGTGCATTCATAAATTGCAACAATACTGTTTCCTTGACAAATCCATTTCAAATCCAATAAAAAACATAATGGAATTAACTGCTTGGAAATTTTGTTGAATAGCTTAGAACTTAATAGACCAAAACCCAGTATATTAATATATTAAGAAGGTAGACAAAGTTATAACATGGGAAATGGAAAGCAGAGAAACAGAGAAGCAATAGGATTTTCTTGCACCTGGATATTTAAATTGCTATATAAGGATGTGATTCTGTAACTTGAAACATGAGCAAGGCTTACTCCCAAGAGCAGTAATTCAGAACTATACTCTGTATCCTGGCTGTAACAAAGACCCAGATATTCATCAGGACCTGACAACAGGAGAAGTAGTCTTGTAAAGGGAGAAGTTCTCCCTGAATATGATGTGGTTTCCATTAATTACTAGAATATATTGCTAAAAGTTAAATGTTAGTGAGGAAAAAAATCAGTGACAAAGAACATGAGATCTCTCTGCAGTCATTGGCAGACAAGGTTCTTTGGGGAAATGTGATATCTTTATTAGACTAAATAGTTGGGAAAATTATTCTTTGCAAGCTTTTGGGAACAAACACCCTTCTTCAGGCATAGGGAGAGTCTGCAGTCATTCACACTTGGCTTCTGTAAAGCATACCCTCAATATGTATAACATTCCCAGCACTGAATAGCAGAGCCATCCAAGGTGCTGCTGAAGACACTACAGGCGTTTGGGCTTCCATTTAAATCTTTTTGCCTACAGTGGAATCTGTTCCTCTGCTGTACCACAAGAAGAGCTCAATACCATATTCTCTTGCACACCACAGAACCCCAAATAAGACAAGCATCCTGGTTTTAGCAGGCAGACTGTAGAAAAAAAAGTTTTCTCCAGAGTCATGGCCAACCATAACATGAAGCAAGTCTCCCTGGAAACACTGAGGCCACGTCCAAATGAGCATGGATGTTTGGTTCCCTGGGGACAAGTAGCAGCGGAGTCTTTGTGCCACAGCTACTTGTAACCAGAGAATGGCCATGTCACATGCACTTTGGCACATGGCAAGTTACCCCAGGGGCAGTAGGGGAGCCTGGGGTCCTGAAGGCATCCTGGGGCTGCAGCTGTGGCTATCCTGCTGGGTGGAGCCTGTCTGGCAGCTGCAGAGCAGCTCCAGGTGGCCCAGCCCCACTTTTCAGTGGTATATGTGTTTGCAGCGCCACATACCACATGGCCGGGCTCATCTGGATTTACTCTGACTGTCTAGGAAGTGTTGCATCCCAGGAGGGGTCTGAGTGCAGCAGCAGAAACTTCCTCGTGTGGCAGGACAGCAACAAGACTAGACTACAGATTCTTGCAAAGTTAGGACCAAAACTGTTACTACTTTCTTATGGATGCATCTACACATGCATTTGATCCAAGATCAGTTTACTTGCAAGTAAACTATTCATGACTAAAAGCCCCTGGGCAGGCATCTATACAAGCAGAGACTAGGGAGAAAATTTGCTGCTCTTAGCTCCAAACTTCCTGCAGTGCTGCAATGGGCTACCACAAGGGCTTCAGCTGCAGCAGCCAGCAGCTGTCTTGAAAAGCCAGCCCTGCTCTCTGTTCCCTAGCCAGGCACTTCCCTGGCCAGAAGTAGCATGCACAACACAGAGGCAGCATGTGGCAGCTCTCTCCTCACCAACTCTGCCTCCCTGCATTATGGCTGCTCCAGCCCCTGCCCCTGGCAGTGATGACCAGTGCCCCGGGCTCCTGCTGGCCACCGCCCTGGCCCTGCTGGTCCACTGCACCATCCACTGGCTGGCCTATGGCCAGCTGGCCCTTCCCATCTACACCACACAGAGCAACTGCCTGCCTAGGTATGGCGCACTGTCCCAAGGCTGCCGCCACCATGCAGCTGCTGCCTGGATCCCATATAGCTGTCCAGACCCTAGCAGGGACACCACTGCTGGGGACATCTTTGCTCACCTGGGCCTCCAACCCCACCACCTCTGGGCCTGCTGGGCCAGCCAGGACTTGTGATTGAACATCATCAGCCCTGCCCCCAGTGTGGGTCTTACCACATGGCTGGGGTTGGCGTGACTGGTGGCTCCGCTCAGTCCTGGCTGGCAGTAACAGTGTGCAGCTCCGGGCAGTGTCCTCAGATGGCACAGCGTGGCCTGCAGGCACCCTCCCAGGGAGGAGCTGGCTCTGCTGGGCAGCGGGCGGTGTCATGGCTGTCAAGGCAGGCACTGGCTCCCTGAGCTGCTGGTGGAGACTGCAGCTGAGGAGCTTTGCGAGATGGCCTGCTGGATGCCTGAGAGGCCCTCCCCTGGTGGCTTGTCACTGGGGGTCCCAGGCCAGGTCAGGGGCTCAGGCAGGCTGCCTGAACTGCTGTAGACAGCATGGCGGTGGGTCCTGGGGCTCCAGGATCTCTGTCAGTTGATGCATAAGGGGCATGGACTTGTGAGCCTTCCCAAACCAACAATCGTGGTCAGTAACAGTGACCCACAGTGCCCACAAGGCCTTGACCTTTACCTGGCACTGCTGTACTGACTGGTCATGCCCACTTCTGCATCCAGCCTGACAGCACAGGTGCATTGGAGCACCCATCCCATGTAAACTGGCGCTGCACCTCTGCCTCACCCCACAGTGCCATGAGGAAGCCAGTAGAGCTGTGAGAAGCTTCAGGTGCTGATTCAATTCAGAGGAGATTCGGCCCAATTCGGTGGCTGAATCTCCAAATCTGAATCAAATCAGGGGACCATTTAAAATATCTGAATTGATTTGAAGCTCTCCAGATGAATTCAGAAAAGATTTAGAGAGCTTAGGTGATTCAGCCAGTCCCTGCCCACTACAGCAGGGAGCTGGACCCAGACTCCGAGCTGGTAAGTAGGGGCCAGGGAGGGGTGGCTGGAGGAGGCGGGGAGGGGACCATGGGGGGACCCCAGACAGGCCCCATCTCCTGCCTGCTCCCCCAGCCCCCCACATGGCTACCCACCCACCCAGCTCCTGGCCCTTTAAAAAAAAGTCCCTACTCACCTCCTGCTGCCTGGAAGGGGGGTGAATCCTGCTGCCCCCTA
>NW_017728947.1:91680993-91684685 GCF_001723895.1 Crocodylus porosus
AAAAAAAAACAACCCCCCCCAACGACTCAACAGCTCCTGTAGCAGCCTCAGGGCTTCTGGGGCCTCATGCAGAGCCCCCCATGTGGCATGGGGTAGTGCAAGAGCAGTGGACGGGGGCCAGAGCTGGGGTGGGTGGGGCAGCCATGGGAGGGCTGGGAGACAGGGGCAGTCAGGGGGCTCATCAATCTTGCGAATCCACAATCGGCAGCAGCTGGTGAATGGGTTGGGTTTCTTTTTTCAAAGATCCAGGAGCTGGGGTGGGTGGGGCAGCCATTGAGAGTGGGCAGGGGATGGGAACTGTGTGATTTGGAGATCTGGCTGGTTCAGCAGCAACCGAATCTCTGAATCAGATTTGGCTGAATCTATTCTGTACACTGATTTGAATCACCAAATCGAATCACTGTTCCCTGAATCAGCCAAATCCAAAGTGAAGACTAGCCACTTCACACAGGCCCAGTCACCAGTCTCCTCCTGTGACCAGTTGGGGCCCTAGTAGCAGGCATGGGCATGGGCATGGGCATGGATGAGGAGGATGCCTGCGTTGGCTCTTGGGGCCTCCATGCAGCTGTCCCTGTGCTGCCAGGGGCACAGCATGGCACTGGCAGCTGTGTGGCAGAGGCAGTGCCCCTCAGCATGTGCCGGCTCTGGGCAGACTGCTTGGGGGTGGGATGTGGCAGTGGCAAGGCATAGGGGGTGCACAGGGGTGCACCTGCACCCCCTGAGAGTGCTGGTGCACCTGCTGTCAGCCAGTGTTCCTGGGCAGTGAGGGCAGGGAAGAGCACTGGTGCCCCACTTGAGAGCGCCAGCCGGGAAACGCACCAGGAGAAGCGGTCCCCTCATGGCCAATCCCACTGACCGGGAAGTGCCAGTAGTGTGCCCAGAAGTGCCAGCAGTGCACCACTGCCAGTTGTGGATTGGTAAGATTGGCAAGACTGACTGCTGTGGGGGGATCCACCCCCCCGCCACATGGGGACCCCCAGTCAGGTCACTGACTGTCCAGGAGGCACCAGTCACCCATGGGAAGTGAGCAGGTGGTGCTCACCCTGCCAGCCAGAAGCTGCCTGCTGCCTGGGGCCTGGCAGGCCTGGCTGGAGACTGCAGCACCCTGAAGGTCTGCCTGCACCGTGCGGGTCTGGAAGTTGTGTGGCACTGTGGTGCCAGGCAGCAGCGCTGGGACACAGGCAGGCTGGTGAGGCTAGCCTGCACCTGCCCAGGAGGACACAGAGCCTGGAGAGGCCTCAGGTTGCCAGCTGGTGTGCCCCAGGGCTCAAAATGCCTGTAGGCTTTTAAGGGCCTGAGGCAGGGGCTGCTCTAGAGGCAGCTCAGCCTTGAGGCAGGAGAAGCTCCCAACCTGGAGCCCTGGAGCTAGCCTCAGGCCAGCACCCTAGGGGCAGGCCTGACCTGTGAACAAATTTGCTCCCAGGCATAGACATAGGGGCATAGGGGATGCATGGGGGTGCATGTGCCCCCACTTGTTGGGGGTTAATTATCAATTTAGTCTTTAATTATCTGAGCCCACCCAACCAGCAGCTCTCTCTGTCAATTAACCCTCCGAGAGGTGGGGTGGTTCTTTGCCCACAGCGTATCACTGCTTGTATTAAATAAATAACTGAGAGAATTGTACACAATCAAGATGGTTTATTATAACACTGACAAGAACAGGTAAGTATACAATTACACAAGAACACACTTAGTCTAATTATCTACCAGATCCTAAGTACAACAACTAAAATATGAGGACTGAACTTTATCATAAAGGACAGGGGAACTTCATTCAGTTCGAATCCAGTCGTTGGAATGGAGACGACTGCACCTCAGGCAGTGGCTTCTAATCATCTTCAGACACTCGCCGAGAAAAACCTTAATACCCAGAGAAGAATGGGGTAATACTTACCACACAGCACAGAGGGCCTCTACTTTGTGTGAAAGACACACCCAGAGGGAAAAGCCTGGGGAGCCAACCCTTCCTGCTCTGGTGGCAGACAGAGCACAGCAACTGGGCCCAGTACCGGGAACCTCCGCAGTCCGCACAGTTAACCAGCCACTCAGTCTGTCTGTCTTTCTCTCTCTCTCTCTCTCCTTTCCATCCACAAGCACCCTGACTTCTTTCCCTCTCGCAGTCCCACCTCAGTTCAGCCACACATATGCATCTAAGCTCAGATGTTCCCAGGCACACACAGTTTCTGTCAATCGAGAGCCCTTTATAGGAGTAGTGCACCCGGCACTCCAGGGCTCTGCACATGGCACGTGGGTTTGTGCACAGCACTCAATTCCAGGGTCTCTGGAGGGTGGGTCAGAGAAAGGTTATCTGTTCACCTACTTAACATAAACTAAATGAGACAAGCCCTGACTTCCACCATCACACCCTGACAGGGATGGTGCCCCCCCTTATAGCTGACACTGCTGCTGTCGGTAGGGCTGGTGCTCCCGCTGACAGGGCTGCCACCGTCGGCGGCTTCTGCAGGTGCCCCCCCAGATTCAGGAGGCACCAGTCACTCATGCTTCCTGGTCATACGTACACGCGTATAACTGTGCAGTAACTAATCATGAGTAAGTTTGCTACCTGCATTTTCAGGTAGAAAATTTACTCATGATTAGCCATTTTTTACTGCACAAGAAGCATGTACACATGTAGATGCACAAGATTACTGCACAGTAAACTAGGCTACTGCACTGTTAAGCATTTCATGTAGACGCGCCTGTAAGTAGTTCTTTATATAAGTTCCTGTAAATAATAGCATTGTTTCCATGCCACAAGTCTCATCAAGATACTACAAGGCTGCATGCAGCAGCTCACTCACCCTCAGCCGGCTTAGTGGTTCTTCAACCAAAATGTACTGCCTCACCAGTGGCCATGAAAGAGTTAGCACTGGATTCTTCCCCAGCTGCTTTCTGCCTCAGGGAAAAGTGGCAGCCATTTTAGCAGTGTCTTCTACAGTATTTCTGTTCCAACAAAGAAAAAATCATATTCTCCACTTAAGACAGGTATCCCAAATTTGGAGGGCTAATTTGTGTGTGTGTGTGTGTGGCAGGGGAATGTTCAGGTAGTACGCAAGTAAATATGGTCACACAAACAGTGTTGGTTACTGGTCTGGGCTCCTAAAGTCTAACTGTATGAAATGATCTGTCACAGGGGCAGGCAATTATTTCAGTTGGAGGGCTGCTTAACACGTTTTGGTGAGCTGTTGAGGGCTGCAAGGATAGTCCTGTCCCTTGACAGGTGCCCTGCCCCTCTGGTCACCATCTTGGGACCGGAAGTCCTGCCCCCTAACCCCTGACCTTTGCCACCAGAAGTCCCTCCCCTCAGCCTGGAAGTACTGGAAAAACAACAAATTATATACTAAAAATCAAACATCCATAATAACATATTTTAATTTTGATTTTATTTTAAATAAAATATTTTTGTCCTGATGTTTGTGTAATGTTTGCATCCTATATAGAGAAGTGATTGCATAATAGCTCAAAATGAAGTCTTACTCTTATATATTGTGGGGGGTGGGGGGTTTGTGGGGTGCTCTGTGTGTGTGTGTGTGTGTGTGTGTGTGTGCATATGTATGTGGGGTGTGGCGTGTGGGGTGTGGACTGTATGTGGGGTGTGGAGGTCTGTGTGGATGTGGGTGGGTGGATATGGGTGTGTATGGGTGTGTTTATGGGGATGGAAGTGAACAGGGCTCCCCTCAGAAGTGTGCAGA
>NW_017728947.1:91684785-91724941 GCF_001723895.1 Crocodylus porosus
GGTGCTCTGTGTGTGTGTGTGTGTGTGTGTGTGTGGGCATATGTATGTGGGGTGTGGCGTGTAGGGTGTGGACTGTATGTGGGGTGTATTGGGGTGGCTGGGGGTGTGTGGGGGAGGGTGCATGTGTGTGGTGGGGTGTGTGGACATAGAAGTGAACAGGGCTCCCCTCAGAAGTGTGCAGATGTGTGGGGGGTGCATGTGTGGGGAGGGGTGTGGGTGGGTGCAGTGTGTGATTGTGTGTGGGGGAAGGTATGGTTATAGTGAGGTGTGCATGCGATCCCCCCTCACATGCCCCCCTGGGCCAGTCAGCACCCACCTCTGCCCTGCAACAGCCTGGAGCTCACACATCCTGCAGTGCCTCCCTACCACCACCAAGAGCGTGCAGCCCCAATGTGCCCTGCACCCCCTCCGGACTCACCCCAGTGGGAGTGGATCAGTAGGAACCCACACTACATCCCTGACCCAGTCCACCCTGCACCTGCTCCAGACTTGCCTGCTCATGTTAATAGGTGGCAGACCAGGTGGCAGCAGCTTCTGGTTCTGGTTC
This sequence comes from Crocodylus porosus, assembly GCF_001723895.1. Taxonomy (NCBI): domain Eukaryota; kingdom Metazoa; phylum Chordata; order Crocodylia; family Crocodylidae; genus Crocodylus; species Crocodylus porosus. Next base: position 91,685,333 of record NW_017728947.1, read on the forward strand.
CAATCCTGCGGTACTAGTGGGGACCTGTGCCACAGGCCCAATCTGGTCCACCCTGCACTTGCTCCAGACTCAACTGCTCACGTTGAACAGTGGCAGCAGCAGTGCTAGTGGGGCAGAAACTGTTGCTTAGCTTCAGGGAAGAGCAGCTCCTCCCCCTTGCCACTGCCCAGTGCTCCTTGTTGAAGCCACCTGGAGCCTGTGCTGGGCTGCCCTGTGGCTCCGCTGCTGTCACCGCCACTTCCAGGCTGCCCTGCGGGGCAGCAGTGGCAGCACAGAGGACATGCTGCGGGTTGGACAAAGCCCCTCTGTGAGCCAGATCCAGCCCACAGGCTGTATTTTGCCGACCCCTGGTCTGACATCTCACTTCCTTGACAGAGCCAATGTCACCTACACGCAGTGCATTTTCCATCTATGTGAACCAATAAATTCTGGGATTCCTGGAGGATGTATTCCATCACGTCTCCTGCTATGACTGGATGCAATATCTTTTGGTATATTGGGGGGATACAGATTTTTCCTCAAGGAAGATTCACCAATGATTTTTTTTTAAATTGTAAGCTCCTTGGGGATCACTCACTCATATTTTATGTTAGTATAACCCCATGTACACTGGCGATCCCAACTCATGGGATACCTTGGAAATAACTGTAATGATCATAGTAGGTAAGGCTAGAGGCATAATTGGCCAGTATGATACCCTGGGCAATACGAAGCTCCCCACAGTCTGCACCTTCCCTGCAGCAGCACGGCAGGGAAAGAAGCAGCGGTGGCACAGGAGCAGCAGCAGGAGGTTTGCTGCTGTTCAGGAAGATGTCTGCTTTTTTCTGTCACTGATATGCATGTTGAGTGGCCAAAAATAATTCATTTTCAGTGACAAAAAGGAAGTGAAATCCTCCCCACCATACAGCTGCAAAACTGCAGCTGCTGCTTCTCCAGCATGGTGAAGGACTTTTCTACCCTCCTCACTGCCAGAGCTGAAGCCAGTGCATGGAAGATGCAGGGTGGGGAAAGAAGGGGATGGGGAAGAGAGGATGGGTGGGTGAGGTGCCCCCCCTACATCCATTCTGGTGCCTCCCCTGCCCTTATGCTAGGCCTGGAGCTAATGCCCCACTCACCCACCAGCTGTTACGCTATTAATTAGGGCTTTGCCCTAAAATTCAAGCCATATCCATTAGAATGTTACTGGTAGACAAAGCCTTATAGAAAAAAAAAGGAAATGCATCCAGTTTGCAGACAATTCCCTTTAATTATTTTATGTAGGTTTTTCTCAGTTTCTAGTAAGGATATTTGTTTTAAAACAATCCTTTTTCCCCTTAATTCATCTGCTTCTGTTGCTTATTTCTCTAAGTGAATTATAAAAATAATCAGAACTGTATGACTGGAATATACAACATATTTGTAACATCTTTATTTGATTCAGATACTGAAGTATAAGTAGATCCTGGACAAGAATATGGCTTGAGTTAAATATTAACTCATAAAATACAAACACATATGCATGAATAAACATAGCATTGACAACAAAACCATTTCAACTCACAAATTATCGGAAAACTGATTTTCATGAATTTGTTTTTAAGTAGATTTTTTTTTCCAAGACTGAATGGATTCCTTCATTTTTTTTTTAACCCAACATTTCAGTCTATGGATCATTTAAAGCCAGTCACTCCTCTGCATCTTTGACTGTTTGCTGTTCCATGCTATGTGATTAGTCACCTTGGCCACATGGAACTGTTTTTGCTCCCTTAGTGGTGGACTAAAAATTTTATGAATAGGACGATAACAATTTCACAAAAGATTAAGAAATACTTTCTGCAGAAATAGATTCACTAACATATTGAAGACTTCAATTTTTTGTGATATTAAACAAATCACTATTACAAATGTTCATGAAAAATTAATAAGCGATAAATTAAACAATGCTCAAATTATTCTCAAATCTTTTAGGTTCTTTCTCCCAATAATATTTGTGGATACTTAACTGAAATTTTCATCTAGCATAGCCAGCCATCAGCTTCAGTGGCAACTATTTTTGACACCACACCCCATAAAGGCTGTGCAATCAGAGCTGCTGCCCTTATTGTTCTCCTCACTCAGTTACACTACTTCTACATGCAGGGCCATAATTAGCACCCTCCCCTTCCCCAAAAAATCATAAAACATCAGCAAATTAAATTAGAACTTAGTCCTAAACTCTCAGATCTCATGCAAACTGATGCACTTGCTAATCTGTACTTAATCTGCACAAAAATATCTTAGCTAGTAGGGCAGAATTATGCATACATACCCCACACTGCTGTGTTTTCTGTTTTTGTACAAGTTCCCAATCTGTGCGTGTGTCTTAGGCAAAAACACTTAAACTGAACACTGGAAGGCAAGCCAACAAATCTGGGAATTCCTAGCGACAATATGAGTAACCCTGAATCTTTCCAATATTGAGTCAAACCCCAAACCCATGAAAAATTCTTAAAAATAATGAGATTTTTACAAATAATTTCCCTGTCTTTCCTCCTTGCTGCCTAGTTCTGTGCCATCCAGGATTTATATTTTCAAATTTTAATCTGCAACCAAGAGAGATAATAAGTTTTTTCAGTGAATAAAAATTAAAAAGAAGGGAAATAGGCAAACCAAGCAGGCATGCAGAATTCATTAAAAACACCATTTTTTTGGTTAATATTTGGTAATAATGTTTCTCCAGGAGCTTGTTTTGAAGGAAAACATCAAGAATGAGATATATAATAAAATCACTTGAGTTGGTAATACTGTGGTCTTAGTCTCCAAGAATGCAGTGATTCTTTTAAAACGGTGGATTCTGCACAGTAACCCAGTTTGTTCTATTAGTACCTGTTGTTTTTGTACTTGCCCTGGTAGGCAGTGAGTAACATGACTGGTTTTTCCATGCCTTTATACAATTTGGAACGTTATAGCTAACTACAATTGCTAAAATAACCAAATATAAATCAGGAAGGAATATAAATCAGGAACCAAATATAAATTGAGGAAGGAAACATACTATTTCTCTCAAATATGACTCTTGTTCCTACTGCCTATGGACATGATCTAACTTTTCATCCTGAAGTTCTACCTTACATGACCCCTCTCCTGGGGCATACCATAGAGCCTCCTCTAAATGGGGCAATGGGATTTGTGGGTGTCAATTCTCCCCAAAAGGAAAAAAGCTACAAGACCGAGTCAGGAAAATGGAGGAAAAGACACCACATTTTTGGAGCTCCATCAGCAACACATTTATTGTGAATAGGTTAAAATAGCATCATGCAGAAAAAAATTCCCTATAGATCCACAGTTTGGAGAGAAGAAGTTGATCACCTCATATTCTGACACTTTTATTAATTTAATTTAAGGTGTCAAGAAGGGATGATAAAACTTGATGTATGCCTCACAGAGTGGGGAAGAGGCAGAGGGAACAAATAACCTAAAAGAAAATGAAACACTTTCTTTTTCCGAAATGGAAACATTTCATAGCTGTTGATGTGTTTTTTAGGCTACAAGATAAAGGTACTTGTTGCAACATTTCAGTAGTGGGACAGTGAGGGAAAAAAAGTCTATTTCAATCTAACCACTGTCACAGAAATGTTTCAGGGGTTCCTGTTTGAATTCATTTTCTTTAATAACATATCTTGGCAGTTTAAACATAGAAAAGTGTTAAGTGGTCTGGATTGTGGGTGTTGTTGGATTTGCTGTGCAACTTTGGGCAAGTCATTTCCTTTCTGTCAGTCTCCATGTCCTCATCTGTATCTTTGTCCCTGTTAATGGAAGGTATAGCCATTCCAGGAGTCTGTACAACTTAAACTCATTTGCATTTGTAAAACACTAAGATCCTCAAATGGAAAGCAGCATGAAAGTGCAGTCTTGTTTCATGTCTTTTGCACTCTCTAATAGGCATCTTTAGATAATAATAATATAAAAACCCTTTGAAATATCAAGGCAGACAAGGTTCTTTGGGTAAACCTGATATCTTTTATTAGAGCAACTCAAATAGTTGGAAAAATTCTTCTTAGCAGGCTTTCAGGTTTAAATACCCTTTGTCAGGCTGGTGTGTTTGCAGATGCTTCCTCAGCCTTGCAAAGGGTATTTATACCCCAAAGCTTGCTAAAATATCAGATTTACCCAAAGAGCCCTGTCTGCCTATGTCCTAAACCAACCTCTACCTGTTACAACCTATACCTTTGAAATAGCAAAGTCTTTTCCCCATTTAAAATAAGCAGGTATTTTTTATTTCTTTTCTGTGAGTCCAGTTCAACTTTCGGGTTTCTCAACTGGAAGCATTACAACATTGCTTGTTGTGAGTATTATTACTGAATTTGGTGTGCACATCATTCACTGAGACTCTGTCTAGGTTGTAGTCAAATGTGTAACCTACCTACCTTGTGTGCTGCCCAAGTATTTTATCTGTCTGGAACAAGGTTTCAGTCATGTTATGCTCCATGCTACCACAGCTACACCATGCAATACTTGAGCAAGCTACTTAAAAGAGCTGGTGTGGATGTATTACCAGCAGCCACACTGGACATTTTATATCAGTGTAAACATATCCATAGTCCAGCTGCTATCAACTTTGTTAGACTCAAGACACCCTTTAGAAAATGCCAGCTCTTAGCTTTTGCTGGATTTTTAAACTATGGAGAATTTTTAGAGCAATTCTTCTGTTGCAAAGAACTCAAAGAGACCACAATAGGTGAGAATGGTTTTGATACTATGGATTCCTATTAGAAATCTCTAGAGTGATCTTGTGAACCATGTGTAGGTGTTTGCTAATATTGCCTGGCACTCCACGGCACCCTTAAAAGCAGAGGTGCTCAAACCCCAGCCCAAGAGCCATATTTGGCCCACAGAGCCCTATGATCTGGCCCATGGGGATTTCCAAGGGTCCAGAAGTTTGGCAGAGGGGTGGAGGGAGTAGTAGCAATTAACCCTGCCATTGCTCCCCCACTGCCAAATTTTGAAGCCCCAAAAGTGAGATGATATGGCCTCAAATGGGTAACCCACCAGTACAGAGCTGGGGCTGCAGGACCTGTACAGTACACATGGGGCCAGGGCTTGGAGCAGCTAGGCCTGATCTGGCACACCCAGGGCCCAGGCTTGGGGTGGCAGGGTCTATTTCAGTATTTGGAGGACTTGGGATGCAGGGCCCGACCAACACACACAGGGCTAAAGCCATGGCCACAATATGGCTTGCAGGACCAGGTCTCTGGGATCAGGCCCATGGACTGGATCATGCCTATGGACCCACCCTCCACCACTCACTCAGCCTATAAAGACAAAAGGTTGGGCACCACTGTTTAAAAAAGATCACAGGGTACCCCAGAGTACTGTGATGTCCTGGTTAAGAATGGTTGCACTAGTTGCACAACAAACAATGTTCCTACAAGGTCAGATACTTAGCAGGTGTCAAGCAGTGTTGAGTTCAAGTTAGTTCAACAAATCCAGGGACATAAATATTTGTAAGAAACAATTAATAAGATAGAAAATAAGAAAACAATACACACGCAGAATTTATTATAAACACAATTTCTCTAATATTCAACCAACTCTATACTTATGGCCTAATAATTTAAACATTTAGCTTTCAGTTGAAAATAAAATCAACATCATTCAGGAGACCAAACAAAGCATCACCAAACAAGAAAACATTTTAGGGATTCCTGAATTTTTCTTTATTTACAGTGGAAAAAACCTTCTAAAAATTCAAATGTTATGTTACTGTGAACATGGTAACAATTTCTAAATTGGAACAGTGGTATTGTTACTATAGTACTGAAACAAGAATTCCTTAATTAAAAAAGCTGATTTTCTAAGGCTGCATGTACATTAGATAGTTGGACTGGTGGTAACTCAGCTCAGTGGGATACCATCCAAGTAGATGAAGTTCTGTGTTTGTACAGTGCCTAGCACAAGGGATCTTTGTCAAAAATAAAAGTACCAAGGGTACAACATATCATTGTTTGCACTACACCATACCATTATAGTTGTGCTACATCTTGAGTACTCAGTAGTACAGGTCTTCTGCATGTTCCACTAATGTGCTGATTGATCTAAAATTTCAAAAGATCTTCTTTGAATTCTTGGGTTCCCAGGAGAGTTAAGGAAGGTCTGAAAAGCTGCTAGGAAGTGCCCATGATCTCCCAAGTACCAGTGTTATTTCTCAATCTTTTTTTCAAAATCAGGACCAAGAAAAATGTTCAAATCTCAGGGTCTTGCTTGGCAGTAGCATAAGAAAGGGGGAAGGTACCAACTTTGAAAGAAGTGCAAATATAGCAGCAGCTGTACTATTGGCCTGCCCATCACCACTCCAGTGCAGCCACTGATGCTGCTTTGTGCGCTGCTGATGTCCAGGGTTCTCAAGCATTCAATTATCCCTCTGCTGCTTCTCAACCATAGATCAGCTGAGATTGGAGACCAAGCTCACTTGCTAATAAAATTATCGCTGCACACACACTCCAGCTCCCTCTACTATTTGAGATTTTCACTGAGTGGAGTACTGAGTTCGCATCTAAATTATAAATATAGCATGGGAGGAAACTTGTTTCAAGAAACAGAATAAGCAGCCATAGACATAGAACTTCTGAATGAGATCTGAAATGTACTTCTCTCCATTTCTGCGGTGAGCTTCTCCTGATATGGTAGCTAAAGCCACAAAGATGGCAGCATTCCTCTCAGTGGAAAGGACTAATGATTACCATGTATTGTCTATCTATACCCATATTTACCAGCAAGTTGAGTATAGACAGTGGCTTTGTCACAGAGCTGTGCTTGGCTAAGCAGTATGGCTAGGGACAGAAATTACACATAAACTGCTATAAGTGACTGAAAAACAGTTCAAATCAATAACACAACAGAAGTTCAATGCACATAAACTGCATTTAGCATTGCCAAAACTGATTTAAGATATAGCATGAGATGTAACTGATTTATGTTAAATCAGTTTATTGAAATTCTGTCCCAGATTCCCTCCAGATTCAACTCAATGCACAATCCCCAGCATCCCAGGATGCTTTGCACCTCCCTTGCAAACCCTTCCTTGCAAGATGGGCAGACTAGCCTTGACCCAAGCTGTCTGCTCCTGCTGAGCAGGGAGGTATGCTCTAGCAGGAGCCTGAGCCACTATAGGAATGTGGCTGCATTTCTGGAATCAAAAGTGAATGTCTGTTTGCTTGCTTATTGGTTTAATCTATGCAGCTCAAACTAAACTGAGAAGATTGATTCAATTCAGCCTCAGGTATTTTAACTGTCTGTACTTAGCCAAAATGGTTAGGACTTGTTAAGGTGGCTAAAGTATCAAGATACAACTAAGCGGCTTTCAATATTCTTGAGTCCAAGAACAGCAGGCAAACCACTTAAACAGTGAGTAGTGTTTTTGGGGACTCAGCAAGATTTCTGTCATGTCTAGTATTATATGCGCAATCTCCATCTGTACTGGAGTTAGACTGAAGAAGATTGACTTAGAACTATACAGTGTAGTACAAAATAAAGTCAAAATAAGTTTGGGATAATTTGGGGCACAGATGTGTTTTACAGGCATGGGAAGTGGACCAAACAGTGGCTAATGCCCCAAGTTTTTCAAAGTTACAGACAAAACCCAAGTAACTCTTGATCAGACTGGATTTTGTCTGTTTTTTTGACTAGCTGTCTAGTCTTTCCCAAGTAAATGAATAGCTGACCATTTTCTCAAGTGAATAAGTCACAGCAAATTCTAAGACGCTCCACTTTAGAAATTACTATGATCACTGGATATAAAAAATGCTTTCCTTGGTAAATAGTAGCTTTTCTTAAAGGCATAATTCTGAGTATCATTTCATTCTTGGGGATGATTAAATTTTCAGATTTCGACACCTTAACAATTGACCTTGATCAAGGTTTTGAATTGCCCGTCATGTAAAAAGGAGCTTTAGACACCAAGCAATTATTTAGTGATGGCCATCAGGATAAATATTCACCGAAAAGAAAAATAGAATGAGTGCACATCTCAAATAGCAAGCGCAACAAAATATAATCAAAGTCAAAATTTAATTTGCATGTGTCCATAACTGCACTATAACTTTTCCCTCCTCAATTTTCATCTATTGGAATGTACCAAAGGTAAAATTTAAGACTTCAAACTAAAATTACATCTTTGCAGTAGCTATCATGCAAAGATGAGGGGCTGGAATGTAATGTCAAATCAAATTAAATCGTATTATGTTGCATTTGGTGCAAATTCCATTTGCATTTTGCACATGTTAATACTGTGCCTATTTCCTAGCTAAGGAGCCAGGAATTTTCATTGACATGGGTGCTTGCTAAAGGTATCAACTTTAAGGCAAAGCAGTGTTAAACTGTATCATTGAAGTAGTTTAGGAAAATTAGTTTATAATGCTAAGAAAACAAGGATATTTATGAGATTTACTCAATTAAAATTGCATTGATGACAAAGGAGGTTGATCAAGGTTTAAAGTAACTTGGATCATAAACTATAATTTAAGCAAGAAATTAGTTGAGTTGGTACCAAAAAAACCCAGATTCAAAGAACTAATATGCAAAAAATCCTATCCCTAACTGGATAGGAAGATTAAAGGAGGCTTTTCCAGACAGCAGCATAAAAAATAAACCAACGAGACAGGCATCTTAACATTATTATCTCTCCATATATGATGTTGTTCCACACCACTCCCAGGTGAATGCAAAAGCATAAATTCTAATGCTCATGTTTTATTTTGTGTAGCATTATTTATAGAATGGATAGGACTTTCTTGGAAAGGATTTCTTACATTTGAACCTGAACAGTTAAGATAGAATTAACCCCTATTTCTTTTGGCAAGAAGTTCCACAGGTGTGGTCCCACCACTGAAACAACTTCCTTTCTGTTACTTGAGATAGTCTAAGCCTATAAGTCTTCATCTGCTCTGTCCCTGTGGAGTGTAGATATCTTGGCAGGGTGCAAAGGAGGAGTCCCTGTTGTTATCCATTAATGGGATTTGGATATTAAATGCGGGATTTAGTACTCTGCTCTGAAATACATGAAGTGCCAATGGAGTTATGAAGAACAATGTTAATTGTGTTTACATTGATACCCTTCCTTTTCCATTCAGGGGTGGATCCAGAATGGGTGCAGTGGCACTGATACACCCCCTTTCAGTTAATGCCATATTAGCAGCAGTTGGGGATTTTAAGTCCCCAAAGGAAGTAAGAATTCCCCACCTCTTTGTGGCAAATCCTAGCCCTCCCAATCTCTTCCTCTCCTCCCCACTGCTGCTTCTGTTCTTGATGACCTGGAGACAGAAGGACTTCACTGCTACTCCTGCCTTGCTCCACCTGGATGATGAACCAGGCTAAGCCAGCAACAGCAGCAGCAATGGGCAGGTTCCTTCTTCCTGCTCAGCCTCATCAGGTGTTCCCTGCCAGCCTGGAAGCAGGTACAGAGGAAGGAAACCCCCATACTACCACCACCATTACTTCTGTTTCTGCTGATTTTGGCTCCCCCAGATCCCCAGGACAACCAGGGACAGCAGCTGTAGCTGGTGGGGTGGGGGGAACAGAGGAAGGGAGATGTGATGCTGAGCATGGAGGGAAAGAGAGTGGGGACTGAGAATGCAGAGGGAAATTTCTGACTTGATTTGAGACTACTTTGAGAAGTCCTCCACTGCTGCATCTGTCCACTTGGGGTAGGGGGAGTTGGGAGCAAGAGGTATAACCACCCTTGCAGTGCTGGTGGCTGTTCCCACACCCCCCCTTTACAAAATCCTGCATGCTCTCCGGCAGACCCAGTAGTGGGCCAGAAGTACTTCCGGTCCACTTCTGGGTTTGCTGCTGAGTATGTGAAGGGCCCCCTGCACTCCTATGGGACTCTCCATCCGCCCCAGCATTGCAGGGTTCACAAGCGGTGCCTGGTACCACAAGGTATGTAGAAAAAACTTTTAAAGCTGTGTCTATGTCTGAATTGCTGATTCTCTGAATCAGCATCAAATCTTCAGACTCGAATTTGGCTGAATCGAATCAGGGACAGTGATCCGAATCAACGAATCAAATTATTATTCCTGATTCAGGCCGAATGCGAATTATATACGGCCTGCTTCGCACACCCCTACAGAGCAGCCAAGAGCATAAAATTCCCAGAGACAAAAGAAAAGCAAGCAAGAGGGAGCCTCACTTTGTACCCTAGCATAAGGAAGGCATTCCCCTGTGTGAAAGGCCTGGATTATGGCCCTTAGTCTCCATACTGTTTGTGCTTTGTATCCAATAAGTATTTCATGCAAAATATAAAAGCTGCCCTAGGGTCCAGAACTCTGGGTTCTTTCCCTCCAAGGGAAGGTGACCTCCTCAGTCTGGTTCCCTCTCACTTTTCTGCAGGTCCTAGAAATTTTGCACTCTTGGCTGCCCGAGGGGCAAATTTCAAACAGTAGGGGTGGAAGATGCCTTCACAGAACTGCTTGGCCTAGTTTGGTGATGTAGACACTTCCCTAAAAATGCAGAAGGACCTGGGTTAAAACTGCTTCAGAGTGAAGGAAGCCAAGTACATTGGACATCATTTCTTGTGCAAGTGTGTCCTAAACACTGAGGACATTTTTACACATGCTCCAGGGTGTGTGTGTGTGTGTGTGTGTGTGTGTGTGTGGTGGGGGAGGGCTGCTTTAATTAGAGCAGTTTCAAGAGCTGCTCTAATTAAAGTGCCCAGAGGGCCTCATGTATCAGTGACCCCGTGCTTCAATGGTGGTGGGGGCATGTTATCTAAAGCTAAAATGAGCTGATACCTGAGTCATGGAGGCTGGCTAGAGTACAGTAACTGCCATGCTCCAGAAGACTCTATTAATCGAGTCTGCTCCAACGCACTGCAATTACACTCTTAATTACTGAGAAAAGGTGGATGGCCTCATCCTAATGCTACCATATGCTTTTCATTCAAAAAGGCAAACATACCAAGCATACACAACAATTCTGTTTTCTTATGCATAGATCCATTCTCACCTAAGTGCTAGAACACAAAGATCTGTGCTGAACTGCCAAGGACTTCACAGGCATGCTGAATCACATGCAAGAGAAAAGGCACATAACTTCAAACCAAAAGAGTGACAAGCACCCAAAACCCATTTTGAGTCCAGGCCTACAAACAGATCCATCTACTGAACCAGACCCCTAAGGGAGGTTAGGCAGAAAAATGCCCTGTTTGGAGATCTTGAACAAACTGCAGAGCAGCTGCTTTATAGTAAGTCCAAGATGCCTTTTAATTTGTCATTAATTTATTGGTGTGTTCTTTGGTCATTATTAAACTGTACATCATTATCATCCACAGATCCAGAGAAGTCCATCATTCTAAGATCCATTTCCTTTAAGGGTTCTTCACATGGCTTGTAGCAAAAATTTTTTAAAAAGCTCTCCTGCACCCTCATCTCCATTTCAAGTTATTTTGACATCTTGCCTTAAGTCCATCATCTCTCCTAATGGTCTGGTAAGCATTCCATCTGTGCCCTGGCATTATGATAACAAAGATTAGACCTCTTCTTTGTGTCTAGACTCCTCAAAAACAGTCTTTTTCAAGATCCTTTTTATTATTTTTCTGTGCGTAAAGATCAGACCTGAAAGCCCACATCCTCTAATAAAACCACAGTGACTTTATGATGGCCTTCCATCCTGAAACTCCTGAATCCCAGAGGTGAGCAAACATATTTTCTAGGTATACCGAACAGGCTAATGCTATATTGAATTATTCTTCTACCTCATAGTGCAGTGGGATTACTACTGTCAACTTCTAATCCTGACATACCCTCTCACTATTCTAGGCTGCTTTGATAAGAAAGTCTTATAGGCACTTCAGTGGCAATTCTCCCTAAACTCAAGGCTTGCATTATTCTCTCTCTCTGTCTCTGTCTCTCTCTCTCTCTCTCTCCTCCTCCTCCTCCTTCCCCCACCACCTTTTGTTATGTATCTACTATACCTTCCACTGAGGGACTTCCCCTCCACTTCTCTGGCTAGATCCAGTACATTTCATCAAGCTGTTTTTGGCTATGATTCAAGTGGTTGTTTAAAAATAGCACCAAGTTGCATCTTCCAAATTAATTATCCCTATAACCACTTTTAGGTAAGGAAACTGGAACAAAAGTATTGCGTTAGAAAGGAAAAAATGCTTCCCCTATTCTCATTCCTGTCTCAAAGGCTGTGTCCAGATGAGCATGGGCATGCAGTATGTGGCCCCACAGACCCATCTGCAGCACTACACACTGCACATGCAGTCTTCCCCGCACTGCTACCTCAGAGGTCCCAGGGTCAAAAAAACCCATGCTTTAAAAAAAGTGGGGTGGCACAGGTGGTGGCAGAGTGTGTTGCCCAAAACCTGAGCCAGGCCTGCCGGAGCCATGCCCTGGCTGCCAGCCAGGCTCTCAGCTGCAGGAAACACCATGGCTGCAGCTCTCAGAGGCCCCCAGGCCAGCACAGTTGTTGGCCCCAGCCTCCCCTGTCCCATCTGGGGTAACCTACCATGTGCCAAAGGGTGCATGGCATAGGCATTCCCCAAGGACAAGTAGCAGCAGCACAAGGTGTGCTACTCCTTGTCTCCAGGGAAATAAATGTCCGTGCTTGTGTGAACATGGCCAAAGAAGCCAAAGCTAGATACAGCAAAGTGAAACACAACAGCTTCATATTAGTTCTTTAAGTGCCTCAGAGAACACAGGTGGGAAATTTCTTCCTTATGACAACTATTCACTAATCAGAAGGTGGGGTGAGTCTCACTAACCTTTACTTTTAATTTACTTATCCCAACCAGTATGGCTACAGACACTACCCCTACTTTAATCTGTCACTTTTCCTGGCGTATGCACCTCAATCTCATATAAGTAAGTTTCTACCAGATTAATCCTGTCCCTCACCCACAATCCTTCAATGAGCACATGAGTACAGGATCATGGTAGGACAGCAAATGTGACTTCTGCACTAGGAAGAGAACCCTGGACCCAAGGGAGATTGACTCACTTCTCTAGTGAGTCCCTCTAACTTAGGGCTAGCTCGGCAGACTTGTAAGGAGAGTTATTCATGTAGACTTTAGACATCAAGCAGATCTTTGAACTATGGATATTGACTATATTGAAACCTAAGAGGAGCCAGAACTTCTCCAGCTGTGGCTAGTGGGCCACTAAGTCAGTGTTTTACCAATTCACCTGTGCTACAGTTTAGCCAAAAAGGAGATTTTCTTGACATAGGTGAATTCACAGTCAGAGTAGTATGGTGTGGCATAGTTAGGTCTGCACTAACTCTTTGATATAGTGTGTTTGGGAGAGGCCAGAGGTATGACTGGAAACCTCCTGCACCACAGCAGTCCATGGGTGCAGAACAGGTCCCGTAGGACAGTGCTCAGTAGCTGTACTAAGTTATGCCAACAGGCAAAAAAATCTCATCCAGCTTCAGGAATGGGTCCTTTGGTAGGGAGTTTGGTCCAAAAGAACCTGGGCACCCACCCTAATGCTAACCTTGGGGATGGCTGAAAGCTGGGAATGAAAATGTTTTCAGAGATTCCATCATAACAGGAAGTAGAATAAACCTAACACCGATTTATTATATTCCCTTGCAAGGTTTCTTCTCTAATAACGTTTTGTCTGTTGTCACTGAACTGTCCATTGCAGCAGACCATCTCATTTATCAATCCCAGGCAATCAGTAAGGATTTAACATACCCTCTCTGTAGAAAACTAGAAAGCAATTCAATAACCAGATTTCTTTGTTTTACACAGTTGTAGGGCTATATCATAGATCATCATAGATCCAGGCATTCTCCTCATTTTTTCCTATTGATTTGCTGTGTGACTTTAGGCTTAATCCACCTAATCTGTGACTCAGTTTCTCCACCTGTTAAACAATGCTAACCCACTGCACAAGGGTGCTGAGAGGATTATGGCCAAATTTCAACAGCGTTGGGAGTATTGCTGCAGTAAAGACCATGGTATTTGATTACTGCCCTTAACACGGCCATTAATAATATTGATCAAGCACTGCTATCCTCAGGTAGAACTGCAAATAATTAAGTTATTATGTAAAGCATTCAGTTTCAAATATTTCAAATACTCTGAATATTTCCCTTACCGCCAGCAGTTGTGGTGGTAGGGGCTGTTTTTGTTCATTTTCTCTGCAGTCACAAGAAATATTTTAAATGCTTCTAAGTATATTAACTAGCTTTTAAATTAAAACACCCCTAAAGAAAAAAGTGCAACAGGAAAACAGCTGTTATATGCACAATAGTGACACAGTGACTTACAATGACTAATTAATTAGAACACCTGGAGTATCTTTCTGAGCTAAACTGGAAACAAAATACTAGAGATTAGGTTTTCAAGCTACTGGTGGTCCCCACTAATCTCTTTCAGGTGTAAACTATGATGTACGTGGAAAGCAAAAATCTGACTCATTCCTGCGAGACAGGAGGTCTTCAGGCTAATAATTGCAGCATGTAGTTTCCATAAAATTTACAAGGTTGGCTTTAAATTTTAGTAGTGGCAGGCCTGCAATAAATGCCAGTGAGGTCCATCAAAATGAGTATTTGTGTGTGTCCTCATAAAAATAGATCAATCTTTTTAACAGACTTCATGCAGAGGAATTTATATAATTACAGCACATATCCACAGCTTTAGAGTCCTTTCCACACCAAGAAACAACATGTTAAGTCATAAATACAGAGGAAAAATAAACACAGGAACATAATAAAACAGACTTGGTTTAGTTAAGCAGTCCAGTCTCTCTGCTGCCATGTTGTAGGTAACAAAGTTTCCACTAGGGGTGGGCAGAGGGGTTATTTTCCTTGGTTTTCAGCTCTACTTTTCCCTTTACCTCTTGCATGTCTAGGTTTGAGAGCAAGACTGCTCACACATGGGACAGGAAAGGAGACCCAGAGACAAGGAACCGTCACGCCCCCCACACACACATTTCTAGACAGCACATTAACTCTTAAATTGCCAGTCTCATAGGTATACTCAGCAGAGTAAAGATAGCCCAAAAGCCAGGGCCAACTGACTCTAAGTTTTCTGAGCTGTGTTTATATATTACCCATTGCTACAGTCGCTGCTAAATTGTCAGTAATAAAATACAGTTTATGGGCTGGCTCTCTGTTGTGCCAAGTTTTTGCTTAGAGCAACAGAGGTGGAGAGCTAGCTAAGCGATGACTCACTGATTCTCAGCTCTGCCTCAGCCCTGGCCCTAGAGCAATGCCTAGTAGTTGGGGACATCTGGAGAGAATATAAAGAATCTGAATGCCTTACTATTTTAAGGGGTTTATCCTTAAACCCTGCCTCTATGGTGAGATTGGGCAAGGAGGTGAAGCATAAATATGTGACTGGCAACATTACACTGGAGACAGAGGGTCGACAAGAACACTGAATTTGTGTCTCCCAGGTCTCAGGTTAGCATCACAGCCGGCCTTATGAACCTGGATGAACTTGTATTTTGGTACTCTTCTCTCTCCCCGCTCAAGTCTGTAGTGCTACAGCAGGCAGAATCAGGTGGGCAGGGGCACAGGGCACAATTTGGTGGGGAGGCAGAACAGCATGGTGGACCAGGCAGGTGGGCAGGCAGGTACTGCTGCTGTACAGGAGCAAGACAGGTGGACTGGGGAGCAGGTGCCACTCTGCCTGCACATGCTCAGCCTGAGTCCTCCTGAGCAGCAGCTGGAGGTGGGGGGTGAGATTGGTTTGGTACTGTTTCTTCTGCCTGGGGCAGGGATTGGCCAGGATGGAGCAGAACTGGGGGAGAGCACTGCTGTGAGCACAGGCTGCTTACACATGTGTGTGCATGTGTGCGTGTGTGCACACATGCATGTGTCTGTGTTGGGTGCCCACCCCCCCAAACACAGCACCCTGGAAGGTCACCCACATTGCCCACCCCTAAGGCCAGCTTTGATTAGCATCCTAACCACTGAACTATCCTTTCTGTTAGAGTTGAGATGGAAGAGCCCCTTACCAAAGCAATGGTGATGCATGGAATTTGACAAATCATGAAACTAATGTTGATCAAGAGCAGGAGCAGTGGTGAAAGAGACAGGAGGAAGGTGCCCTCTTTGCTCAGCCAAGAATTTCCACCATCTATTACAATGTACATACAATGGGACCTACAGAAACTTTTCAGATAAAAAAGTTTAAGCACTGCTGGTAGAAGACTGACCATATTCATGGTGAAAAATCCATCTTGAAACAAAGGAACCATCTATCCAAGCGCCACAACAGGTCTACTTGTCTGGAGAGCTCACCGTTAGCTCTCAGCAGCAACACTGTGTTTCAGGCCTGGTGCCACTGGAGGGCAAGCAGATGTAAGCCAAGAAGGAAAGAAAGGATATGAAGTGAAATTTTGAAATTTTTTGCCACATTATGTCTTGACTCAAGACAAACTCTAGATTATGCACATCCCATATCTAGTAAGCCATTCATCATCTCTAATGTCAACAACATGTTGATCTTTCTTAATACATAAATATCTATAGCTATATGAAAAATAACTAATGATTATTTCAGTCAAAATATCATAGTTCTGTAGTGCAACATTAATTCTTGAGGAAATACCACTGTCTTTTTAAAAATGTATGATGTCGGAAAATAGAACTAATTATAAAAATACATTTCTAGAGCAATTAATTTCATTTAAAATTTTCCAAGATTTTTTCAGGGTTTTGGTAAAAAATAAATAAGTTAAATAAAAATTAAATACTTAAAATTGTGTTTTTCTTTTCAGTTGAAGCTTCTATTTAAAATTTTTTCCTGTGGGATAAGGGTTAAAAACAAAAGAGAGAGAAATATTTTTCTCCACCCAAAATCAAAAGCTTTTATAGATATTTCCAAGCTTTCTTTGATTTTTTTTTTAAATCATACAAAATTTTGATTAAATGATGATTTTTCATGGAACTATTCATTTTGGTCAAAACACATTTTTTTTAAAAGCAACTTTGGGTGGAAAGTTTCCTCCAGCTCTACTAGTCTCGTTATTCAAGAAAAAATCCTTGCTCCTACTGAGGTCACTGGCAAAACACACTGATAACAATGGGGTCAGGATTTCACTCCAGTATTTTATAAGAGGTATAAAACAGATGGAGTTTGGCTTCAAGTTCAGCTTTCAGAGTGAAAAAGGCAGCCAGGAGACTAGGCAAATTGAATTTAATACTGTCATTAGTCACGTAACTTGTCTGAACTATTCTATACCCTGGGCAATCAGGTTTATTCCAATCAGGAAATGAGTAATAGCCATAGTCTCTTGTGCAATCACTTGTGTTACAGTGGCACCTATGTATTCATACTGTAGAGCTATATTTTGCTCATCATTCATAGTACCTGAGTATGTCTACACAAAACCAAGAGCCAAACCAAAATCCTTGGTGGAAAATTAAGAGATGAGTGAATTATAATCAGACATACTGCATAGCATTGAACCAGCAAACTCGCTCACTCACACATCACAGAGAGAGACCCCTGTGACTCCTTTACCAAGCTACTGCATAGAGACCCCAGAGTTAATGTAATCACTACTGGTATTGTACCAGTACCAGTACATTCGAAATTGCAGTAATTGCTCAGGATCTATTAGTACCTGTGAAAATATCAGAGTTTAACATTGTTGCATTGCTGATGTGAATGGGATGCGCTTCTCTGGTGTATTTTTAAAGGTATTGAGAGTGCTAACTAAAGTAATTATCCTACCCAACCAAAAACTGTTTCCTTATCCTACTCTAAGCCCTAACGTTTTCCTTAATCTTACTTAAATGTTTGATATTTTTCAAGAGAAAGTCAAAAGCATTTGCAAACCCAAGTGACTATTTTGAAAACAGGAACCTTCTATGTATTCACAGAAATTCCTACAATTGCCTCATCCCTCACCTGCAGATGCCAAACTAGAAGAAGTGAGCAACCTAGTCTTTTTGCCTAACACAATAATTGGATTCTTCGCTGAAGCTAACAACAGGAGTGCCATTTATGATGGTGCCTTTCTGGGGATGCAAGCACCTGTCCACTGTAACTGAACTGAAACACAACCTCATGTGGAACAGGTCCTATACAAGTAACAACTTGGTTACTCAATCTGGGATGCATTCTAACCAGTGATCCAAAGATAAAAGGCTTTATGTTCCCATTTGCAAATCCTCTGAGCCATCCATTCACCTATCATCATGTGTTCGCTATCATAAATGTCTCTTCAAAGCTGAACAAAACTACTGCATTGCATAGAACAGGCAAAAGAAATCACATGCAGCATGTTTCCTCTGTCATAAATATTCCCAAACACCATTTGTTCTCTTGATTTCACTGTTTTCACAACTAAAGAGCAGTTACATTATTGTTTCATCTGTAGCCCAACTCTGTTTTCTTTATATTTCTACCACTAAATTGAATCTACTGCCAGTAATCTAATTTACATTTAAAATGCACAATATACCAACATGACCAAACTTCAATAAAATTTCTACTAACACTCATAAATGCCTTGATTCTGGTGTTTACAGAAATTTTAGACTGTTCATTCCCTGAATGTTTTGTCACTAGCATCCTGAAATCATTCCCTTATGAAATGAGAAACATTCTTAAATTCAAGCTGGATCAGAAAAATACAAAATACATTGTCACTTGCTATCGCTCTCAAAACCAAAGATTTGTCAACTCCCAACAAAAAAGATGGATTACATAGATAACCTGAGGTATCATGGGACATCAACTGCAGTGCTAACGATGCCACGTATACCTGCCATGCTAACAATGCTGTGTACCTTATCCTTGCATGTGAAGTTGAAAAAGTTCCACACTAGCCTTTTCATTTATCTCCATTCTTATCCATGCAAAATTTAACATGCATTTCTTGAAATACTACTAGCGGCAAGGTTTTCTTAAGGTGATATCTTTTCTGGGTCAGCTGCGTAGCTGAAATAGAGTTAGACAACCTTTCAAATGCAAAATATTCTTCATCAGGTTTGAGCAGTAAGAGACAAAACATCTTACTAATCTTACTGCTTGTCACACTCCAGCTGGACTCTGCCAACTCAGCAACAGATGCCATCAGCACTCTCCTCATAATCTGGAAAGCCCCTATTAGGCTTGCTGCATGGCCATGGCCATGTGCTGGGGAAACCCCATCACCTGTGGAAAAACCCCACGAACATTTTGGCGCGAATATGTGACCAATCGGGGCTTGAAATTGTGCTTGTCATCTGGCCTATAAAAGCTAGGGTTGAGTTTCTGCCCCGGGAGAAGCAAAGAAAAACCAGAGAGTTCACTGCTCAGTGGGCAGGCCTGGCCAGCCTCCCACGGCTTCTCCTGCCTCTGGAACCCATAGGCAATCGTTTGTGCACTCGGGCATCTCATATATCAACTGTTCATTCATCGTCATTTTCGGTCTCGGATTCATCGTTCTGTTTTCCGTTCATTTGTCCCTCACCTGAACCGGGACAGATCCAAGTGTAATCGCCTACGCAGCCACATCCACACCGGTGGTGCGTAAGTAAGAGATCAAATAAAATTTTCTGGAACCTTTACAAGTCTACCTCTCCCTCTCACAAGCTAACATCAGGGAATAGAACCCACCGGGGCAATAGCCACAACCTGGCTCGCGCCCCGAACACTGCTCAGACCTGAGGAAGAGCATCTTGCTTTTGAAAGCTTGTCTAACTCTATCTCAGCTATGCATTTGGTCCAATAAAAGATATCACCCTAAGAAATCCTTGCCTCTTGCATAATTCCTGCACCATTACAGCAGCAACATCACTCTAACACAACTTAAAATACTGCAGCAATCTTTTCCACTCCATCAAAAATGTTAATGGCATCTTACCCAGATGAATGCTTATTCACCAAAAAACACATGCAGTTTGGGGGAAAACAAAACTATTCACAGATTTGGATCAATGCAAATGCATAGTTTCAGCAAAAACAGAAAATGGAAAATTTTGTAAAATCAAAATATTTGATTGTCTAAATTAACAAGATTTTTTTTCATTTCAAAACAATATTTTGAGTCCAAATTGATTCAATTTTTATTTTTCAAATAAAATTATTACCATTTGTTTTGGGCTTAATGCGACTTTTTTTTCATCTGAAACAAAATTGAAGAAGGTACATGAATTCTGAGCCCAAGCTAGTAACTTTTCCATTCTGAGTCACTCAAATGATTCTGATTTTTATTCAACCATCAAACCAAAAAAAAAATCAGGTATTCTCATGGTCTAGTCTTGGTACCATATAACTTCTAGCTTGAGAACCCACATGCCATATATTAGGTTTATAAGTATATCTTGCTGACTTGGTTAATGCATACAGAGACTTTAGAAGTTACCTTCTAAAGAGTACTGGCATGCCCATATGTTCATGTACAGTGGAAACATGCACATACTGATGGAATCAAAGGCAAATGTTTCAGCACAATCCTTGTTTCAAATTATCATCAGGACTTTATTCCACACTGGACACACTGTTTTGATAAATACATTGATTACAGGAATGAGACAAAACTGTGGCTAATCCAAGGTTATAGGTTTATGACAGACTTACAGTACAATTGTACTGGGCATTTGGGATCAAAATACCAGGTCCTGCTTCCAGATATAAATGGATGAAATTCATACAAACAGTAAGCAAAAATATAAAAGTCTAGTAAGAGCAACTTAAAATAAGCTGGAGCTATTTTAGGGAGAGAGCTACACACAGTGTTTAATTAAACTTCAGTAGATTGAAGGTATGTCTACATGGCATACATCTTTACTCCACCCAGATTCCTCTACAGGGGGTACATCAACATGTGCCATTAAGGCAACCTGATAAACACCAGTGCAGTTTGCACCAGAGTCAGCTGTTCCTGGGCACAGTGACTATATGTGTGCCCAGGACCACAAAGCTGGGGTGGAGTAGTCCCAGGCTGACAGGGAGCCCAGTGGGGTCAGCCCTGGACTCTGGGTGGCAGCTTTAGGTGGCAGAGGGACTGGCTGGGAAATGAGCATGCTAAAATGCAGGTTTAGGCAACAGGTAGTCCCACACTTTAGCACCCTTTTGCCCCAACAGAGTTAATCTACTGTGCCCTAATACTGGCACATGTGTAGACTGTGATGCTTTACTGATGAGCTAATTAGTCAACTGCAGTAAAGCACATGTGTAGATGCACCCAAGGTTATTTAACCCAAATGGAGTGTTGTGCAGCAACGACTGTATTGCTTCCATTATGTGATTCTAGTTCAGGTATATCTGCATGATAGTATATTGCATCATTGTACCTGCCATGGACCAAAACAGGTGGCGCATCACACCCTTAGACCATGTTGTTGAATTCTGTTGGTCTTCCACTGTCTGATCCCAGGTAATCTGGGCCACTCACTCATGCAAAGTCTTCCTTAACTTGCCCACCACATCTTGATCTCAAGAAAGAATAAAGAAAAGAGAGGCTCCTACAATGGGAGACTACATTGAGCGTCTCCCATTCAGTGGTGTTTCCTTGGGGCTCTGCCTCCCCTACACCTCATCCACTTGCCAACTGAGGTTGCTGGCTCCAGCTGGCTCAGTCTTCAGCAAGGTATGAACTTTCTTTTTCTTTGTTTATCCTTCCTTTGAGTTGAGGCTTTTTTTAATTACTTGATTCTATATCTGTATTATGATTTACTATTCAGTCCAATCCTTGTATATCATGATCCAGAAATCACCAATTCATGAATAAAAGGAATAAATAATTATTCTGAACTTAAGTACTGATTAATTCATCACATCAATTTTTGCCCACATCAATTTTCTATCATCAACCAAGCAAGAAGGTTTTCCCCGCATCCAGTGTGCCTGAAGTTTGGGATAGCCTACCTTCCATTGCATAAGTCACTGGCATCTCTTCAATTAAGCTATAAAAGTTCCTGCCCACCCTTGGGGCTAGGACCCTTGTCCCTTGCACTTTTTATAATTCACTATACCCACTTGTAAAGTCTTTGTCTGCTGACCTTCTGCCTGAGGCCCCACCTCAGTGTTTTATCCAGGACGTTGTCCTTGGGTAACAGGAAGCATGTGTCTGTGCTAAGCTCACAGTTCCATCACCCTGTACTGACTGAATGCTGGAGACCCCTTTAGGTCTCCAGTTGGAGGAATCGCTCCAGCTGCTTGCCCAGATGCTCCCAGAAGTGACCAACACAGGCGTGTTGCTGGCTTCCCCTCCACTCACTGACTTACTGGGCTCTTTTAGCTCCAGCGACAGGCAGTTTTTTGAAGTCACTGCCCACCTTACTTTTGAGCCACAGTGTGTAAGTACTTACGAACTGCAGTGTCAGGGCCGTGCACTGCTCCGTCTTCACCAGCACTGCACCTGAAGATAAGCATCAACCCATTCCTGTGCTTGCCAGGGAAACCCAGTCTGTGTCCAGTTCCTTGTCTGAGCTGCTCAGCCCCATGTGGCTACAGAAAGAAGCTTTGGACTTTGTAGCTCACTGGCAATCATGTGTATATACCCTGACTGAAGCAATAAGGCCAGTGAAAAGTGTCAGTTATTCTTCTGAACTAAGGCCCAACACCTCCCATTGATTAAAAAGTATGACTATAGGACCCTTAGGCCACAGCTCTGCAGCAAACATATTGTATGCACTGGCTCTTAAAACAGGACCATCAGAGCCATATCCATGAGGTGGATCCATTAGCACTGTTGAGTGACAGCACTTGCCACTCCATGACACATAATACACATTCATTTGTAGCTCTACAAAATTCACAGTGCTTAGCCAAGCTGTAGCACTACATATAGACACGGTTACACTGATTCTAGCTTAGAAATCAGCTTGCCAAGAACAGAGATTGCTGAAGTATGCTACTCTGGAACACATAAATGGTACTCTTTACACAGGACATACTCTCAGAAATACATGACAGAAAACAAGAATCCCATTGATGTGAATGGGAGCAGGATTAGGTCCCATGTCACTTTGCTACAAGTAGGTGTACAATCTCACTAGATTTTTTTTCAGTTGTGAATCAGTACTTGTGCGTACACTTTCTATCTAGCCTCTAAAAGTGGATAATTGGTTTCAACAAGGTTCCAGTTTTTATTACTGTGGTTTAGAACAGGGGTTCTCAACTAGGGGTACTTAGAAAGGTTGTCAGGGGTACATATGGGCAGGGACAAAGCCAGGCCGTGGTGGTAGCATCTCCCCTGATGCATTCCCACACTTCACCTCTTACTCAGGGGAAGGGGAGGGGTGCACTAGTGCCCTGGCCTCATGTGGCACATTGCAGCACCTCCCTTACTCCCCACCCCAGCTTGCTCCCCTGATTGGCCACCAGGCCACTGCCCTCAGCTAGTAGCCAACAGTGAGGAGGCACTGCGGCCACTCCCTTCCTGCAGAGCCATGCAGGTCTGAATGGCAGGGGGGAGGAAGTGTGTTCTGTGCCTGCCCCCAGTAGCACATGATTGGCCAGGCTCAAGGCCCATAAGCAACCCATAGAGCCACACAGGCAACTGGCTGTTAGAAAGTGGCACCAGGTGCAGGCAAGGGGGCCAGTGGCAGTGGCAGCAGGTGGTGATGGCAGCGGTGGCAGCTGCATGTGAGCCCATCCCCATCCAACCCCCTCTCCCAACACTGTCGCTATGGGCACACCCAGGAGGGCATGGTGGGCACATGCCCCCAGATCTGCACACAGGGCAGGGCAGGCTGCCACTGCAGATTGAAGTCAGGGCTGTGCCAGGCTCTTCCCAGTAGGGGGCTTGGGCTGCACTGTGCTCAGAGCTAGTGGCAGCAATCCTGGGTGGGAGGTCTGGGGGGGCTACGGTGAATTCTGGAGTGGCTGCAGCCCCTCCCATAGCCTCACACCTGTAGGTCCCCACAGTGAGGGAGGGAGTGGAGCTGGGGCAAGTACTGCTCAGCTGGGGCAGGGCACATGATGGAGCCATGAGCGGCTTGTCTGGTGGGGTGGGATTCAGCTCCTGCCACTGCACAGACCCCAGAGGGCATGAGGGGCAGTGTCCCCAGCTCTGTGCGTGGGGTGAGGAAGGGCTGCTGCCTCAGGCTGGGGCTGGGGCAGCACCAGGCTCTTCCCGGTGGGGGTGTTGGGCTGGGCGGAGCTGGGAGCGGGGTTGGGGGTGCTACAGCAAATTCTGGGGTGGCTGCAGCCCCTCCCATAGACTCACTCCCAGCACTACCACTGCCAGTCCTGAACAAAGCCTGGCCCAGCCCCCTTCCAGAAAGAGCCCATCACAGTCCTGGCTTCAGCCTGAAGTGGCAGCCTGCTCTTGCCTCACCGGCAGATCTGGGACCACAGGCTCCCAATGCCTTCCCGGTGGTCTGTGCAACAGCAGAAGCCGCCCCACCCTCCGCACCCACCAGACAAGCTGCTTGCAGCTACGTCCCATGCTCCACCCTGACTGAGCAGCACCTGCCCCAGATCTACTCCCTCCCCCATCATGGGGGGCCTATGGGAACAGGGCTACAGAATAGGCTGCAGCCACTCCAGAATTTACCCTAGCTCCCCCGCCCCCAATCCCTCTCCCAGTGCTGCCTGACTGCAGCCCCAGCTCAAAACCCCCACCAGGAACAGCCCAGCACTGCTCCAGCCCCAGCCCACAGTGGCAGCCCGGCAGCAGATCCAGAGGCACACAGCTCCCATGCCCTTCTCAGGTGCATACAGTGGAGGGAACCACCCCCTGCTCCCTGCAGCTCTGTCCCATGCCCAACCCCACCCTGGCTGAACAGCGCATGCCCCTGCCCCAGCCCCACTCCCTCCCTCACCACGGGGGCCTCAATCTTCCCCCCTTAAAAACAAGAAAAAATATAAAGGGGTAATGAGCTAAACTTGGAGACAGAAGAGGTACATTTGTTAAAAAAAGTTGAAAACCCCTGGTTTAGAATATCATCTTCTAATTGTGAACATAGGTTCCCATACTGGAACCAGGGCAAAATTCAAAAGTAAAAAGCCTACCCTTGACTGTTTGCATCTGTGAACAGAGTTTGGCTCTAAATAAGGAAAAATATATGGAGGCATGGTTTTAGCGTAACAGAACCTGCTGCCTAAACTAGTGAAATTCTTTCAGGGAACTTTAATAGGGATTTTTTGTGTACAAAGGGATTTTTGTACTCCAGGGTGCAACTATTTGTGTAAATATAATCATGCTATTTATGTAAGAAATTGAAAGGTTTACAATAAAAATCAAGAACAATTTCACTCTGAAGAAGTAATCATTTAATTGAGAATGTGGAGTAAAGGTTTAATGTTTCCTTTCTTCTTTTTCCAAGGGGGGGTTCGCTAACATTACTACACTCAGAATTGCATAAAATAAATACGTATTTAAGCTGAGCCAAAACTGCTGTGCCAACAGAAAGCAAAACCTATCACCTGCTGCGAAAAATCTCCCTTCCTTTTGTGATATTTGCAAAAGCCCTCATTTGGATTTGAAAAGTCCGCAGTTGTCAAGCCTGGTCATCCATGAACACCAACATGCTGAAACAGAAAGTACTCTAAATAACCCTGGGTCTAACGAAATTATTTACAGTGTTAGATACATACCTAGTATCTTGCAAAAATCCTTCACATTTATTTCAAATTCTACATTTGTGTGCTTATTCCTAAAATATATTGAACAATGCTATTAGAGAAGCAATTTGTGGGGGCTAAACCTATGATTCTATGTGGTTACTCTCTGAGGCAAAAGATCAGACCATTTAGCTTGTCAGCAGTAACACAAAAGTCTCTTCTTACAGTCTAGTTAGAATGGTATATAGCTAGGGTGAGCATATTTTCCTAGTCTCAAAATGGGTCACTGTTCCAAACCCACTCTCCAGCACATTCATCACTCTCTGAGCTCTAGTGTCAACGGGGTGCATCAAAAAAGAAGTGGAGAGAAGTGTGGAGGAGGATGCAGAACATCAGAGAGGTGGGCTAGAAGGGGAGTTGAAACAGTCCAGTTTTCACCAGGATATTCCTGTTTTAAATACCTGTCCTGTTTTAAATACCTGTTTACCAGGGCGCTCATCAGCGTAACTAGAAATGATGGCCACAAACTGAAAGGGAGCAAATTCAGACTGGACATCAGGAAAAAATTCTTTACAGTGAGGGTTACCAAAATATGGAGGGAGGTGGTGCTGTGGACTTCCTTGGAAGTATTTAAAAGGAGATTGGGCAGATACCTGGTTGGGGTCATCTGACCCCAGCACTCTTTCCTGCCCAGGACAGGGGGTCGGACTCAATGATCTAATAGGTCCCTTCTAACCATAACATCTATGAAATCTATGAGACTATATGATATACATGTCCACCTTTTGCAGAATCAGTGGAAATTTGAGAGGAGGTTCTACAGAACTGTGACATCACCATGGCAAGATGACTGACAATTGCTCAGAGGAACGAAATATTGCTGACAATAATTCTAATGAGAGTAGGACTCAAGTACCAGTTGCTAAATAACGTTGCCAAATAACTTTTAATCACCTTCCCTTTGACCTCTTCCTTTGTGTGTTTATGGGGAAGTAAGGTGAATAGGGACTTGTATTTATAGCTTCAAATAACTCTACATAGTTGGTCAATCTAAAATCAAATTCAATTCTAAATAAGTTCATTTGCTTATTGTGCTTTGAGATAGCCACTGTCTAAGATAGAAAAATGTACATTAAAAGTGTAAAAACATAAAAGTGTATTGAATTCCAGTATAAATGACTTGAACATTAGGCAGAACAAGCCATATATGTTTCAATATAGTCATGGTAAGGTCAGAAATGTAAGTACAAAGAATGCAGGTCACATCTACAGAATAGGGAACATTCTCTCAGGAAACAGTGTCACTGAAAAGACTTGGGGTCATGTAGGATATTCAGCTAGGCATGAGTTCCCCAGTTAAATGGATATAATGGATAAAAGCCTAATGTAATCCTTGGAGGTATAAACATAGACATATGAAGAAGGAGAGAGGAGATTATATGCCCTCTGTACCTTGTACTGATGTGATGAGATTAGCTGGTGCTGGAATACTGCATCCAGCTCTATTGTTTACACTTCAAGTGCCAACACATGGGGAAATAAAAGCTTGACAAGAGTATTCTTCAGTCTTAACAGACAAAGGCCAGGCACAGAGATTACACTTTTACCAGTATAAATGATTGGAAACTGGTCTATACCCAGAACAGAAGTTTGGCACACATAAACTGGTTTAAAAATGGCAGAACCTGATCTAAGATTTGTGCCCCCCCCCCTCCCCCCGCCGCCTAAAATGATGAATGTGTTTTCTGTTCACTACTGATCTAAACTATGCCACTTACAGAAACCTGTATAACTAGATGGAATCTGCCTTGGGTGCTTTGAATGTCTGTACTTAGCCAAAAGCTGTAACACCATCCACTGGGAGGAAGTTGAAGCAAGACCAATTCATAACGCACATGATATACTATGGAGTAATTAACCCCTATGATCAACCAAGGATTGTGGATTTTCCACCACAAGGCATTTTTAAATAAAGAGTAGATGTTTTATGTACAAGAGCTATTCTGGTTCAGCCACAACTACTGGACTCAAGGCAGAAATGAATCCTAGGAAGTTATGGCCTGTCTGCTGTGGGAGACCGGACTAGATGGTCACAAGAGTCTTTTCTGGCCTTAAAAATAATTGGTGAGTTTGTGAAAGAACAAATAAAAACATGATAAAAATTCAATATGATAAAAATATGCCAATATTTATTTTTTAAAGACCTGTGGAAGAGATAAAATGTAAGTCTAAGAAACTGATTTATAGTATCTCATTAGATACTGTAGTCCCTTCCCATCTATTTTTTCTGCTGTTAGTCTACTTCATGCCCCAACAAAGCCAACTGATCCACATAACTGATTTTTTATATCTGTACCAAGCAACACTGAAGACAGTGGGGCTTTATAACAATTCGGGGATTTCTCCATGTAGAACACCTTGCAGGACAGCACCCTTCAATGCATATAAAAGTGTCCATCAATCTGTGGATACTCTTGAGATAATAAGCTATAATTACCACCACACCATGGGCGCCTCGCATTTCATGGCAAGGACAGAAAAATCTAGGGACTCAAGTTCTTTTACTGCATACTGAAAGCAAACATTCCTACCAACTGAGCTTAAAAGAGAATCTCTGCTAATTGTTAGCATTGTAGTCTATGACACACAAAGACCATCCTGGAACTAGCCAGGAGGAGGCAGCGATACAGATTATAATAAAAAACAACTACATTCACTGGTGACCTCATAAAGAAATATATGTATTTAGATTTCAAGTCACTTCCAGACAGAGTTTTTTTGCTACATATTGACAAAAATAACTAAAATGACTGTGTTCCTTAACTAAGAGATATTTTTAATGCATGTAGATCTTTCCTCTGAATTTGCTAAGCGCTTGCTATAACTGAAAATCACCATAAGTAACAAACGATCGCAACAAATGATATCAGATTTACGCTGCATTCTACCTGCCTCTATTATTAAATAAAAATTTAACAGTACCACTATTGTGATTCACACATAATTGAGTGTGCCAACTAATAATCTTTAATATCCACTGCTGACAGGATGGAATTAACTGCATTTTTTCCTGTCCAACTTTCATTTTTTCCCTGTGGTGTAAGCCAGTATCTAATCCCATCCTTATATCATTTTTGCTATATTTACTTGATTGAGGAGAAAGTACTTAGCTTGAGAGCAGTTTAGGGTGAGACCTCAAACTAACAACGTTTACACAAGTTAAAGATGCCTTTTGTTGAGGCTCCCCACTGATGCTTGCCAACAAAAGCTTTTCATGCGCAAAAGAATCAATACAGAATTATAGTTAAGCCATGTAATAATTATCCTCATTAGACGTAACCAGAGCATGGTTGGGATGAATTCAGTTATAAACTCTACTAATACTCAGGAAGCATATTATATATGTAATTTAATAATCCTGGAAATAAATACACAATTCTTTTTGTCTTTAGCACAAAGCCCATTAAAGCAGAGAGGTAATTCACTCTGGAGTGAGAAGACCGATTCTTTTACTTAATTTGGCAGTAGCCTTTGAACACAAAAGTTTAGGAATGTCTAATAGGGTATTCTGAAATAGAGCACTTGTTTGCTACCCTTACTTTATGCAAGTCATCCCAGCAGGAATTTGTGCATGAGTAAAAACAATTTACATGAGTAGAGATTATGAAATTTGATTCTCTCTCGTACTCAAAATAGAAAAGATTCTTCACTAACAAAGACAGCTATGAGTGTCCATTTCCAGGTGTCCAGTCACAGATATATATTTTTCCGGTATACATTTGTAACTTTATGCCTTTGAAAATATTTTAGATATTTATAGGGGAAAGAATTTTTTTAAAGTATTGATCTAATACTCAGGTCTTGTTTGAAAACTGGCAAATTCATTCAGATACAATTCAGAAACAAATTGTACTTGCCCAGTTCTTCACAGGTGTCACCCTGGTGCCTTTTACAATCTAGCTGAATTCTGTGGTCACAGTGGGAGTAGTGCTTAGTATTCCTAACACTTGAAGTAATGGACACTTTTTCTAAGTTGTACACACCACAAGAGTTTATCGCACAAACTGAACAGCTCTGATTCCTTCTCACAGGTAGCAATGGTACATCTCTTCACTAACCAAGCCCTTGTAATAAAAAACAGTTCAAAACTTCTCCCAGTCCCAAATTAAAACCAGATACAAATTTTCTGAATTAGGGAGCGAAAAGACTTGTTAACTGTACCTTGTGTTAAGAATTTGTATTTCTGCATTGGCTGGGTTTGAATCAAAACAGGAACATGGAGTGGTTCTTCCTGCAGCATTTCCACTAATGCCAGTCAACAGAAGGCATGGTAAGATGCTGTGGGTCTGTGGATTTGCAGACCACAGAATAATCTTCATCCAAATATTCAGATGCTTATCTGATTGGAGGCTCTAAGCTTTTAAAAATGTAACTATGTTTTTAAAGTGTAGCACTTTCAACCAAGATTATGACTTCCAGAAAAACAGCATAGCTTAGCAGGTTGAGGAGTTTGACTGAGAATCACTCTTCAAATATAATTAAATGACTTACAGTGACAGAGCTCCCCTGTGATTTAGTCAGCAACTAGAAAATGGGATAATATTGTTTACCTATCACAAAATTACCACTAAATAGCAAAGCCAAAGTACTTTACTGTTAGAAAACATGAATGTTACTGTTTTTCTTTGTTAGTGTTTAGAATTAATATTAGATTGGGAATAGAAATTTGGGGAAAATTAATTTTTGGGCTAGGAACAGAAGTTACACATGAACCAGTTTAAGTGATCAGAAACTGGTTTAAACCTGTAACAGAACAGAAGCTCAGTGCACATAAACCAGTTTCAAAATAGCTGAAGCTTGTTTGAGATAAGCCTGTTTGAATATAGTATTAGACTTAACTGACTGAGCTCAAACCAGTTTATGCAACTTCAGTCCCAGACCCCTTTCTGGTTTAAATTAAACCAGAGTCCTCCAGCATCCCAGCATGCTCTGCAGCTCTGGGCAGGGCTGCGTCCTCTGCTCCAGTGGAGCAGGGTTGGCCCCACCCCTCTGCTCCCTAGCCAGAGCATGGGTGGGCAGGGGTGGGGGCATGGGCAACTGGTGCCAACTTAGTTGGGGGAGGGCACATGCCCCCCCACGACCAGTCAGCAACTGGGGGGAGCGGGGGTCCCTCCACAGCCATTCTCACTGGCTGGAGGGAGTCCCCCCATGGCCAATCTCACCAACTGGGAGGGGCAGTGGTGCTCCCAGAAGTGGTCGCAGTGCTCCCAGTGCTCCCACTCCCTGGCTGGCACTTGCAGGGGGGGCACCAGCGCTCCCACTTGCCCCCATCGCCTAAGCAGGGAGTGCTGCCTGTCAGGAGATGCACCAGTGCTCTCAGGGATTGCACAGGCACCCTCATGCACCCCCTATGCATCACCACTGGGTGGGGGTATGGCCAGATGCCACCTCTCATAAAGTGAAGGGGGCAGAGAAAAGGTTTATTCCCCCTTCCTCCCTGGTCTCACTAGCACAGGCCTCAAAGAGATCTGACAGGCAGGGGTGCAACAGCCCCTACCAGGCATTTCTCCGCTCGCTGCTCCAGTGGCAGGGGCATGGCCAGCCCCAGCAGTAGCCTTAATGGAACTGGCCAGGGAAGGGGTTTAATTCCCTGCTCCCTGTCCCACTGGCATGAACCCAAGCTGGGTTTCACCTGGTGCTCTCCCCTTGCTGCTGCAGTGGCTGTGGGTGGCATGAGCAGACACTGCCTGTCATGGCCCCTTGAAAGCAGAAAGGGGGTTTATTTCCCCCCAACACCCTCTACTCCCAGGGGACCACAGCTGGGTTCTGCCTGCCCTGACCACCACTGCCACCAATTGCTCCCTGAGTGGGGCGAGCAGTGAGATAAGCACTCTCCCTGCCCCTCTGCCAGATGCTGGAGGGAGGGGGGAAATAACCCTCCTCCCTGCCCCCTCACCCAAGGGGACCTTTCTGGCTGGAGTGGCAAGGGGGCAGAGAACCTGACAGGGGAAGTAGCCCCTCTTATGGTTTCCCAGGGATCACAAGCCTCTTCCCAGTGGTGGGGGGGGCTGTGTTGTGGAGTGGTCAGAGCTGCTGCAAACTGTATGGGGCAAACGGCAGTGGCACTAGGGAGGGCTTGGGGGGGTGATGATCACCCCTGCGAGGCCCAGTGCTACCACTTCACCTCACGCAGTCTGCAGCTCTGCCTGCCCTGCTCTACCCCTCCCCTGCCTGCAGGGCAGCACCCTGCTGAGAAGAGGCTTGAGCTCCCAGGAAACCATGAAATGGGGTGCTGCCCCATCAAGGTCATTTGCTGCTCCAGTGGGAGGGCTGGGGGCCTAGCCAGAGGCCAGCCAGTAGGCCCCCTTAGGCGAGGAGGCACAGATAGGGGTTATTTCCCCCCAAGGGGGGAGGGAGTGGGCTTATCCCACAGCTCACCCCATGCAGGGAGTGACTGGCGATGGTAGTTGGGGTGGGCAGACCCTGGCTGCAGGCCCCAGGGGCAGAGGGGGAGAGTGGGGCATAAATCCCCTTCCTGCCCTCTCTGCCTTAAGGGACTATGCCTGCTGGAGTCTGGCCATGCCCCCACTGCTGCCACTACAGCAGCCAGATGGGCCATGGCTCTGGTCCATGCCAGTAGGACAGGGAGGTGGGAATTAAACCCCCTTCCTGGCCAGTTCACTTGAGACTACTACCGGAGAAGGTCACACCCCCCGCCCTCCCATACAACTTCCCTGCAGTCAAGGGTGCACTCTAGCACCTCCCAGGTTCTGGCCTGAGCCAGTGCAGGCATATGCTTGCATTTCCTGAGTGTCTATTCACTGGCAAATTAGTTCAATCTAGGCAGGACAGATTAATCTGCAAAGATTGAATCAATTCAGGCTCCAGCTTTTTGACTGTCTGTCCCTAGCTTTGTAGAATAAGAATTCGCAGGAGAACCAACAGCATTTAGAAATTACAATAATGAGCTCTTAGAAGATTCTGATAAATAGAGCTGAAAGCATAACGTGCTATAGCAACTCTTGACAATGCTACTGTTTTCCATTTCTAGCCTTCAAGGGCTGCGCTAACATATACCATTCAACTCATACATTAAAAATCCAAATAAAATCATCATGACACAGACAGTTAAATTCAACGTGTCCTATTTATTGGGAAGTCAATAGACCATAATCTGTCATCTGCTATGAGCTAATCATCCTCCCTTTGTGCCAATTGCAAAACTTCCATAGCTATGGTAAGTATCAATCAGTTTCTGACTTTGCTGTAAAATAGGAGTAACTTTGTTAACACCCTATTATACTGGATTTACACTAGTGTAGGGGTGCTCAACCTTTGACCCACAAGCCAAATGCAGCCCATGGAGCTATCACATCTGGCCATGGGGCTCCCCAAGGGTCAGAAAAGGTGGTGTGGGGGAGTGGTAGCCATTAATACAGCCACTGATCCCAACTGCCAAATCCCCAAACTCTGTGTGGTGGGCCAAAATGGGCCGGTCTGCAACCCCTTCTCTCCTAGGACCAGGCCACACACCTTCCCCCACTGTAAGGCTAGGTTGGGACCCGGCCACTCCCCCT
Organism: Crocodylus porosus; assembly: GCF_001723895.1. NCBI lineage: Eukaryota > Metazoa > Chordata > Crocodylia > Crocodylidae > Crocodylus > Crocodylus porosus. The sequence goes on from NW_017728947.1 coordinate 91,718,330, forward strand.
TTCGCAGGCCTGGGCCACATCCACACCCCTTGCCATGGGCTGGGTCAAGCTGCTTTCCTCTGGGGGGCTGCGTTGGGGCTGACCTTCCCCTGCCCCCATCCACGTGGCCAGATAGTGACTGCTATGCCTGCATAGGCTCCAGATTGGGAACACCAGCTGGATCCAGCCCACACATGGAGCAGGCACTGCCAGTGAGGCCCACCAGGCAAAAAAGATTGAGCACCATAGCAGTAGTGCAACAGAAGACTCATGGCAGTTGTCTTTAAAGATATTTTAGATTACCCTTTTTAGACTACTATTGTTAAGGCTATTTTCAATTTATTTTTAAAGTTATCATTTATCCATCGTATTTAGCCAAGATTTATTTTTAAATAAATGGTGGAACGATTCAGCAATCCATTTAAATAATGGCAATTCTTAGAATATTATGAAATGGCTATGAAAAAAAGAGAGAAAAATCCTGTGCTCCATAGTAAAGTGGTCTTTTTTAAAATAAATTGCATAAGAATGTCCTCATGTAGTCTGAACATTTTTAGCAGTGAAGCCAGGTCCTAAATAAAATATCTCATGTTTTAAGTTTTCATTGGAAAAATGTAACTACATGCAGAATCATCAACAATGGAGGAATGGTATAAATGAGACCTAGCCCCCATGCTATTAAATTAAGTCACTGCTAGGGTTATTGTTGGCAGTAAAATTACTTTGATTGCTATCAGCTATAATCAAATATAGGCAAAAGGCTAGAATGCTAATATCTTCCACAGTAGTATATTCTTAAACAAAAAGCTCTGACATGATATATTATTTCAAAATTCTCTTCCACAGTAGCAAACAACATAATGAATTCTTGATATACTGCAGTCTACATGTTTCAACTCAAGCCATTATTTTATTTTCATTTGTCCATTTCAACAGCACAGTATTGTAAGTAAGGTAGCAGATCAGCATACTGAATTGTTCATAACAATGAAGCAAGTTCAAATGTCTGGTCAAAGATTTCTCCCCTAGAAACACATAGTTGAAGAACCCTAACCTATTTCACCCACCATAAGGGAGACACTGGGAAGGGGAGAAAGATTCACCTGTTACTGGGTCTCAGGCCATTCAGCGCTTCCTGAGTCATAACTGGAAGTAACATGGATTCCCAATGTTTGGTTCTTTCTATCTACTAACATATGACATCAAACAACTATTGAAATGAAGAAACAAGTTTCAGACTTAAAGAGAAATCACTGAACCTTAAAGCAGAGGCTTAAGGCAGAAAGTATATTTGAACAATTACCTATCTCTGGGGCAGCTTTTCTGTCCCTGCACAATTAGGTTTGAAGCAAAATATAGTCACAGCCTGCATGGACTTAACTTAGGCTTGGAGGATGGCTAAAGCTGGTGGAAATCCAAGGAACATAGACCAATGTCGCAAACGGTTGGAAACTCAGAGAATTCCCCCCTCCAGAGAGAACCTGTGGACCTGATCTCCTTTCAGCTCCAAACAAACTACTTCCTCTCTCTCTGACCACTTTCAAAGTCCTCTACTTCCTGAAGGCGTCTGAGTGAAGGAATCAATGGGCTATAGACATGAAGAAGCAAATCTCTACCTGTAGAGTGGGTCCAAAGGAATAGCCCTGTAACCTCCATGGGAAATTGCAAGAATCAATAGCTTTAAAACCCCTACATTTGACCATTGAACTATTTTATTCCTCTGTTTTTGGATCACATCACAAGCAGAGAGCATTCTGCGGGATCAAAACATCAAAAGTTTTCATCAGATGATACTTTGGGATCAGATCTCAAACAATGGGCTTTTTGCCTAAATACTGTGTACAGTGGAACCTTTTCATTCTAATGGTAAAGAGTGGGCTTTTCAAAGGGGCCTACATGAATTGTATGTCCACCTTTCTTTGGTTCCTTTAAAAATCTGAGCCCAAATAAAAAATAGAACAGATCCTCACCATCACCAATCTGATGCTCTATCTATACTCTACTCGTGAACTGTACTACATATGTAAATTCAGATTAAAATTGAAGCCCTTCTTTACAAGATATACTCAATCCAACAATGTAATACTATACATCATCCAGAAATAAAATAATTTTTCTATCCCAGCTCATAATCAACCGATGCCATGAAAATTACATCAGGTACTGTCAAGGCAATTTATGATTAGACAACACTAGAAAAGCCTGGTACCATGATTCAATCCTGTGAAATATAACTGAAAAACCAGGGTGAACTTTTGATCAGGAAGGCCAAATTCATTCATAGTGTAACTCTACTGAAGTCACCAGAATTAAGCAAGGAATTAAATGGGCCAGGAATTTTTATAGTTAATTATTTTTTATTAGGTGTAATCAGAATTGTTGAAAAATTAAGTGCTCTTTTTCAATATAAGCAGTAAAGCTGAGGGTGCTAGCTACACCATTGCTTATAAGTTAATTTTATCAATCAATGACTTTTTTTTAAGTTTGAAAAGCCTGAAAAAATAAGAAGCAAAGAGTTGTTAATTCAGGGGCCCAGATACCCAAACCCATGGCACCAAGAAGGCAAAAAAAAACTTCATCTGCTCTGCTGCAGACTACCCCAGCAGGTGGAGAGCCAGCTAGCCAACTCTCATGCCACCCCCATTACATCTCTGGACATAGTGGACATAACAACAGCAGAATGGAGCAAAGCTAAAGCCTTCTTGGCTGAGGGTCAGACACTTGCAGAGGGTTTAGGGAGTTGAAATTAGGTACAATAGCTAGTACTCTCATTCATCCAGCACAGCTGGCCCCATCTGATAATCTGGCCTAGTATAAAAAAGCAATAACCTGTGGTAAGTTGGAGTTTTTTAAGACAACTGAAATGGTTAAAAAAAATTAGTTCTTCAATTTTGCATCAACTGTGTTAAATTTAGTTTTAACATTTGCATTACATTTTACAAAGAAAGCTTATATCCATCAGGCTTGTGTACTAATCAAAGTACACTGCTTTTGGATAGGTCTCCGCCTGCTCTATAGGATAGCAAGGTGGAGGGGGAGCGGGGGTGGGGGGGAGCCATAGCAAAGCATCTAGTGCACCTGAATCTTTTGTCTGTAGCTCAGTCTTTTCCTGCCTAGCACTGACAGGATCAGGGAAGAATTTTCTGTGACTAATTAGGTTTTAACTTGCCAGAGAGAAAATGGACATTGGCAGTCTATTGTATAATAGTGAAACAGTTTGAACTAGATTGAACTTAATTTCCTTTTCACTGAAAGGAAAGAAAGATTAATGAAATATCCCCAAATCCATCCTGTTAGTTTTTATTAAATCAGCAAATGAAATTTAACCTCCAATTCTGTTATAAAATCTTTTCCTGTAGATTAAGTTTCAACAAACATAAATGAAATAGACATACTCTCCTCTATAACATTTTAGATATGAAAATTACATTATTTCAATCAACATTAAAGTTACTTAAGGCGAATGCCATATTAAGGAACAATTATTCCTGTTAAAAGAAACAGAAATGTTACCTAAATTTTATTAAACAGTATAGCTTTGCTAATTATTTCTGAAAATGATTTACCTAAGTTCCAACATGTATTTGCTGTTTTTGCCCAAAGTCCTGAATCTGTCCTAAAAGGACATGGCTTTCTCTTTTATTAATATTATATTTTTCATTTGAAAGAGTCTTGGTAATGTTCTGTTTCATTTTATGGACTCACAGTGATATTCTATTATTGCATTATTGTCTTTACTTATTCCTTTTCCTAGCCAAAATATGTCAAGAGTAATTCCTCAGAAGTCAACACAGTTGACACAGTTTAAAACCAAAGTGAAAGGAGAATCAGGACCTCTTCATTTTCTGTATGTTAGATAAGGAGACAAAACACAGCAATAAAAATTAGGCATCTATTCCCATCTGAAAATTCCCTTCCCAATTATATTTTAACTGGAGGGAGCAGTTGACCTGGACCCTAAACCAGTCATCAGATACATTGGATACATGCAATCCCACTGACTCAGCACTGGCAATAAAAAATGTGGTGTCCTTCCTGGGGGCAGCAAATAGTTTTCAAAATGTTTTATTTACCATTAAACAAACCAATTGTTCTGATAATTACTCATCTTTTAAGTTCTTAACACAGGGGTATGAATGCAAATACAATGAAAATTGCAGCAGAATATCCCCTCCCTTATATTTGTCAGTATAAGGTCATCATGCTACAAGGCATTTAATCCTCTCAATGAAGTCCATGAGACGGAGGGTGCTCTGCACTAATATGAGGAAATGAGTAGCTTGCAGGATCAGGCCCCAAAAGGGATGATCCTGCAGCACTTTCCCATTTGTGCATTCCTACAGAGCTGAAGGTGTTTGTCCACACTGGGGCTTTCACACAGTTCACAGCACAAGGAAGACGTTGCTGCTGAAGAAGTTAAAACATTAACACCGTTTACTTTGAGCTTGCCAGTGCTCGGTGCTACATAAGACAACATGAAACTGTATAAAATATTCAGAATGATTGCCAAGAAAGTAGACGCTGCCAATGCTCTGGAGCACATCCTCTGGAACTGATTACTTCTAATCCTTTAGAAAATGTATAAATAAAATGATGCCAAGACTGATGGACAAGCTGGGGCACCTACTCATATTTCTAATATATTGCTTCTCTCCCCCATATAACACCCTCTCCCTTTTAGTAATTTAAGCTGACTGTCGTCAAAAGAAATTAAACTGTATATAAATGGATATTCTGAAGCATGTCACAGTAAGTCAGAAACTATTGAAATCTACTAGCGCTCCCCAAAACAAGTATTTAAATCTTCTAGTAACACTTTAGTAGATTATTTATCTTACTACTAAGAATGTGCCTAACAGGGACACCAGAGGTGTTTACACTTAGTATTAACTACTCAATCACATATCTTAATCCCAAAACCCCAATCTGCCTGGTACTGCGAATGCAGCAATTACTTACATTCACTAGAATTTAGATGGAGAAGGAAGAAATCCTCAATAGGTGGATAATTAGTTTTACATACTACCATTCTCTGCATGGGGCCAAATCTTTCAGTTCCTACTTACTCAGGCCACAGTGCCACTGAAGTCAAAGGAAGTGTTGCCTGAGTAAAGACTGTCCCAATCCCCCATTTACAGCTCAGACCACCAACTGTGATCATCAGGGCTGCTTGACCATATGTTAGGAGACAAAACAACTTGTTCGACCAGCCTTATATATATTGTGATAGTCTCTCTTTATCAAAAGTGTCTAGTAAACTAGAATAAGTGGATTTCAGCAGCCTGTCTGCTCATTAATAACTGCAGCTGGTGCTTGCTTTTGGTGCTTTATTTTGTGCTTAACACAATACTTCTTTAGAACAGATGGATTTAGCAAATCCCACTAAGATACTAAATAGGAATGAGGTGTATTTAAAACAGCTGGACACAAACTAGTTTTACATATAATGGATGAGTGGTGCTCACATTCTTCATTTTCTAACACACATTCAATGGTTTATCGTATGTCTGGAGAGTTGGCTTTCCCCTAAAACTTAAAGGCAGCTTTACTGCTAGACATGCATCATTCATATGTAACAACAGATATGAGGAGGGAAACAGGCTACTCTGACAGCATCATTTCTGTGACCTCACTGTAATCATTACTGGCCCCAAGCTGGAAGACACAGACACAGAATCAAATCTCTGAGGTTCTTGGGTTTTATTTTGGTTCTTTGTAGGAATAGGTCCTGAGCTCATGGGCCTGGTTCAGGACTCTCTCCAGCTGGAATATAGCTTATACATTAAGACACATGGTGGTCGGTGATCAACAAACCACTGCTAGGCTAATAATGAGACCTACAGCAGAAATCTCACTGACTCCTGATTGCCCAAACATATTTGGCATTGCTCAGGCATTTAAAAAGAATCAGGAATCTACTGCACAGCCATACACAAATACGTAAACTCTATCTTGGATCCCTTTATATGCTAGCTACACACATCTTTTTTGTAACCTGACACCACAGAGTGCAAATATTTAGCATCTGTTGACATGAATAACTTATGAGTTGTTTCCCATTCTGTTCCCTCATGCAGTTTCCACAGAAATAGCCCAAGAAAATACAGCAGAAGACTATGGATACAATTTATGTGCAGTCAAAGTACTATAATTCTGCCATGCAGGATGAAGATAAGATATGGAGACCTTGCCATACCTGGGCTCCATGGTCTCTATGCAGCACAAGGCTGATCTGGGGCAGCTGCCTCACCATAGAGGGAAATTCAGGAATGGAAATTCAGGGGCAATTCAAGAAATTTAGGAAATACAGAGCATAGCCAGTGGATGATTCTCCAAACAAATCCCTCCACTCTGTTCAAGAAGGGCACTGTAGCTCAGGAAGCCAGGAATGGCCTCCAAGCTGCTCTTAAGAAACTCATAGTTTCATAGTTGGTCGAGTCGGAAGGGACCTGAGCAGACCAAGCCCAACCCCCTGCCATGGCAGGAAAGAGCACTGTGGTCAAACAACCCCAGCAGGGTGTTCATCCAGCCTCCTCTTAAAGACCCCCCAGGTAGGAGCCAGCACCACTTCTCTTGGAAGCTGGTTCCAGATCCTAGCTGCCCTGACCGTGAAGTAGCGCCTCCTGATATCTA
>NW_017728947.1:91726236-91741748 GCF_001723895.1 Crocodylus porosus
ACCACCAAACCGGCCGAATCTGATTCAGAGATTTGACCACCACCAAACCGGCCGAATCTCTGAATCAAACAGGCCCCATCCCCCGCCCAGCCCCACCAGCTTCTGGTTCTTTAAAAAAAAAAAGAGCCTGCACTCACAGACTGCTGCAGTGGCCTTGGGGCTTCTGGCAGAGCCCCCCACAGCAGTGCAGAGCAGTGGGAGGGCAGTGGGGATTGCCCCCCCACCTGGCAGAAGCCAGTGACTGTGGGGCTTTTTTTTTTTTAAAAAAGAGCCAGGAGCTGGTGCTGGGCTTGGCAGCCACTGGGGGAGTGGGGTGCTGGGACAGCATGTGGGGAACGAGGCCTGTCCCCGAGTCAGCCAAATCCAAATCCAAAGAGAATACTACCCACTTTGCACAGGCCTATTCTGTATATCCTGCTGTGACCAAACACACAACAGAACTCATACAGAGTTACCTCTCAAGCTTCTGAGAAGGCAAACTGGAACGTGTACATTTTATTAATCTTGGAAACGGAAAATAAAGTAATTTTCTCCTCTCTAAGCTGTCACTGTCATCTGCTTTATGGCGCCTCAGGCAACCAGTTTGACTGGAAGCATTTAACTAGTTAAATACATACTTGCCTGCATATCAAAAAAAAAGAGGAAGACAACTTTTTAGTACTATATTTGTGATGGCTTGGATTTTTATGCACATGTGACTAGTCTAGAATCTTCCACCTATAACGAAGGATTCTTCTATTGGTGAGTACATCCCCCTTTTTTCTAAAAAAAATGCTGCACAGTAAGAGGGACTCCTGAGAAACTGTACCAGGCTTTTCAGCTGTCTGCATTGGATAGAGTTGATCCAAACTGCAGCGCAGCATCCAGTAACGCTGGTTTGAGTTCAGAAGCATATATGGTTCAGCCACATTTCAGCTCTCTCACTTATTGGCCTTTGCACAAATTAGTTTTATTCACACACATACATGGGAAATTGATGCTCCTTGCATGGATATTTGAAAGTGCATATAGGTATTTACTATTTGTCAGTCTCCTGCTTAACTGGTTTGACAGCCAATCAGGCAACAAATCTAACACCCTGTCACGTGGGGTGACCATTTATTAGTCACGAATACCAAAGATACCAGAATTTTAGGCACAGCCTATCAGGTAAAATTTGATTGCATGTGATTGACAGTTATGAAGACATTATGAAATTTGAAAAATTTAGAGTCAGCTCTTCAAATCTGTTCCTAATTATCCTCAAGGGATTGTTAATACAAGTTGGCATGCTCAGGGTGCAAGAACATCTTGGTCTACACCACATCCAACAGGAGAACACGAGGTTCTACATAACCAAAGGGTCTCCTCTTACAAGGAGATCATCTTTCTATCTTTGGCTAAAATGGCTTTACAGCTACTTTGTAATGACAGTTAGGTGCAGAAATATTACAACATAGCTCAGGATCTGGGCCCGAAGGTGTTTAGTGCATGATTTGAAATAGTCTATAATGCACTTTCAATAAATATTTTATTTTCAATTAATAATTCAACCAATTTCTTCACTTTGTACTGGCTAGTGCCTGCAGCTAGCACTTCAGGAATTGCTTTTCTTAAAGAAAAAAGAACACAAATGAAAGATTCTTTATTGTGGATCCAAAAAACTGGAACCCAAGGATGCCTCCCTGAAAAAAAGAGCACTCACTAAGAGCTTCCCTTTAAAACTGGTATTTTTGCTGCCCTGCTTTCTGGGTGGTGGTAGGGCTACAGCTGCTTCTCATGTATCATCCTGGTCTCTGCCTCCAGCTCAACCTCAGACACGAACTCATTATTATGTAAATATGAGATGCGAACATAGCATCTAAAACCCTATCATCACAGAATCCAGTGCATGGAAAATGTAAACAGACAGCATGGAGCGAGAAACTGCTTTCATCAACCTTTGCCAGTAGTTGATGCTTAGGAGGAAAAAACAGTGCACTAAAAGCCAGTTTCATTTATACTCCAGCCTCACATAAAAGAAGGTTTCAAAAACACCATCACCTTTCCAAAGTGGTTTGCAAAAACAGCATTGTGATAATCCTAAGAATAGCATCAAAGTGAGGGCACTGAGAATTTCTTAGGGAATCTTTAAAGAGGTACTGTGGCAATACGAAAAACTTCTGATTCAGACAACTTATTGCTGAAATATTTTCCTGAGGCCGCAGAAACAAGCGTGGAGGCTGCTCCATGTGCCTACTGCTTATCCTTTCCCTGTGACAGAACCTGTTATTGATACTTCACAAGTCAAGGCAGGGAGAAAGGGGTGAAACTGCCCAGGGCCAGGTTCTGGCTTGTCCCTAGGAAAGGAAAGTCAGGAGAAGAGGCTGCAAAAGGCACCTTTCTTTAAAGCTGAGGACCAGCAGAAGCTATGGAGGATACATTATTGGGACAATTGTACAATAGGTGGGGAAAGTATGCTGCATTTCTAAAAGCACAAAAAACACTGCTTCTAAGAGCATTCCTCCTTCTCCCACCCCCATGGGATTCCTGGATCCATTTTTCCTACTGGGTTTTTGTTTCTGCTGGGATGATACCCTGCAGTACACTTAGGGAACATTACATGGGGATAGTGAACAATCCTTCATGAACCTTTCAAGAAGGGGCAAGAGACCTCAGAGAGGGAGAGATAAAAGAGTATTTGGAGCTCTGATGAGGGAAAGGGACAGAGGGGACTGCAGAGATGGGGTAAAACAAGACGGGGGCAGTCTACCATAATTAAAATCATGACCTTTTATGAGCTTCTGCAAGAGCACAGATTCATTAGCATGGCTTTTGCAAAACAGCAAAATCTTGGGATGGCTACTGCATTGATACTGCTGCTAGCACTTCAAAAGTATCTGCTATTTAGCACTATTGTACTACACACGGGGAACAGATGTGTAGCAGTTCAGTCATAAGTGCAGAATGAGATCTACTCTATAAAATACATTTTGACTAGCTGCTGGCACTCCAGCAGAGAAACCATCTTTATAGCAATCAGTTACAAAATCCCCTCTCTGTAAAATAACAGCAGTGACACTGCGCAGGATGATTGCACAAGCCCGCAGAACTATTCTGTTACAGACTCACACACAATGTGAAAGGGCAGAGCTTGAGACTACAAACAACACGGCTACAAATATGAACACACTTGATAATTAATCTTATTTAATGTTTAAAAATCTCTCATAGGTTTTTAATTAAGGCTAAGAGGATTCAAGTGGTGGTTTTGCTTTTATACAGTGTATGTTTACCATTAGATTAGTTCTGGTTGATTGATGTGCATACACTAGACCTTGTTCAGAGCCTTCTGCTCAAAAAGTACACCCCATCCACTTCTTCTGGAACATACCTCAGCCACAATTAGCTGCCGTGCATTTATTTTCTTGGAAGGACTGTTTATTTTAATTATCTTTACATCAGCAATGGGCAAACTAGTTCAGTGATTATTATATTTCACTTCAAACTTTGTCCCTTTTTAGAAACAAAGGAGACAGGGCCTTTGCATTTTGTGGTTCAGAAGCAGTGGGGTAACTTGTTTTGCTTCCTAGTTAACAGTCACAATCCTGACACTCCCCTGTTCTGAGCCACAACAGAGGCTAGAGGCTTTGCCACACTTTCTAGCCACACTTGCCTCTGAGCCATGCAGCCCTGTCCACGTGGGATACTGAAACCAGGCTGCAGCCTTGCTAGCTCCAACCAAGTTTGAAAAGTTGTCAAGCGCACCTAAAGAGCTGTGCTTAACATCTGTTTTCCAACACAGCATTCACTAGCCTAGCTCTGATCTCAGTGTGGTCAGAGACACAGTGTGAGTCTATTTTAATTGAAACACATTTTAAATACAGCCTGAAAGCAAAAATCTGCATTTATCACTTGGTGCTCTACTTACAGGGAATGGGGCAAGTGCATGTCACTTCCCGCATTGCTGGTGAGTGCCCGCTGCCATTCTGCCAATATAGTGCAGACACACTTTGTGGCTTTTATTAAGGAGTGCCACTGATATCTCCCATCCATGCCAGGCAATTTGATCATAACCCCAAGTGGCAAGTCACACCCTCTCCAGCCCTTGAACCACTGGGAGGCAGTCAGTGATTCACATCTGGATCTCTTGAGAATTGACAGTAAAAATCCTGACTGATTTTTGAATTGACACACTGCTGGATTGTGAAAGAAATTCCCCAGGTCTTTTTCCCAATCCAAAAATACCCAGGCAACACAGGACAGGATTGCACCCCTAGGTCTCTTCTGTGGTTAATTTTATTGCCTACTAAGAATATAGCAGCAGTAAGAGCCTCAGAAACTTTCCAGTTTCAAATGGAACCAGAAGCCCGCGTTGCTCAGTGGGGCTATTTTTAGGTCTATCAATGCTTTTCTGTAAATGCATGTAGTAATGACTTGCTGAAAACCCAGGCTATTTGACATTGTTTTGAAGTTCAGGCTGTCTTCAAGGCCTTTACCTTCAATTTCACATGTTGGAAGCCTTTCGAGTCTGGTATTAATAATAAATATTATTGCCATGCATCCTTATTTTTTGCTTAATTTAATTACAGAAAATGTAATAGTCTTATGAAAACAATATATGAGTTTTCAAACCTAATTAACATGATACAAGTGCACAGGTCACTAAAACAGTTGTTTTATCTGGAAACCTTCCATGCAAACAGATAAAAACAAAACTGCATTTAATTCAGCAACTTCAGTTAAAAGTCAAATCAAAGATGATTAGTTCTGGCCTGGGGGTGCTGCCTTCCTGGTAATAAATACTTTCCTTTTGTCATGATTTTAGAGAAAGACAGAAATATGCAAACCCTATCAAAGGTTTCTAGGTACGTCCAAGTCAGCCATGACCAGAGCTTAGCCATAGCCCAAGCCAACCAACTCACTAAGGAGAAAATCAACCCAGATGTAATAAAATGTTTTATCAGCTTACACTGAGTTTTATTTTTAAGGTAAATTGTTCTCCACCTTAAAACACACAATTCTGGAGCCAGATCCTGCAATGATTGCATGCTTGAGACTCCAATTAAAGACAAGAATTCTACCTTCAGTGGGTTTTCAGGCTTAAGTCCTCTCTATATCTCTCCATTTTACATTTGCTCTTCTGTTCAAATGGATCTTCCCTTATGTTCTGCACCAATTTGCATTTATTGATTGATCTACTGCTTTCATTTCCTCCAGGCAGATAAGGGGAAGCAATTCCTTCTTTTCTTAGAAGAGAAGAAAGTGACCCTGGTATCTAAAATCTCATATGTCTTCTGACATCTATACTTCGGAAACATTTGCCAAGCAAAATCTGTCTAGTGATGCAGTCAGCAGTATAAGAACTTCAGTGATAGGTACTAAATACCTGCACTGATGAACAAGTGCCTGAAGACCCAAGGTCATAGTTATAGAGTCATAGAGAAAACCTGCCAGAGTATATCTCGTCTAACCCCCTGCCTGAGGCAGGATCATGCCTATCCAAACCATCCCATACAACCATAATCTAAACTCTACATAAAACTATCCACAACTCAGACACAACATAGACCTAACTTCCTAACCTGCCATGGATAAAGCAGAGGAAACACAGCAACCAATATCCTGCTTCTGTAAAATGCTATCAATATATATTCAAGAGGTTCCTGGTAGAGGGACATGCCCCCCGCTATAGAGAAAGTCAAAAACTCCCCACAGTCCATACCAATCTGGCCAGGGGGAAAAATTCCTTCCTGACCCAAACATGGAAATCAGTCAGACCCTGAGTGCAGAGGCAAGATCCTCTAACCAGGAAGCTCCAGCTTTGGTCCCAACAGGAGAATCAGCATACCCCAGTTGAAATCTCCAGTCTTAGCAGTAGCCAACATTCAATACCTGTGGAGAGGCTTAAAAACACCCTGACACATATAATAAAAAAGAAAGGGGGGGGAAGGAGGGGCAGAGCAACCAGCAAAGCCCAAAAGCATGGGAAATACCCAAGGATAGAAAATACGCATACCCATGCCTAGATCACCCCTGACTAGTAGTTAGCCAACTTCTTGAACACCTCTAGGGATGGAGAGTCCACAACTTTCCTAGGAAGTCTGTTTCACTGCATCACTATTCTCACAGTAAAAAAGTTTTTCCAAATATCCAATCTAAATTTACTTTGCTGTAACTTCAAGCCATTGGTCTGCATCCTCCTCTATGCAGCAAGAGAGAAAAGGTGTTTTCCTTCCTCTTTCTGGCAACCCTTCAAGTATTAGAAGACTGTTGTCATGTCCCCTCTTAAGTGCCTTTTCTTCAAGCTGAACATGCCTAGCCCCTTCAGCCTTTCCTCATATGACTTGCCTTCCAAGGCCTTGATCATCTTTGTTGCCCATCTCTTTGGACCCTCTCTAACTTCTCCACTTCCTTTTAAAATGTGGAGCCCAGAACTGCACACACTACTCCAGATGAAGCCTAAGCAGTGCTGAGTGGAGAGGCTCCATCATCTCTTATGCCTTGCACCTAATGTTTCTGTTGATGCAGCCCAAAATTGTACTGACCTTTTGTGCAGCTGCATCACACTGCAGACTCATACTAAATCTGTGGTCTACCAAGACTCCTAAGTCCTTTTCCAGAGAGCTGCCATCCAGCCAGGTGTCCCCCATTTCTATTTTTGACTATTCCTCCTGAAGTATAGCACCTTGCATTTGTCTGCATTGAACTTCATCATGTTAGCTCTAGCCCAACTTTCCAATTATTAGTATAATTATTATATTTGTATTGAAGGAGCACATAGGACCCTCAGCCATGAATCAGGACTGCACTGTAATAGGCATTCCATTGAAAACAACAAAATAACAAAACAAAAAAGATGGCCACAGCCGTCCCAGCCACACAAATCTTCCACTCTAAGATAGCCATCAGGAACCCAATGTTTGTCTTGCTGAAACACAGGCAGAAAGGAAATGTTTCCATGATACACGTGACAAAGTACAATTCTTATGGAATGAGGCATCTAAAATAGGGCAATTATATACTAACACTACCCTCTGGAAACAATAAATGAAGTTTGGTGGAATTATAGTGTGTCGTATTATTTCCATAAAGAATATTTGGGCTTAATTGTTGAATGAAACCCAGAAGCTGATTATGATACTAAGCACCTTTGAAGTATTTTATAAGTATTAATTAGTTATCACAAGCTTCCTAGGAATATTATTGTCTCCATTTTACCAACGGAAAAAATGAGGAAAAGAAGTGGCTCTGTGAAGGCACTAAAAGGAGTGGCAGAGCCAGGATTACAGTTCCTGACTACTAGGACCAGGAACTGCAGCCTATTTGGTCTCCTTCATCTTGTTTTGTCAGGATGTAAGGTCCAATACTACAGGTGGAATATTTAGGAACTGCCCTGATCTTCTTATACCCATGCCAAGTGAACTTACTAAAGTTCAAAAAGAAATGCAAAACACTTGCATTTCCTTTTGTCTCAGACCAACACAGCTACCAAATACACCCCTTACTGAAGCTCATCATTTGTTCAAATGAGGATGAACTACAAGTTCATCATCTGTACAAATACCAGCTCCTAAAGCAATTCTTTTGAGCATTAATGACACAGAAGCAACAAAAAGGTCTGCCTCTGTAACAGCCTCTTTTGTGGTAGTCCGGGTTTGGTGATTTCTGCCATATCTCCACCCCCATGACTGACTAGACTTCCACAGTCCTAGAATTTTCAGACCAAGTGATAGCTGCAGAAGAGCTGTAAAAGCAACAAAATGTTAAAAACAACCACCACCATTTGCATTTCTTCATGTACCTCAGTCTGAGGATCTAAGTGATTTACAAACAAGAATCCCTTACCCTTATAATACCCTCTATACAAGAGGCATTGTTATTATCAAATGGATAGGGCAAATGGATATTTGAAAGCAGTCATAGAAACAGATCCCAGAACTCAAGATAAGTTTCTCTATTCCTAAATCAAATGAAAGTTTTAAATTCAATATACAGCTTCCCATCTATTTCAAACTTTTTGAGGAGCTCAAAAATGTAACCTACTAACATTATTCCTTCTCTTACAGAAAGAGAAGGAAAGTTTTTCCACTAAGTCTTGAGCTCATAGGTTTTTTTTAAAAAAGCAAGACTTTTTTTTTCAGCATTCACAGTTAATTCATAACAAAACTGTCAGTTTTATAGGAGCACATAACAGTGTGAGGGCAGATTGTAGATGAGGGCAAATTTACACAATGAAACCAAATAGGACTTCCCCAAACAAAGACAAGTCATATGGTCAACAGCTGTGACTGAGGAGTATTCTTATGTAATCTGAAAAGTAGTAATAGTCACCTTTTCCTGTGTTCCTATTTCAGCAGCAACTAAGTGATAGCATAGAAGTAAAAGAAGAAAGGCTATTTTACTTTGGGGAAAAAAGTAGCAGACAAAAAATAGCTAAAGGACAAAGAAAGAGAAAAAAATCCAAAATAAAAAAGCTTTAAATAATCACACTTCAGAACATGTAGGTTATAATTTTTTGAGACAAAAATTGTAAATTTTTGTTTATATTGACTAGTATTATGAGATTAGTAAGATAACAAAAGTGCATTGAGACCACAATATTGAAACCACAATAAAACTTTTAGCTTCTCTCATTCCTTGGCATCTCAGACCAGCAGAGACCCCCTATGCCTGAAGAAGGGTGACTGCACCCGAAAGCTTGCCAGGAACTTTTTTCTAACTACTCAGTTGGCCTAGTAAAAGATCACATCTACTCAAAGAACTTTGCCTGCCTGAGACCACAATAGGCAAGCAAGGTTCTTTGGGTATATGTATCTCTTCTTTCCCAAGCTGCCACAAACTCTGAAAGCACAATTCAAACCTCTGTAATGCACAAAAAGCAAAGGTATTACATACCTGGGTACATTGGTATACACTACAGGGTATCTTGTCTTGCAAAACAAGGATGGTGCATATTCTGAAGAGAGACACAGTTAGCTGTGTTTTTCTGGTGAAGTAGAGAGCAGGGTAGATTTGTACCTCAGTTACTTTATAAGGTGCAAATATACCCTACCTTCTATCTATTCTGCACCCAAGCAGCCAGCCTATATTGCCTCAGTCACCCCATGAAGTATGGTCCAAGGTTTATCTCCCATTGAGACATCATTTCATAGCTCCTGGGTTTCCTTAGCACCTAAGAAGAACATAAATGTTGCGGCTATTCAGAGGAGTAGAGAGGAAGGGATCAATTTTGTTTAGAGAGAGTTTCCTTAGGAATAAAAAAAAATTGTGAACAATCTACCAGCTGAAACAGGAAAATACAACCTATCAGCTGAAACAGGAAAAACCAGGAAAATACAAGATTGGAAAAGGGCCAATGTTGTGCCCGTCTTCAAGAAAGGGAGGAAAGAAGACCCAGGAAACAACAGGCTAATCAGCATGACCTCAATCCCTGGGAAGATTTTCGGGAAAAAAATATCAAAGAAACCATTCTTGACAGGCTAACAGAAGGCAACATTCTGAGGGATAGCCAACAAGGGTTTGTTGCAAGTAGGTCTTCATAGATTTCATAGACATTACGGCTGGAAAGGACCTCAGAAGATCATCGAGTCCAGCCCCCTGCCCCAGAGGCAGGAAGTCAGCTGGGGTCATAGGATCCCAGCAAAATAAACAACCAGATGTCTCTTGAAGGCTTTCAAAGTAGGTGCTTGAACCATCTCCAGCACCAGTCTATTCCAAACCATGGGGGCTCAGACAGGAAAGTTCTTCCTTATGGCCAGCCTGAAATGGTCATGGAGTAGTTTGTGACAGTTTGACCTTGTCATCCCTTGGGGCACGCTGGTGAACAGATGTTCCCCCAGCTCCTGGTGAGCACCCCTGATAAACCTATAAGTGGCCACCAGATCACCCCTGAGCCTGCACTTTTCCAGGCTGAATAGGTTCTCAGCCTCTCATCATAAGGTCTGTTTCCCTGACCTCTGATCATGCGTGTGGCACCCTCTCAAGCTTCTCCAAATCCTTTTTGAATTGTAGAGCCCAAAACTGGATGCAGTACTCCACTGTGACCTCACCAAAGCCAAGTACAATGGGAGAATGATGTCCTGGGATTTGCTTGAGAAGCATTGATGGATGCAAGCCAGCATTTTGCTTGCTTTGCTAGCAGCAGTATCACACTGAAGGCTCATGTTCATCTTGCGGTCAATCATGACCCCCAAGTCCCATCCATCCATAGTGCTAGCCAGCATAGCACTGATGAGCCTATAAGGATGCTGCAGGCTTTTCTTCCTTAGGTGGAGAACCTTACATTTTTCAATGTTAAACACCACCAGGTTCTTGTCCGTCCATTTCCTGAGCCTGTCAAGGTCAGCCTGGATCATCCTCCTGTCCTCCCGTGTGGATGTTTACCCCAGAGTTTGGTGTCACTGGTGAACTTGGCCAGTCTGCTTCTGGTACCAATGTCCACATCATTAATGAGGATGTTAAATAGTATAGGCTCAAGGACAGAGCCTTGGGGGACCCCACTGGTCACAGTGCACCACGATAATTGACCCAGCGATCTTACCAGGTACCTTCCAGCCCTAATGTCTATGAAATCTATGAAACAAAATAGGTGCAAAATGCCTCAGGGCTGCAACTGTTTTTCTGTGCTGAATTTAAAGGTCCAGGCCCCCCAGAAAAGCATGCTGGGGGAAAATTACTCAAAAGAAGGGAAGCCAACAGCAGGAAGAGTTAATATCTGCAAGGTATAAGAAACACAGGGAGATTGCTGTATCAAAAAGGGTTGTTCCTACATGCTGATGCTATGTATCCATAAGATCTTTTCTTCCCTGTGGTAAGACCTCTATAAGGTGAATTCTATTAGGTTCACTTTGCTGAATCTCTATGGAATAAAATTCACTTTGGAGCTGAGGTTCAAGTGAGCTGTTTCCAAACTTTGATGCCAGAGATCTTCAGGGAAACTAAAGTCTTATGTTTTACTGGCCTCTTCACAGAAATGAATGGCCCCAAGCCTTTGACACCCTTAATGCAGCTCCTTGCTGTTTTATCACAATTACCTACTGTGACAGTAGAGTTGCAACCCAGTGAGACTCCCTCTATATGTTGAGCTAAAGATGAAGCTGTATATTGTATGGGAGGGTGGGGGGTGGGTGGGAGGTATCTGTGTGGGGGTGGTTGTGGAGGATTTCGGAGGGCTCTGGGGTGTGTGTTGGGGGCTGTGGGAGGGGGTGTGTGAGAGGATTTGTGGGACCTGTGGGGTATGTGTGTGTGGGGTGGGTGTGGGGGGAGTGGGTATGTGCAAGTGGGTGGGACTGTGCCCAGTGCAGCTGTGGCGGGGGGAGTGAGCTGCAGCTGGGCAGCTCCTGCCCTAGTGTGTGGGGCTCCATCTCCAGTTCCCATCTGCCTTCCACCCACTCCACCCACCCGTGGTGTGATGAATAGCCACCTGCAGGTGACCAAGTGGGTGGAAGGCAGCTGGGAGGTACAGCCAGAGCCCTGCACACTGTGGCATGAGCTGCCCAGCTGCAGCTTCCCCCCACCCACCAGGAGCTGCACAACAGGGGCAGGAGGAGGAGGAGGAGCCGCTGGAGGTGGGAGAATCCAAGCAGTACCAGTACTCAGGCGGTTGCAGCCTCACCAGGAGCAGACCCACTGGGAAGCTGTGTGTACTGTCCCAGATTGTCCAGTGGGCAAGAGCGCAGTATGGCCTGCCCCAGGTAGGAGCAGGTGGGGCTCAGCCCCATGAAGAGTGTCACAGGCCAGATCCAATCAGTTGGCAGGCTGTATTTTGCCCACCCCTGAGCTAGGGTGTTATAGGAAATTCCTATTTATAGTTTGTGAGTGCCCAGTTCAAGTTCCAGTGTATCAACAAAGAAGGTGGAGCCATCAAATAGGCACAGAGAAGGAGCTAATACTGTTTGGTAGGGCTGTGAGAAATTTCACTGGCTGTTTTGTTTTGATGCTGTTTCAACTTGTTTCGAGCCTGAGACAGCAAAATTGAAATGAAATGAGGTCAGTCAAAACATTTTGAAAGTTCTTAAATGTTTTAAGTTTTGAAGCTGAAGCTGGGCTAGCCTGCAGGGAAACAGAAAGTAAGGAGAGGGAGGGAGAAGAGAGGGGAAGGACACAGTGAGGGCGCACCTTAACACACATGCTGGAGAAGAAGCTTCTGCAGGAGAGGAATGAAAGTCTCTGTCACTGTTTGGCTGCCTGAGATGATGCTGGTGCTACTGTGCTGCTCACTATGATATTTTATACCTCTTGTCATTTAAAGTGGTGGACTGGAGATGTAGGGGAGGAGGAGCAGTCATTGGGTACACTACCATGTCATCTATAGGCCCCAGCACCAGTGACAGCATGCCTTAACACACACACACAGTCACACATCATGAGTTTTGCTTGTCAGCAGATTGAGTTACAGTTTCCCAGAAATTTCTGCACCTTGAAACTTGGCAGGCTTCATGCCCTCAGTAGGGGCTAGCACCCCTGATGTTTTCATCCAAACCTGCCAAAAAATGACAAAGTTATAGGCAGTTTTGTACTTCCCCATTATAGCTTAGGGGTGAAATGTCAAAACAGCGTTGAAACAGCATCGAAGCAGTGAAACAGTTTTGATGAAACAAAATGGAACAGTGCTTTCAAAATGAAACAAAACTCGAAATGAAACACTGTCCCGTCAAAATGGTGAAACGGAAGTTGAAATGAAACGGCGCTGTTTTGTACAGCCCTACTGTTTGGACTACCTAACTCCCAAGTTTATTTATTAGACAATAAGAATCTGCTCTGCTGCCCCTAGCATGCCCTCATTTCCCTGATGAGGAACCAAAATACACAGATTCAGGGTAAAGGAACTTCCATTGGTTGAAAAGAATGCCATGGAGGCACTTCTTTCTCTCTCCCCATATCACCTTGGGACACAACACACGTTGTTTCTAGCTGGTTCACTCTATTCATAGCATTTCTGTTTCCTGCTCAAGTCAGGGGCCCAAAGTGCTGAGTAGAACAAAGAAGTGAAAGGAACTGCAGTAAAGTTTTCAAATTCAGGTAAAGTTTGGGGTGGAAAAAAAATTGCTACAAAGCATCTCCTCCAACCCCAGGGAAAGCTAGAAATGGAAGTGATCAGACTCAGTGTTGGGATTTCAGGCTACAGGAGCACTGAGGGGCTGAATCTGACAGCAATGAAATTTCATGAGCTGCTCTCAAGAGATTTCTGCTCAGAATGACAGAAACCTCAAGATTCTGGCCCTCTTCCAAAGCAGAATTGGATTTTTAAAAAGACCCATTTTTGGATACAACTCTGAATCAAAACCACAGGGACTTGACACAAAATCCTCCTCCTCCCCCCCCTAAGACCTGGCATGCTAGGGGGCTTCAAGGGGGTTTGTTTAGAAATAAAAACTTGAGTTTGTCAAATGCAAGGAAACCTACCTAGGGAGCAAGCCCTGGGTCTGCTGTCTCTCTCTCCCTGAAATACAACACACTCACAAAACTCAGAGGGTCCCTATTATCTCAGTGCATATTTGTGTGAAGATGGGACAAAGTTGGAGAGAAGCAGAGATCACTATTCTGAGAGTATGTCTACATGGCAGACACCTCTGTAGTGTAGAGATATCCAAGCATGCTTGGGTACCAGAAATGGTAAAGCTACAACTGCATACAGATCCAGGTGAGCTACTATGTAAATTAGCCCATGCAGAGCTTGGCACTGCTACAGCTAGACTGCATCCAGGACCAGAGGTAATTCATATAAAACTGGTATCTCCAGACGTAACTGTAGTCTGCAGTTAAGGCATATCCTGTGTATTCCTTGCTCTTGGATCCAGCCATAAGGATCACCCTGGACTTAGGGAAGCTTTGGGTGGAAAGCTTGCTGGACCCTTGTTAAAATATAGTTTGGAAGCAGCTGAGGAGATGGAATGTGCTGACTTACAGCCCCCAGGGGATGCATGAGCTTGCAGGAAGTACAGCAGTGTTGGAAGAAGTATGCATAGCACTCTAAATCTGCTCCTTCTGTCCCATGGGTTCACAATTAGGAGAAACGGAGTAAGAGACAGAGCTAGAGGCCTCTTCTTTATATGGGGTAACCATACATAAGGTAATATCCTTTTCAGTCCCAGGCCTTGCCATTAAATGCATGGGGTATTCTTATGATGGATGGATGCACTGTACAGTATCGTTCAACTACTGATCATCCCAAACCAAAACGTCAAATCCTAAAAGCCTTAAATTTAGATGATTGATGGTGAAGCTGAATTGTACAGAGCAGGGGCCACCTTTAGTCTAATTAGGGATGGGTCTGTTCCAAGACTCTACTTTTGAACCTCAAATACACTTCAAATTCTCTTTTGGGGGCACACATGTGTAGAAGGGGGGGAAATCTGGATTCAGATTGCACATTTTCACTTGGGACTATTTCAAGTTTTAACAATACACAAGTGATGTTAAGTGGAGGGGTTTGGTTTTTTCCTTTCATTTTTTTCTTTATGAAAAGTTCTCAATACACAGAACCTAAACTATGCTCAATATAGAGCCTAAACTATGCTTAGGTTAGCTTAGGGGTAGGCCATTATTTGGGCTGGAGGGCCACTGAAGGAGTTTTGATGAGCTGCTGCACAGTCGGGAGAAGTGAGGCACTGACCCGGCCCACAGCAGCTCACCAAAACTCCTTAAATGGCCCTCCAGCCCAAATAATCTCCCACCCCTGAGCTAACCCAAGAAAAGTTAAGGCTCTGTGTATTAAGAACTTTTCATAAAGAAAAAAAGGCAGGGGGGGAAGCAACCCCTGACCCCCCACCTAGGATGCTATGATGGAGACGGGCCTGGGTCCCCCACAAGCAGGGCACACTCAGTTGGGCATATGAGATGGAGATGTGGGCAGGAAGAGAGCATCATCTGGGAGTGGGACAAGTGGACAGGGATGGGGCTGAGGCCAGAACTGAGATCATGGGGCAGTGACAGCATGGGCTGGGGCCTGAGCTTGGGCCAGGGTTCCTGGGGAGCAGGGCTGGGTAGCAACCCTGACAGCAGCAGCCAGAAAGCACAGCTACCATCAGGGCTGCCAGGAAGGTGAGTCTAGTCAGGCACTGCCCCCGCCACATGCAGGATCATCTGCACGCACCATGGCCTGAGCTGTCCCCGACACCTGGGCTGGGCAGGGCCCAGGGACCCCCTGTGGGCCAGACAGAATCCTTTGGAGGGCTGGATCTGACCCACAGGCCATATTTTGTCCACCCCTGAGTTAACTACAGGGACATCAATGAATTTGTGGTATTGCAGACACAAGTGGACACAAGTGAAAAGATCTATCTGGATGAAATTCTGGCCCATGCTAAAAAGACTGGTAGCGAGGATTTAGCTAGGGAGCTTCTGGAGGGGTTGGATGTATTCAAGTCAGCCAGTCTGGATGATCTCCACCCTAGAGTTTTAAAGGAACTGGCGGAGGTCATTGCAAGTCCCCTGGCACGGCTTTACGAGCACTCGTGGTGCTCTGGTGAGGTACCGGAGGACTGGAAGAGGGCCAACATGGTCTCCATCTTCAAAAAAGGCAGGAAGAAGGACCCGGGAAACTATAGGCC
>NW_017728947.1:91742232-91763046 GCF_001723895.1 Crocodylus porosus
AGGACTTCCCCACCGTGATGCAAGATGGACTCGAGGGGAATGCCTCCAGACCTCAGGTTGGGGAGGACTGGGTTAGAGAGCTTCTGGAGGGGCTGGACATGTTCAAATCAGTGGGTCCAAATGCTCTCCACCCCAGGGTGTTAAGGGAGCTAGCAGGGCTTATTGCAGGGCCCTTGGCATGACTTTATGAGCGCTTGTGGTGCTTGGGCCAGGTGTCAGATGATTGGAAGATAGCCAATGTGGTCCCCATCTTTAAAAGAGGGAGGACCTGGGAAGACCTGTCAGTCTTACTTCAATCCTAGGGAAAGTCTTTGAGAAGATCATCATGGAGCACATCTGCAATGGGCAGGCCTCAGGGATGATGCTCAAGAGCAACCAGCATGGTTTCATTAGGGGCAGGTCATGTCAGACCAACCTGATTGCCTTTTATGATCAGGTCACAAGAGCCTTGGATGCAGGTATTGGTGTGGATGTAGTCTTTCTGGACTTAAACAAGGCCTTTGACACTGTCTCCCACCCCATCCTCATTAAGAAATTGGGTGATTGTGGCATTGGTGCCTATACAGTCAGATGGATTCCAGGTTGGCTGAAGGATCACACTCAGAGGGTGGTGGTGGATGGGTCATATTCAACCTGGGGAGCAGTGGGCAGCGGAGTCCCCCAGGGCTCAGTCCTTGGGCCTGTACTGTTCAATCTCTTTACCAGCGATTTGGATGACAGGGTGAAAAGCACCCTGTTTAAATTTGCTGATGATACCAAAATCTGGGGTGAGGTGAGCACACTAGTAGGGAGGGAAAGACTGCAGCAAGACTTGGATAGGTTACAAGGGTGGGCTAGCAAAAACAGGATGTGCTTCGACACTGACAAATGCAGGTTGCTGCACTTGGGCAGTAGTAACCAGCAGCACACTTATAAGATGGGAAACTCCCTTCTTGAGAGAACAGAGCCAGAAAGGGATCTTGGAGTCACTGACTCCAAGATGAACATGGGCCGACAATGTGAGGTCACGGTTGGCAGGGCTAACCGGACCTTGTCGTGCATCCACAGGTACATCTCTAGCAGGGCCAAGGGGGTGATTCTCCCCCTCTATGCAACACTGGTCTGGCCACAGCTGGAGTACGGTGTCCAGTTCTGTGCGCCCCACTTCAGGAGGGATGTGGACAACACTGAGAGGATCCAGAGGAGGCCACCCGAATGATCCGGGGACTACAGGGCAGACCCTACAATGAGAAACTACGGGACCTGAACCTGTTCAGCCTTCACAAGAGAAGGCAGAGGGGGGACCTGGTGACAGTCTATAAACTCACCAGCGGGGACCAGAAGGGTTTGGGAGAGACCTTGTTTCCCCTAGCACCCCCTGGCATAACAAGGAATAATGGCCACAAGTTGTTGGAGAGTAGGTTTAGAGTAGACATCCGTAAGAACTACTTCACAATTAGGATGGCTAGGATCTGGAACCAACTTCCTAGGGAAGTGGTGCTGGCTCCTACCCTGGGGGTCTTTAAGAGGAGGCCTGATGCCTACCTAGCCGGGATCATTTGAGCCCAGTTTTTTTTAATCCTGCCCTGGCAGGGGGTCAGACTTGAAGATCTACAAGGTCCCTTCCAACCCGACTTCTATGATTCTATGATACTACACTCTCCCATTTAGTGTCATCTGCAAACTTGCTGAGGATGCACTCCATCCTCTCTTCAAGGTTGTTGATGAAGCTATTGAACAAAATCAGCCCCAGGACCTACCTCTGGGGAATTTTACTTGATACCAACTGCCAACCAGACACTGAACCATTGATTACTATACTTTGTGCTTGACAATCCCTCCAATTTTCTAGGCACCTTACAATCTATTCATCCAATACATACTTCCTTAGCTTCTTGCAAGAATGTTGAGGGAGACCACATCAAAAGCCTTGCTAAAGTCAAGGATCTTGTGAATCATGTTTTTTGCGCACCTAACCGTGTTAACATTGCATGGTTTCTCAGCCAAGTACAACCATCCCTTGGAGTTCACAAAGGTACTAGGACCACTGCCTATCACAGTGACCAACATTGTCTCCTCGTTCTCCCGGCCATCAGCATTTGTTCATCTCTTGCCTCTTGTCCTATATTACAAGTACTTTGCAGCAGCAACTCTCCCTTTGTTCTGTGTTTGTATAGCACCTAGTAGCATTCTAGTCTATGGCTGGGGCTCCCAGGGACTATGGTAATATAACTAATAATAAAGATTTTGTGCTCATACATTTAGATTATCCAGAGAGAGACCACCTTCAGTTTCATTTTGCAAAGCTTTTTCCCACATTTTTTAAAATAATATGCTCCACTTTAACAGCTTATATAATTAAGTAGCTTCCAGTAGCGCTGGAATTACCTGGTTATCATAAGGTGGCCTTATATAGATATACCATAACATGCCTCACAATACTTTACAAATTTACTACAGATTAAAGTATAAAACTCTAATATTTGGTTTTACAAACTGCTGATATTCCACTCCTACCATCATTTCCTTTAAATCAGTATTGTCCTTTCCTGTAGGCCCTGCCTAGCCAACCTGAATTCTCATACCTTGGCTGCATATATGCCTTGCCCATTGCAAATAGCTTCCCATTTTGCTATCTTCAGTTCCAAATCTATCACACTGGACAAGTCTTCTGCCATAAAGCGGGATTCCTTGCCACATTTATGATAACCTGGAAAAAAAGAGCATTGTCCTGGGTTGAAGTATGATGCATTGTATCATATTCAAGTTTAAATCTCTATTTTACTTCTTAAAACTTAGCCTCCTGGAACAGGCTAGTATGTCTTTGCCAAACACATAGGTTGGACATAGATTCCATGCCCATATCTCTGCTGATTTGTTAACTTATACAGGGTCAACTGTCAGGCTAATGTGAGATCTGACTCATTGACAATTCTTTTCCAGAATAATGAACCATGCCATCTAACTTGCATTTTGATCTGACAGTCCAAACCAGCGAATTAGCATGTGCATGCCCATAGCCATTGTCTAGAATAGAATGGCCAGTGTATTTCACCTCATTCTGGACTCACTTGTTTAAAGATTAATGTTTTATATACCCCATTCTGTCATACAGTGAAAAAATCTCAGAACGCAAAGGGTATTTTCAAGGAGACCTTCATTCTTTGACTCATCATATTGGAAGGTTAGTCATAAATATACTTAATTTTATTAGAGTAAATCTAAACACACAATAGTTCCACTGTCTGCTCTCCACTTCGGGAGATTCCAAGACTGGATAATTTAGGAGCAGTGTCAAGTAGTGAGGATTCACAACACTGGGCGTGTCTACATGAGACATTTACTGTAGAGTTGCCTAATTAGCTCTGCAATAAACATCTTGCATCTACATGCTATTAGGATGTAGGAAACTAATAAACTCTGCAACAGGACAGCACTTGTAAATACAGG
This sequence comes from Crocodylus porosus, assembly GCF_001723895.1. NCBI lineage: Eukaryota > Metazoa > Chordata > Crocodylia > Crocodylidae > Crocodylus > Crocodylus porosus. The sequence continues at coordinate 91,745,662 of NW_017728947.1, forward strand.
TACTATTCTACTGTGGAGTTATTTACTGTGTAGCAATGCACCTGTAGACACTGACCTGGAGTAAATAGTGCCCAGTCAGCCCAGCCAGCAGGGATGCCACACTCCCGCCTACTGCCTAGCCACATGGCTCAGCAGTTGCAGGAGCTGCATGGCTCAGCCAGTTCTTCCATCAACTGATGCAGTCATCCACTGCCCAGTCCTGATCCCCTGCCCCTGCACATCCCCTCACAGCCTGGAGTTGCCCCTTAGACTTTGGGCCACACTGCCGCCACCATCCAGAACCTGGGGATTATCCCCATACCCTCTGCCAGCCCAGAGCTGACATCTGGATAGCTGCTGCTGGATCTCAGAGCCCCCCCTGGCTGCTGCAGGAGGGAAGAGAAAGTCAGGAGCAACCCTGGCCTAAACTGCTCCTCTCCAGCTCAATTTGCTGCTATCCTGGGTATATGTGTAGACACTGTACCTGGGAGTAATTTACTGCACAGCAATTTGCTCCACAGTTTTTTCAGTCGCATTAATTGAACATGTAAACATGCCCACTGATGCTTGGATTCTGTACACAAAATATGTGACTTTCAATAATCAGAACTGGCAGACAAGGTTCTTTGGGTGAATCTGATATCTTTTATTAGACCAACTTAAATAGTTGGAAAAAAAAATTAAGCAAGCTTTCAGTTTCAAACCCCCTTTGCCAGGCTGAGGAAGAAGAGTTTTTGAACCCGAAAGCTTGCTTAAAATTTTTTTTCCAACTATTTAAGTTGGCCTAATAAAAGATATCAGATTCACCCAAAGAAACATGTCTGCCTATGTCCTTAGACCAACATGGTTACAACCTATACCACTAAACAGAACTATAAGGGTGGGTCCCCATATGCAGTGGTGTGCAGTTTGTGGTCCCACAAACTGCTCTATGGAGACACAAACTGAAGCACAGGGAAAATAAAAATATGCACCATGCTGTAAATTTGCAGCATGGTGGCAAAATTTGCTACTAGGAAAACACAGTAGCAAAAAATACTCTGGGGAAAAAAGTGGCACAGAGCATGTCAGTAGCATGCACCAGAACAAATGGAGGGCAAGCCATCCACCTGTGCTGGCCCCACTCTCCCCTACCCCTACCCAGGACAATTTGGTGCCTGCTTCATGTGCAGAAGTGTGCAATAGAGAACAAAGCATCAGCACAAATTTGTGTGGCTGCTATTTGTGCCTCTACAAGTGCATGACTCTGCACACGAGGACCCACCCTAAGGGTACATTTAGATGAATGCACACGGGTGGTTTGTGGTACCACAGACCCATCTGTGGTGCAGCAAACCACATGCACCACACATGCAGATATTCACCGTGCTGCTAATTAGCAGCACAGCGGGCTTTTTTGACACCAAGAGGTCTCAATGTCAAAAAAACTGTGGAAGAAAACAATGTGGTGACGCACATGGCAGCAGTGTGTGCTGCCCAAAATCAGAGCGTGGCCACCCAAACCCATGCTTCAGCTACTGGCTAGGTTCTGCAGACCTGGATTATTGCTGCTGGAGCCCCAGGAAGGCCCCCAGGACCCCAGTTAAGGCTGCTGGGGCCAACCCAGATGCTGGCCTCAGCCTCTCCTACATCACCCAGGACAACTTGCCACATACCAGAGCATGCATGCAGGGCTGTTCCCAGGGAAAAACTATGTGCCACTGCTATTTGTCCCTGGGGAAACACGAGTGCAACTCATCTGGACATATCCTGAAAGTCCGAACAGTGAGTTTTTTTAAAGAGCAAGCAAATTAGCATCTAGAGAGCAACTCATCTACTCAGAATCAGTCCTTAAATTATTTTTCCACATTGCTCTGTGTCTAAACTAAGATTCTATCCCATACCTGAATTTAGGTGCAACTATATATCATTTTAGACTATTTTCAGGAAGTTCTAGCCAATAAGAAAGCCCAGTTCACATGGGTCTTAATTTATGCTATATGCATGCACTACTCCATAGGATTCAAAATCTAAAGGCCATGTCTACTTCAGAAAAATGGATTCTGCTTAGCTCAGGTGTATTCATTAAGCTTCATCTCACTTAAGGTATGTTCAGAAGTTTCTTTTTTCACCATTTAAAGTGCTTTATTGTTGTGACGCAATAGAAGTCTATGGCTTTACAGCACTTTCAAAATGGATACAATGCTTTAAATTAACCCTTGTTAAATGAGGTAGTAAATATGAAGCACTGTATTTTATAGCACTTTAGCCACCTACAATGCTTTAAATAACTTCTGTATGCTGGCCAAATTTCTGACTAGTGGAGAAGTCCAAGGAAGCTGCAGAGCGCCCCCTCCCACCTAGCCTGGGAAGTGCAGGGATGCTCAGAGCCCCTCCCCCACAAGAACCACTACACTTCTGTCATGTTTAAAAGTGCTGTAACTTTATGGTGCTGTAAAAAGTGATCTAAATTACAGCTCTGTGAAACATGCATGAAGCACTTCTGTACACATCTTAAGAGCTTTTCTTCCCCTTGAGGGAGCCAAAGTTGCTTTTCAATGACTGAGTCAAGGAAGGAAAGCACAGTGAATCCATGCAAGGATAATGCTTGGACAACTGTAATTTGCAAAGCCATATCCAACAACTGGAGCTGATTGACAATTTAAAAAACACTGTAAATCAAATCATGGCTGGGGGTGGGAGGGTGAAAAATTAAAATGTACACCAATTTTTCATCTTAATTGTTTTTATTAATTCTTTCCTTAAAAGGAAAACACCAGTTTATCTTTTTTCCATTTCTTTCATTTCTTCCCTTTCTCCTAATCAATTTCAATGATAAAACAGGAAAAAAACTGGGGGAAGAAAGGAAGGGGGAAGGAAGAAATAAAAGGGAAAGGAAGGGAGGAAGCCTAACAACTGAAAAATAAAAAAAAAAGAACAAAAAAGTTTGAAGAACAAATTTTTCACAGAACTTTGCTTTGTGAAATATGAATAATACTTATTACTCTATAAAAACATATTACTTTGCACCTAGATTTACTACAAACAAATATAATTTGGATTTAAACTGTTCATTGGCAAAATAAGGAATTCTTCCTTACCACTCCAGGTCCGCACAGCCTTTCATATCTAGCTAGGGACACTGTGGAGCATTTCATCTTTATTGTTTCTGTAAAATAGTATTTACTAGCACTAATTCTTGGTGCTGAACAATACACAGGAGAGTCCTGTGGCTGACTGCCTTGCAATACAAAACAGTAACAGGCAAGACAATTTTTTTTAAATGGAGATTTTTGTGATTTTGTTGTTTGGTTGGTTAAGTATGGGGCATTTTTTGCTTTTTCAAAATGCATCTATTGTGGACTTCAGGGCAAGCAGGGGAGAGCAGGGCAGGTGTTAAATTAAATCTGGATGGGTAGTAACTAATGGCTTTCAAATTGGTTTTGAAGAGGGCATTCTTGACAAAAGGATAGCTTGGAAGAATGTATGGAGAAGGGAATTGGAGAAGAAAATGAGTGGGGATTGGCATGACTGGCAGAGCTAGGGAAGCAACATAAGAGATTAACTCTGCAGTGTAGGTTGTGAAAAGATTTCAAGGCAAGCAGTACTATTCAGAAGTTTAAGCTTGAAACATTGCCTAAAAGAAAGCTTAAGGATGGAGTTAAAGAGGGTTGTGGCATGGTCAGATTAACAAACTAGGGTGAAAACTTTAGTAGTTATATTTTGGATGTACTTTTCTTTGAAGACCAGGAACTGAACAATATCATGTCTATGCATCCTTGAAGGTCACTTGGGAGGTGAATTTAGGTGGGCTCAAAAAGAGACCAGAATTGGGGCCTGTATCTTGTTTTGAATGGTGTTATGTGTATTGATGGCACTATACTATACAAGCAAGAGATAGGCCTGAAGCTTCAATGAGAAGCCCATTAGAAATTAGCCCCCCCACTCACCTACACTCCCCCTGGATCCGTATCCAAAGTCAGAACTATTCTCTATCTCCAATTTATATACATAATGATAAATAACAGGTATACATTAAGGTTGTAAGCCAAGGACCCTCTTTTTATTGTAGAAGTACAGTGCCTACCATAGTGTGGCTCTGATCCCTTATTCAGGCCTCTAGGGACTACGTCAGTATAGATTAATAATAACAACAAGATGGTCCTGAGGACAATATTCAACAAGAGGAAAATAAATCTTCACATATGTAATCCCTATATAGTAAAAAAAGAATTATTGTGTGGTTTCTGGAATATGTGGTCATATCTAAATGAGAGTTTCAAAGCCATTCCAGGAGGTTAAGTAAACATTCAAGTGTTTTTAAGTTCCATAAAAAAAGAAATTGCAGTACTGTTATCCCAGGACAAAGCTAAGATAATTCCTTTTGAAAGGGAGTTCTTTCTTAAAGAGCCTGGGACAAAAGGATTATATCCTCACTGAAAAGGAATTATGAAGCTTCCACAGCTGCTTTTAAACCATAAATGCATCTAGATCTAGTGGCAATTTGGGAGCTTGGATGAGATCAGGGAAAGACTGAATCTAAATTAAAATTAGCATGACAAATGATTTCTTAAACCAGTTTTCTGGGGCTCAACGCTGATCTGGGTTATACTTGTAATAAATCAGGATTGCCCCATAGATTGCAATGAAGTCAAAGAAGCTACTCCAGGATTTGCTCTAGCGTAACTGTTATCTAATCTGGTTTGCTGGAATTTCCAGTTATATATAAGTGAAAATAAATCAAGGCTGTGGGCTTTGGTATCCAAGTTAGATCCAAAATGATCCATGTATCATCTTTTAAAATGTGCCTAAACATTAATTTCTTAATCTGTTCTGAGAAATGGTTCGTTGTAATGTCAAAATAATACAAAATGGCTCACCGTAATGTCATAATATAAATTCCAATACCTGTTCTCGTGTTGAATTGTACCTTACTTCTCATGTCAGATTCTATCTGAAGTTACTGGGATTAATTCTGTAGTGAGATCCCCCTTACCAGGAATAGAGTGTCATAATCTAGCATAAAGTAGGCAGATATGTTCACAGCATTAAGGAAAAAAACTACTTTGGGAAGTTTTTACAGATGGTGTAGTTTAAGTTTTCAAAGTGGCTATGAGTGATCTCAAGTGAGTAAAAAATGAAGAAACTACCATTAAGGACTGTTGGCAAAAAATTAAGGGAGAAAAAATTATTAGGAAAAATATTGCCACCAGACCAAACAGGTTTTGCCAAGAACAGATTTATACGTGGTTTCAATAGCTTTAATCAATCTACAGAGTCTTGTGGATGAAATTTGTACCTATGAATGGGATGGAGATGAACCAGGCACTGGTGGGTAAGAATTTGTGAAAGTTTCACCACTGTAACCTCATCAATAACCTTTTGTCAAGACCTGTTATCTTGTTGTCCAGTGTCTCTGGGACAGATGCAGAATAAATCATGCTGAATTGAGCCAGATTGTGCAAAGGTTTCCTAAAATGTACAAATGCTCACTAGGGAATCAGCCCACCAAACTCCATTCTGCCTGAGACAGAGGCCTTGATTCAGCAAGTCTCCTCAGCATTTGTTAAAGTATTTTGTTGAACTAGGGCCTGAATTAGTTTTTGAAGTAATGGATGAAATCTTGGCTCCATTGAAATCAATGGAACCATCCCATTAGTTTTAAGTGGACCAAGAGTTTATCCTATCTCTAGAAGTAAAAGATTAAACTATTAGACCACTCTAACCTCCTGAATCTGGTCTACGGTATATACCTTGGCATCTTTGTTTGTATGTCTGACTCGCATACCAGCCAGTAATTGCAAAGGTCATGCAAAAATGCTTTAATTCATACCATGCAGCATCCCGACCCACAGACTGGTGCTCTAGCACCACAAGCTATTTTGTGTTGTGAAATGTTTTAATAGTAATGGAGCTATTTTTTAAAATATTAGAATACCAGCCAGATCAACTGTTTTCATCAGAGGGTCAACATTTTTTAATACTTCATATATCAGTTGATATCTTTACTTCAAGCATTTCTTGGTTTTGGAATCATGACCATTGTCCTATTTTATTGCCCATTTTATGAGGTTTGAAAAAAGCCTATTTACAGGGATTTCCTTTGAATATATTGTCTTAATTCGCTATCTGGTTACAAACCCAATCTACAGTCTTAACCAATGCATATGAAAGCCTCAAGAACAGGCTAAAATAACAGTTAATTCATTAAACTCAGAAAGATATGCACATTTTGTTGAAGAGAAAATGCCTTGTAAATTGTATTTAATGTTCATTGTATTCAATATTCATTTTTATTTTATATTAAAAAGTTCTGGGCTGATCAAATTGTTGCATATTTCTTTCTGGGTAAGTGGTAGTGAGTAGAGATTTCTGACAGTTGTATATTAAATGCAGGTGGCTCTGTGAATGCTATTTCTGTCTGATACACTACATTAACCATAACCTGCAATTTCTTCCAAAAGAACTGGAATGAATTAAATTGTTTAATAAAACCTTACTTACCTGGATAAACTCATTTCTAGTTTGCATTTAGGTTGCCTAATGCATCTTTCCAGATTGTTATTTGTAGCATAAAAAGCTAGAAGTGTTTATTTAGATAACCAAACATTGAGCTGTAATCCTGGTAACTGTTCAAGATTTATTTTTAAAAGCCACAGCTTTTTTATATATATTTCTTTGCCATATTATGAATTGTTATATATTTCATTCAGCATGAACTGATAACTTCTTTCCCACACCAAATCTAAAGTCAAGACTCATGAACATACCTTTCTGCATAATTTACATTTCATTGCACTTCTTTTGAACCCACCTAAAATATATATATTAAGTTTTAAGCACTAAAGAACTTGCAGAGGTTTTTTTGGTTATTCTGTTGTTTATTTTAAAGCAATACCATGGAAAAGTAAAATACCATATTATGGATTCCTATTCTTGTCAGATCATCTCCCACTGAAAGAAACTTAAGATTTTTTAATATACATAGAAACGATGCAAACAGGAAAGAAGTTCAATTTTATCATTTGTACAAAAAAAGGAATCATTCAATCTTTTAATGGTGAAAACATGGACTTAAAAGTTTATGGTATTAAGGCCATTATGTTAAATGGAAGGAGAAAGCACATTGGGGATTGAAGATGACTATTTTATCTTGTTTTTAAGGCTAAAACAAACCATAACAGTCTCCAGTGCTCAGAGTGGTTCAGAGGCAAAATGAAACCCTCTTATTTCAAGTATAGAATCATTTATATCCATAAGCAGATTAAATTTTAAAAGATCTCTCAGTCCCCCTGACCAAAGGAGCAATGTCATTGTTAGAAAACACACGCACTGGTTACCTTATAATCAAATTTTCACTGCTCTTTCTGACAGGTTTTTAAGTTACTTAAGGGATCTATTTATATGTGGAAGCATCAACATCATGCAGTAAATCCAACCACAACTCAGTCACATATTTTATTAAGTTTAAGTTCAGTGAAAGTGCAGAGTAAACTAGGGCCCTATGTCTCTCAGTTACATCTGATTTGCGGTTGCTATAAAAAGGCCCACATGCCGCTCTTCAGATGTGTTTTGGATTGAAAATAGGATTAATGTGCTAAAGTGTGATTAGAATGGTTAAACACGATTAATTGGAACAGACTTGTATTGCCAAGGGAGCTCCGCTGTTACTGGCTGGACTCCAGTTTACCAAGTGAACAAAGCAGGCCAACTGTCCAAGTTTTTCCATGTCTTTGCTTATGTGCCTTTTCCTTTGCATTTTCTCATAGCCAGCTTGTCTCAGAGCAGATTAAATACAGCTGAGAATGTTGGTCTAGGTCTGCAGCAAGGGATCCTGAGGGAATAAGCAGGAACCTCAGGCCCAGACTTGGCTTCTCCAGTGCTGGTTGAAAACTGCCATGCACCTAGGGCAAGGGTCCAGGTGGATCGACTAGGGAGTGGGAGTAATTTGGGGTTTTTAAAATGATCTATTAAACCCCTGAACTTTAATCAAGCTGCTACCATACTGACAGCCATGATTTACTTGCACATGGCTGTAATGGGTAAAAGGGGCAAGGACTAAGGAGTACAAGCACTTGTCCTGAGTTTTATTGAGGCTCCAGCAAATGTACACACATGCATACACCACTCACATTAACACAATGCCGTGTTTTTACTGCAGGCAAATTCCCGTGCATCTGACAGAAAATCTATTGTTTTTTATTAGGTATTTGACTGGACACAGAGCAAATCCTGCCCGTTCTCCACTCACTCCCCTTTCCTAAACACAGATTAAGGATTTAAAGCTTAGGTAATCAAAGCTTTAAACTGATCCTGCCTGGAGAAGTCAGAATGGTTTAGTATATTGTTCTAAAAACAGAAATACCTTAGTGGTTTGTTGCGCAGAGATATTAAAGTTCGCACAAATTAAACTCAGGAGTGCAGACATTTCAAGCTAAATACCAAGATGTAAGCAACTAAAATCTTCATAGCACTGAAACTCTGTTTGATTTTTTTTCCCAATAAAGAGTACAAGTCAAACACAGCAGGGCTGCATTTCTCTACACATGTGTCATCATAAAGTTTGCACAAGTAATATAGTTCTATTTGACAGCAGTCTTGGAAATCTTCCATAGTGCATAATATGTGTGTGCATGTGTGTGTACACTCATTAGTATTATATCTATCTAATCTATATAAGATAGATATCTGTGTGTCTGTGTCTGTGTGTGCGTGCATACATGCATAGTTGCTCTTTTATTCCAGTGTTTAGTGAAGATATGAGGACTCGAAGGATTGCTTCTCTTAGGGGAAATGAATTAATCAAGTCTTTGGTGCAATCCTCCTTATTTACAAAGAAAGGACACAGAGTCTTGTCTCTCTGAACACAGTAAGGACAGAAAGTAGTTTCCTGACCCACAATTTCCAGTTTGTCCTCCAGTCAGTTCTGTGTCCAAACAAAACTGCATCTGCGCTCCTCTTTGGGGCATTGGTCACAATGTCTTCTCTCGCTGTCAGTTGGAGAACCTCTCTAGCTTTCTTCTTCCCTTTCTCACAACCACAGCTTGCCAAAACAATTCCTTAGCTCCTGCCTTTGCAATCAAAGAACCTCTCAGCCTAAAGAGACCAGTTTCTGTTCACAACTTGCTGTGAGGCCTTTGCCTTGGATAATAGGAGTTTCTTGTTGCTTCTAGCTACCCTTATAAGAAGGGGCATTAAAGGTATGTCTGAACTGCCTCCTGAGTGAGCCTGGGCATGCTGCCAAGAAATAAGTCCCACCCCACTTGCCTTACTTCATGTGCACCTACACCCACAGTTTAGGAAGGGGGATGGCTCAAAGCATCCCTGAGTACACACTAAGGCACCAGGCTCAGGCTCTTTGCCTCAGAGCAGGCACAAGTGCATGGGACTAATTTCATAGTGGTATGGCCAGGCTAGCTGGGAAGTGGAGTTAGTTGTAATATGTCTTTTATTGTTTCTTCCACTTAGTCTGAAAGAATGGTGCTTACCACATCCACTGCATTTAACCAGTCTATAGACTGAAGGCAGAAAGCCAGCAGAATGTGAACGAGGGTGAACGTCGCCCTGGTAGGCAGCTGAAAGACAGAGTTTTCCACATGGGAAAAACTGGTCTTTAAGACTTCACCCGAAAAGAGGGCTCAAAACAGCTTACTTCCCAAGGGCCATGTCCAGATGAGAGTGGCTGTGCAGTATGTGGTGCCACAGACACATCAAAAAAACCCGTGCAAAATAAAAGAGCAGCACACATGGGGGCAGTGGGCATCACCCAAAACTGGACCTGGCCAGCCAGAGCCATACATCAGGTGCCACTGCTGCAGCCCCACAAGGCCCCCAGGACTCTGGGTAAGGCTGCTGGGGCCAGCCCAATGCAGTACTCACCCGGAGTAACTTGCCATGTGCCAGAGGGTGCATGGCACAGGCAATCCCCAGGTACAACTCACGGCAGCACAAGGTGGGCGCCACTAGTTGTCCCTGGGGAACCAAATGTCCACACTCATGTAGACATGGCCAAGAAGGGCATAGACTCCCCACCCTAACATTTAAAGGAAGAGACATGTAAGGATGCCTTCTGTTTACTCTAAATGCATACTCAAATAGGAACTTGCCAGCTTCATTCTAGGTTGGCAAGGCACTGAGGACTATATACCTTTAGCGTGCTGCAGCCAGGAGGGGTGAACTAGTATTCAAGTCCTCAACAGGCTTCCTCAGAAGAAAAGCTAGAATCTGTTTTGGGTAAACAGGAACATCCAGGCCAGGCTTAATGCTTGACTGTCAGAGGTGAAAGATCGTAGCTAAAGGGAGTGCTGCACGTAGTGGTGACCCTTCTAAACATGGCGGTTTTGCCTTAGTAAATTGATCCCGATACCTTGGGATTTTTAAGTATTATCTTCCATATATTTACTATAGAAAATACCTTTAATAGTATAATAATGTTACTGACTCATCTAAGCAAATGACATGTTTGAAGATATTGTAGTCTCATTGGGCACGTCTACACAGACACCCACTGCACAGTTGTTACTGTGAGTACTACATGACTGTGCAGTAACTGGCGGTACTGCGCTGTAGCATCCCAGCATGGTTGTCAAGCGGCACTTACCCTGCAGTAGCTCATTACTACGCAGTAGCTTGTTACTGCTGCACAGTAGCATCGCATCACAGTCTGTGCCCAGTGACGCTACTGTGCTGTAGTAATAAGCTACTGCGCAGTAAGCATCTCATGTAGATGTGGCCATTAGCTCCTGGAAGGGTTGTGTATGGCTCAAGAGCAAATGGCCCAAAATCTGCACTGGTGTCAAAAAGGTATGATACTCCCACAATGGTGCTCATTCCTTGGCCTGTGACGATCACAGCAACACAGCCTGAGAAAATCAAATGGCTATGACTGAAAGGCCCTACTTATTTTTCTGTCAGAGTAGGGGTAGACACATAAATGTCTCTTAGTCACAGAGCAACATCAATTGCATCCCACAAACTGTAACTCAGACCACAGAAAATTATATAGGGAAAAGGAAAATCCAGTCATTGAGGCTGGGAAGATATTGAACATTCAGAATCAAGGGACGGAGAGTTTGGGAAGAGGAGAAATGTCCCAGACTGTCCTCTTCTGAGTAAAGCACTAGAAGGCTTTCATAAATAAGCACTTAAAGGGGTGAGAATATATTTGATACACATAGGCTGATGCAACTTAGAGGGCTTTGGCTATGAGTGAAATACAAGATTCCAGCTGTGCACTTCTGCTGATAAATGCCCTTGTTTAAAATACTCACACTTTGCAACCTTTGCTAATAAAGAAAGTAAATGTTACCCTAGTTCCCTAAAGAGGAAAAACTGATCTGAGGTGGGGGTCCAAGGTGATTCCTCTAAGATTTCAGCTAAAGTAAACTGCCCATTTTTCAGGGTGCATAAGATAATGTTTGCATAGCATTTCAGAACAGAAAAATGCAGGACTGAGTCAGCATTGTTGTTTAAGTCTTAAGTCCAAAATAATGTTTCCTGACCTTCCTTTTACTTTTCTTCTTCCCTATTTCCTTCAGGTCCATTGAAGTAATTCTATTGGATGATTTTTACTGGCTATATATAGCACTTTTGTACCGTATCCATGCTTAGTCATACAGTCAAAGTTTTAAAATTCTCAAAAAGACCCTTCAACTAGCACTGGGCAAAAATTTTCAGTCAACATTTTTTTTCACTGAAAAAATGCAGATTTAGATTAAGTAACACTATCCCCAAATTTCATTCAATTATTTTGAATTGTTTCAGTTTTAAATTTTTGGTCCAAACTTGTCAACATGCTTTGACTTTTTAAAATGAAAACATGTTGATGCTTCATTTCAAAATATTTAATGATAATTCACTGCAGCAGAAATTTGTTTAAAGTTAAAAAAGCAAATAAAATGAATTGAAACCTTTTGTTTCAGATTATATAACTCATTAGTTTATCCCAATAAAATTTAGGTGGGGGGGGGGGGTTGTTGTTGATGTTATTCTACCAGAAAAAAAATTCACTTGGGGTTGGGCCCAGCAAATACTTTTTTAATTTTTCAGCTCAGTTCAGTAAAGTAAACATCCATTTTTTGCACAGTTTGACATTCATTAAACTCCACACAATAGTGGGACTAACTTTCACTCAGCCTTTACAGAGGAAGTATTTACAACCCCAGCATTCAAAAATCATGAGTCAGGCTCCCAAAATCTCCTAAGAGATCAGCTTAAAAATCATGAGATTTTTTTTTTTAATAAATCTTTCTGTGCTCTTCATACATCTTCTAGGCTTCAAGTCTTTAGTTTTCAACTTTCTGAGATTTCTTCTACTATAAGGGTTAGAAACTTACTCTTTTAAATTAAAACTTTGATTTCACATAATCACAAAACTCAAAAGTGCAATATACTCTAAGAAAAAACAACAAATATCAAAAACTGTCAATACTGAGACAGGCAACACTCCTATTAATGTGTACTGAAATTTCAGGCACATTTTCTTTAAAAGCCTTACTAAAAATTCAAAATATAATATATACGCTCAAAAAAGAAAGAGCTTTTATCAAATTCTACAGAAATAGAATAGAAACAATTCTACAGAAATAGAATAACAAACTCCTTCCTGTTGCCAGGGAAGGGGTTCTCAGAGATATGTGATTTTATGTTTTTACTACATTTTAAAGTAGAAGAAAATAAAACACTTTCCCCAAGATATTTGTTGCTGTTGCTTTATTTGTATGATTTCTGCATTGTTCTTATAAAAGGCACAATTCATTGTGATTAGAGAGAACGTAGGGTTGATTCTGTGTGCAAAAAATATCCTGCACAAAAAAAAAAATGGTGTAAACCAAAAATGCTCAGGGCTGTGAACAGAGACTTGGGCTCCCACCAGACTCTGCCCCTTAATTACTCACATATTTGAAGATTGGCCTATAGGTGATCTTTCTATTTTCGTTCTTTTAAGAAGAAATGATAAGTGATGTAGACACATATGAGTCTACTTATGAATCTATATAGGGTACATCTGTAAAACTGATCAGCAGTTTATTTCTAGATGCATATAACTAGCATATGCCTTATTTTAGCTATCTGCTCCGAAGTGGTCTGACTAGTCATTTCTTTACCAGATATACCACAGAACACTGAAATATAAAGGCTGATGAAGTAAGAGTGGTGTCGTGGACAGGACCTATGCTCTAAAATTCATACTGTTACAGAGTAATAGTGGTCCAATGGTCTTACGTTTGGGATCGGTCCCTCCTCTGTCACAGACTTCTTTTGAAACCTTGGTCAAATCTTTTAGCTTCTCTAAACCTCTATTCCCCCTCTGAAAATCTGCCAATAACATGAAGTATCTACCTTATAGGTGTGTCGTAAGGATAAACTGATAAAGGAAGTGAAGTGTTGCAGTAACTGGGGCCAAACAGATAGAATATGTTGCACCATTTTTCTAGGAACAGTTTCCTGTAATAATAAATTGGCATTTATATAGAACTTTTCAGTGAAAAAATGTTATACTAAGAACTAATTAATCCTCATATTTCTGCAAATTGACTATTACTATCTACATTTTTATAAAACGGGGAACTAAAGCAAAAACAGCGAAGACTAGAGCCAACAAGGTCCTGAGCAGTCTGTCCCTAGTCCAGCACAGTCCTTAAGCACATGCTTAACTTTAAACATGTGAGCAGTCACACTGGCCTCAAGCACTAGCTTAAGTGCCTTGCTGGAACAGGGCTGGAATGCTCCGTCCCTTTCAGGCTTGTACACTAAGAAATCTGCCCTTGGCCACAGGTAAAGAGGATTTATATTTTGAGATTAGGTCTTCTGAATTCCTGATCAAGACTGTGGAATAACTAAAGCTGTGACAGATCCTCATCCAGAATGGAAAGGAGTTTGGGGAAGTTGGTTGCTGATGTATGAGCATAAAATGAGTGCAGTTCTTTCCACAGTGCACCTGGTTTGCACAGCTTCCAAGCCTGTAACACTTGCAAGTTACACACATGCACTATTAGATTTTGCGTTTGAATCTCTAGCTCAGTTTAAAGCTAGGTAAATGCTTATGCTTCCACTCAGAACAGCAAAGACTCCCTATGCCAGAAGAAGGGTGATTGCATCCAAAAGCTTGCAAATAACTTTTTCCAACTACCCAGCTGGTCTAATAAAAGATATCACATCTACCCAATGAGCCTTGCCTGCTTATTTCATTACACAAGAAATATGTTCCAAGGATGCCTGTTTCCTATAGAAAAAGAAAAAGTCCTCTAAAAACTTTTCTGATGCCTGACTAAATCCTCCCACTTTTGGCTGAGCCACACCCTTTTGCAGTAGTCATGGTGGTGGTTGTGGTGGGGGGGCTCAGGGGAAGGACATTTGCCATTACACATATGGAAAACATGCAGAGCTGGAGAGCTGTTCCTTTGGAAGGATAGCTCAATACCGGCCGATCAACTGTGGCACAGTGAAAGTGGCTGTCAGCTCTTCACATTCATAATTTCTTCCAAACTTTGGAGAGCCACAGTGAGGAAGTGAGCACAAAACTGCATCCTCACAATGAGGAACAAATGTAACTTGCAGACTCTCAGCAACTTTTTATATACTATTTTTTTTCTGTTGTAAACTGCAATATTGTACGTAGATTTATGGGAATTCTTTCCATGTTCACAACTTCTAACTTTTAATAACCAGTCCAAGTTGGAAAATAATACACCATTCCTAACTCTATTAAGTATAGAAAATCTGGCTTTCGTTAAAATAAGATTCCCTTTAGCAATGCCCAATATACAGTAAATATTATATAAAAAAACAGACCTCATCTTATCTGACGTACAGTAACATTAAGGTTTCTGCCTGAGGCACAGAAAACTTCAAACTTAAGAAGTAAGAGTGACAGGATGCGGGAGATCATTGGAAAGTAATTACTTGTAACCTGAGTAGCCACTTTAAAGAATTTTTATCTAATAATACCTATACACAAAGGCAATTTTATGTTTCTATTCAGTACACACAGACACATGAATGGTACAGACAGATGCACCAAAATTACAGAGAATGTATGCAGACGATGACTTTCATTTTTTACATTGTTACAGTACTACTAGTATGTATGAAAAAAAAATTACTCCACATTTTCTGATAACACTAATCTGAAGGTCATCTGCCCTCTCTCAGATGTCAGAACAATCAGTCACCAGAACAATTTTGACACTGCTTCCCCATTTACTAAGGGCTACATTTTGAGGTCCATAATCTGGCAAAGCTCCTATACTCTTTAGTAAGAGTTGGGTCTTGGAGGATCTGGGCCCGGGCCCCAATTACTTTAAAAATTACTTCAGAGTGTTATGTCTTCTTAGTACCTTACAATACTAAATAAATAAAATATTCAAGTACAAAAACTGTCTTTGGAGATTATTCAATTAATCTTTAGGTTGTAAATCCCTCAGATCAGGATGTCCTCATATGGATAATAGTAATCTGGAGCTCATTTTACCTTAAACTATCAAAGTAGGCCCACCTGCACAAAACATCAATAACAGTCAATTGACTTTCTAACTAAGAGCTGCCAAATTTAGGCTGCTGTAGTCTATCAGAGTGTACATGTTCCCACAGGCTATTTAGTGAGGACAACCTGCCTCGGGCCCTAGCCACTCAGCTATCTTGATAGAAGATAATCAATAAAAATGTTAACAGCATTGCCAAAGACTGTGAATTCCCAAACCTGTCTTTCAATTTTTGTGGTATTACGATCATATTTTCCTGTTTTAAAAAAGCTTTCCCCCCTAATAACTGTGAAAGACCTACACAAGCACACAGCTTGCTGTCACTGGAACGGAGAGGGAGAGGAGTTCTACCTGGTAGCTATCTATCTGGGGCATATATAAAAACGTGCTGTATATGAAAACTCTTGGCACTGAAATATGAAAAAACCAGATGTTCATAAAATAAGACATGCATAGTTAAAATGTACAACCTACCAATACACCTTACGGATGAATTTTAAAAAGCAGCTTGTGTTATATTTTAGGAATGAATATTCTTTCTCTGAATTCTTAACCCTTTGATAGACATTCAGTCCAAAAGGCATTTTCATAGGTTCATAGATGTTTGGGTTGGAAGGGACCTTAGCTGATCATCGAGTTTGACGCCCTGCCCTAGGCAGGAAAGAGCGCTGGGGTCAGACGACCCTAGACAGATGCATGTCCAGCCTCCTCTTAAAGACCCCCAAGGTAGGGGAGAGCACCACATCCCTTGGAAGCCCATTCCAGATTCTGGCAACCCCTACCATCAAGGATTTCTTCCTGGTGTCTAACCTAAATCTGCTCTCTGTGGCTGTTGTTCCTAGTTACTCCAAGGGGTGCCCTGGTAAACAGAGCATCTCCTATTCCTTGATGCCTCCCCACCCCCACCACCGTGAATTTGCAGGCAGCCACGAGATCACCTCTCAGCCTTCTCATGTGGAGGCTGAAAAGATCCAGGGCCCTCAATCTCTCCTCCTAGGGCCTTGCCTGCAGGCCCCTAACCATACGAGTGATTCTCCTCTAAACCCTCTCAAGGTTGTTCATGTCCCTCTTGAACTGCGGTGCCCAAAACTGGATGCAGTACTCCAACTGTGGCCTGACCAGCACCGCATAAAGGGGAAGTATCACCTCCCTAAACCTGTTTGTGATGCACCTGCTAATGCATGATAAAGTGCGGTTAGCTTTACTGATTGCTTCATCATATTGACAACTCATGTTCATCTTAGTGTCAATAATGACTCTGACCCCCTTTCCTCTGTTTAGCTGCTGAGAATGTCCTCCCCCAGCCTGTAAGGGTGCTGGTGATTCCTTCTTCCTAGGTGCAGCACCTTGCATTTGCCTTTGTTGAACTGCATCCTATTCTGTTCCACCCACTTTTCCAACCTGTCCAGATCCACCTGGATTCATTCTCTACCCTCTAGTATCATCTGCAAATTTGGACAGAGTGTTTTCCACACCCTCATCCAAATCACTAATGAAGACATTGAACAGCACAGGTCCAAGGACTGAGCCTTGCAGGACTCTACTGCCCACGACTTTTCAGGTTGATACCAACCCATCCATCACCATGCTCTCGGTGCAATCCATAAGACAATTTGCCACCCACCTGACCATGTAATTATCTACATCACATCTGCTTGGTTTATCTGTGAGAATAGGATGAGATACTATATCAAAGGCCTTCTTAAAATCCAAGTAGATGACATCAACCTCAATTCCTGCATATAAGTATTTTATAACCTGGTCATAAAGAGAACAAGGTTAGTCATAGAATCATAGAAGTAGGGTCGAAGGGACCTTGTAGATCTTCAAGTCTGACCCCCAGCCTGGGCAGGAGAAAAACTGGGCTCAAATGACTTCAGCCAGGTAGGCATCAAGCCTCTTCTTAAAGACCCCCAGGGTAGGAGCCAGCACCACTTCCCTTGGA
>NW_017728947.1:91763321-91766758 GCF_001723895.1 Crocodylus porosus
AGGAAGTCAGCTGGGGTCATAGGATCCCAGCAAGATAAGCATCCAATTTACTCTTGAAGGTGTTCAATGTAGGTGCTTGAACCACCTCCAATGACAGGCTGTTCCAGACCTCGAGGGCTCAGACAGTAAAGAAATTCTTCCTTATGTCCAGCCTGAAACGGTCTTGCAGGAGTTTATAACCATATGACCTCGTCATCCCTTGGGGCGCTCTGGTGAACAAACATTCCCCCAGATCCTAGTGGTCACCCCTGATAAATTTATAGGTGGCCATCAGGTCACCCCTGAGCCTGCGCTTTTCCAGGCTAAAGAGCCCCGTGACTCTCAGCCTGTCGTCATAAGGTCTGTTTTCCTGACCTCTGATCATGTGCGTGGCTCTTCTCTGGACTCTCTCAAGCTTCTCCACATCCTTTTGAATTGTGGGGCCCAAAACTGGACACAGTACTCCAGCTGTGGCCTCACCATGGCTGAGTACAAGGGGAGAATGACGTCCCGGGATTTCCTCGAGAAGCATCTATGGATGCAAGCCAGCGTTTTGGTCACTTTACTAGCCGCAGAATCACATTGCAAGCTCATGTTCATCTTGTGGTCAATGATGACCCCCAAGTCTCTTTCTTCCGTGGTGCTAGTCAGCGTAGCATTTCCGAGCCTATAAGGATGCTGCAGGTTTTTCCTCCCAAGGTGGAGAACCTTGCATTTTTTGGTGTTAAACACCATCAGGTTCTCATCTGTCCATCTGCTGAGCCTGTCCAGGTCAGCCTGGATCGCCCTCAAGTCTTCAGGTGTGGATGCTTTGCCCCAAAGTTTGGTGTCATCAGCAAACTTGGCCAGTCCGCTTCTGACTCCAATGTCCACACCACCTATGAGTTGTGCAACCATAAAGGTCTGTTGCTGTCTTGTTTTGACCAGAAATCCCATCCCAGACTATCCAAAGTAGCTCCTTCCTGGAAAAAAAAAAGACACGAAATTTCAGCCAATTCAAGGGTTTCTTACTAAGACTTTTCATAAGAAACTACTATACCTGTCAAAAGATGTAGTGGATTCTCCATTACTTCAGGTCTTTAAAGCAAGGTCAAATAGCTTTCTAAATAGCACAGTACAGTTAAACCATGAGTTAGTTGGCTTGCCATAGAAATTACTGGGTCAGCTTCTAAAGCCTTTCTTATGTAGAAAGTCAGACTAGACACTAAAGCAGATTATGAGGCAGTTTGGTTCAAAGAGCAGAGTAACAAACTGGGAACCAACAGGGATTCAGGAGAAATGGCTCTATTAACTCTTGGTTACTTGAACATATTGCTTCCCCCCCGGGCCTCATTTCTTCCCAGGTAAAATCAGACTGCAGTATTGGGAGTTGGGCACTTTAAAAATGAGTGAGTTATATGTAGCGATTGGAATTATTGTGACGGTCCCTCATGGCCTTAAAATGTATCAATCTAGTAATTATAAATGAAGGGTTTCTGTAATGATGATGTAATAGGAAATTCATTGACTCAAACTCACACTCTTTTGGCATTATTCTGTGGCTTAGTGTTATCATATGGGACATCATTCATAAAATGAAATGTGGATTCCAGAGCCCAAATCCAAAATCACTATCAATTGATTTGGATCAGGGGTTTAGCTTGACCCATCAGAGAGAGAAAGTACCAGCTGAGTTTTGGATTTCCCCACAACTAATCATCTTCTGATATGGAGTATTAGTTTGGCTACATGGTGTCTGTACTACATACATAGAAATATTAGGTGGCTCAAAACTGGATTTTTAAATTTTTTTCAGTTGAGGATTTTTTTGTAAAATATCACCTTGGCAAATAAGCCCTCCTTCTTAATGAAAAAAAATCATCCAGCTTGCCAATTTAGCAAACTTAGAACAATCTTAAAGTCAGAGGAGAAATTCAAAGGATTCATACTCATCGTAAAAAGAAAGGTCATGTTCAGAATAAGATGTGAATTCAGCTATCTCAGGCTGAACGCTACCTCACAAATCTGAGAGCTGTTGGCTTCTGCCCTAGAGAAGGTTGAACTGTTTGGCAGTCAATGGCTTAATTTCTCATTTGCTCTTTGCTGGAACGCTGAGGGGAAACCTCAACAACTTGGCAGGTGTTTGGAAATAAACAACAAATCACCTATTCATTAGACTTTGTAAAAGTCTATGGCAGCTTTAAATTCTTTTCCAACTGAGCCTGCTCTGTCTTTTCGAGGATATAATTTTGCTGAGACTTCTTGTAGATTTTGTGGCAATGGTACTGCTACCTATAGGTACATATTTCCAGAGAGTTTAAACAGGGACAGAGGGACAGAGTCTTCGTTCAGCTGCACCCACTTAAAATAACAGTACTGGCACTGATCCAAGGAGATGATCCTCCGAGCTCAAAGGGAGTCAGTCCCATTGCGCACCAAGGGGGGCAGGAGTGCTAAGAAGCCCCATGGCTTGACAAAGGCATTCAGGGATGCCTGAGGGCAAAAAAGGAGGCGTACAAACAGTGGAAGCAAGGGGCTGTCACCAAGGCGGATTACACCTCCATTGCTCAGGACTGCAGGGGGGCTGTTAGGAAGGCCAAAGCAGAGATGAAGCTAGGGCTAGTGATCAGAATTAAGGATAATAAAAAGATCTTTTTCAAATACATACCAAGTAAGAAGAACGCACCAGGTAACGTGGGCCCCTACAGGATAGGCTTGGCAAACTGGTGATTGTGGCAAATGAAAAAGTTGACCTCTTTAATGAATTCTTTGCTTCCATATTCTTAAACAGGGACCGAGACATCTTTCCCACTAGGATTGGGGACGGAGCCAGGGGAGGCAGCACCATGCCTAGGATCAGGGATGACCTAGGGAACTTTTGGAGGGGCTGGACATATTTAAATCAGTAGGTCCATATGCTCTTCACCTGAGGGTGCTGAGGGAATTGGCGGGGGTCATAGCAGGGCCCTGGCACAGCTCTATGAGCTCTTGTGGGGCTCTAGCCAGGTACCAGAGGATTGGAAAAGGGCCAATGTGGTCTCCTTTTACAAGAAGGGGAGATAGCAGGACCCTGACAATTATAGGCCAGCAGTCTTACCTCAGTCCTTGGGAAAACCTTTAAGAAAATTATCAAGGACCACATCTGCAAGGGCCCAGCAGGGGAGGTAATGTGCAAAGGCAACCAACATGGGTTCACTGAGGGCAGGTCCTGCCTGACTAACCTGGTTTCTTTTTATGATCAAGTCCCAAAGTCCCTGGACAAGGGTGTTGGGGTGGATGTCATCTTTCTGGACTTTAAGAAGGCCTTTGACACCGTTTCCCACCACAGTCTCTTCAAAAAACTAGGTGACTGTGGCATTGATGCCTATGATGCATAAAGCGGTTCGTTTCTCTGGAGGCCACCAAAATCACAGACACACACTCATTAGATGGCACAAAAGGTGTATTTGCAAATAGGGTCAGAGCAGAGTCAAAAACTC
>NW_017728947.1:91766966-91795432 GCF_001723895.1 Crocodylus porosus
CTGGGGGAGAGTCTGCGATTTAGTATAAGAAAAGCTGTGGCAAGGCTAGGAAAGGAACAAAGTCCTTGGCAGTGTTTCTTTCTTATCGGGTGCAAGATGCAAGCTGTGCATTTCTAACAATACTCCATTTCTAACAATATTCCATTTCTAACACCTACACAGTCAGATGGGAGGCAAATTAGCTAGAAGGCTGCACCCAGAGAGTGGTGGTGGACAGGTCGTTTTCGACCTGGAGGGATGTGGGCAGTAGAGTCCCCCACGGCTTGGGCCTGGGGCCTGTACTGTTCAACATTTTTATCAGTAATCTGGATGTGGGTGTGGAAAGCATGCTGTCCAAATTCAGTGATGACACCAAGTTGTGGAGCGAGGTGAGCACACTGGAGGGGAGGGGCATAATCTAGCTAAACAGGTTACAGGGGTGAGCAGATGAGAATAGGATGGAATTCAACACAAACAAGTGCAAGGTGCTGTATCTAGGGAGAAGAAACCAGCAACACACCTACAGGCCGGGGAACTCCCTTCTTGTCAACACGGTGGCAGAAAGGCATCTTGGAGTCATTGTTGACTCCAGAATGAACATGAGCCACCAACACGAGGAAGCAGTCAGTAAGGCTAACCGCAACTTGTCGTGCATATACAGATGCATCACAAGAGGTCCTGGGAGGTGATCCTCCCCCTCTATGTGGTGCTGGTCAGGCCACAGTTGGAGTACTGCGTCCAGTTCTGGGCGCCGCAGTTCATGAGGGATGTGGCCAGCATTGAAAGGGTCCAGAGGAGGGCCACTCTCATAGTCAAGGGGCAGCGGGGCAGGCCCTATGAAGAGAGGCTAAAGGGCCTGAACCTATTCAGCCTCCACAAGAGAAGGCTGAGAGGGGATCTGATGGCCTTTTTCAAACTCACCGGGGGGACCAGCAGGAACTGGGGGAGGCTCTGTTCCCTCACGCACCACCAGGGGTTACTAGGAATAATGGCCACAAATTGTTAGAGAGAAGGCTCAGGCTGGACATCAGGAGACATTACTTTACAGTTCCGGCTGCCAGGCTCTGGAACGGGCTCCCAGTGGAGGTGGTGCTCTCTCTTACCTTGGGGGTCTTCAAGAGGAGGCTGGACAGATATTTGGCTGAGGTGTTATGACCCCGGCACCCATTCCTGCCTGGGGCAGGGGCTCAGACCTGATGATCTGTTTAGGTCTCTTCCAACCCTAAGCACTATGATACTATGATTTCAGCATAAGTATTCCTGCTTTACTCAAGTTTAAGCCCAGAATCTGGCCCATGGTATTATTTGCATACAATCTGTTCCTCCAATAAAACCATGCTTTCCTACTAGTCTAAAGTTTTCATAATTAAACTGAAAAAATCTTGAGACATTGTAGAGTGATTTTGGACTTGCTTATCCTTTCTGAAATTATACTTTGGAAAAAGAGACAGATCTCCTTAATGCAGCTTTTAAAATTAAAACAATTAGTTTGTATAATATGGCAGAAAAAATTAAACTGAATTAAAACTCAGCCTCTAAGATCTTGTCCCTGCAAGTGGGAATGCACCTTTTGCGACCCCTCAAACACTTTGGAGGTGGAGAAAAAAGGTGGCACAGCACATGTGGCAGCAGTGTGTGCTGCCTGAAACCAGAGCCTAGCTGGCCAGAGCTACACTCCAGCTGCTGGCCAGGCTCTGCTCACCCAGATCACCACTGCTGCAGCCCCAGGAAGTCCCTAGGATCCCAGGTAAGGCCTGCACTTGGGTTGGCCCCAGCCTCCCCTGCCCCACCTGGGGCAATTTGCTGCAATCCAGGACATGTGTTCAAGGGTATTCCCTGAGGACAAGTAGTAGCAGCACAGTTATGCTGCTGCTATTTGTCCCTAGGGAAACACACATGCATGTTCAAAGGGACACGCTCTAAGAGTTAAATGCTTTCACATACTATTTGGTTCAGACTACATTTTTCACTCTCTTTTCCTAAAGGCCCTTTTCTTTTGGTCTTTATTTCTCTCTCTTTCTCCTGCCACTTTCTGTCTTCTCTGCCTTCCTCTGGTCCATCCTCTCCAGCACACAAGACACCTGCTTCTATCAGTCTTTGTATCCAAACTTTGCCCTTCATTTTCTCTACATTTCATGTTCTTCACATCTCAAGCTGCCAGTAAAATGGGTATTTTTGTCATAGACAATTTTGAGTTTTGATGGAAAAAAGGAAATCAAGAATTTTGCCTGGGTATTAAGAACAACAGTAACACCAAAAATACAATTCAGTTTAGAATCCCACTATAGTTCTGCAGAGGAGCTCCAGCCTGAATACTTCATGCCCCTGTTCTTCCCTATATGTCAGGCTCTCTGGTCAGACTAAATTTCCCATGATGCCTTACTGCCTCTTGCTTTTCAGAGCCGCCAGAGTACCTAATGACAGTGGTATGGCTGCCGCACAGTATGAGTATAATTACATAACATAATGCAGGGCCATATAGAGCTAACTAAGGTTCTGGAAGTAGTGTAGCCACATTAGTATGGGACTTCTCCTGGGATAACTTGCCCACTACGTGAGCTAGTTCATATAAACTAGTTCATGCCATTTGATAGATCACTGCATTGGGCAGTGTAGACATTCCCTGTGGAAGATGGGGTTCAGCAAGGAACACAGCCAAAAACTAAATAATTAGATGATGAGTTTCCAAATGAAAAATATCAGTTTTGTCAGAAGTATTTGTTTTATGGCTATACATTTTTTTCCAACAAAGAAGCTGAAGTTTTCCACAAGAAGCAGATGCTGCTGTCAGAAAAAAATGTTTGATTGAAAACCCAATCTTATAGCAATAAATACATATTTTGATAGCAAATTTCTAAGTCCTCTTAACTGCCATTTTTTATTCTTGTTCTTTATCTGCAACTCTACTACCACACTCTCTCTTCACAAGACTTCTGACTTTCTGTCCACCACGAATCCTTTCTGAGTTGATGTTCTTGGTGAGGTTTTGCTAAGGCTCTCCATTTATGGTGATGGAAGTATCTGTCATTTACCTTCAGACAATGCCCAACTTCAATGGAAGTTTTCTAGCATAAACTGAAATTAAAAATAAGTGGCAGACTTAGCAAAGAACTGACCATTTAGAGCTAACTGTGAAGTATTCTAAGTAGTAATACATCAAAAAATATTTCTGAAGTACATTAAAAGAGAAACAAAGTGCTGAAAAATGGAAACCTCTTCCCCCATCCTTTTTTTTTTCATTGTGGTTCTCATCTACTAAGAAGTTTTGGTCAGAAACACTCTTCACTAACAGTAGCAATTCTCAGACTTTATAAAAAGCAAATAAAATAGTGTCTATTGAAAATTACAACAGAACTGCTCCCTAACAAAAAAAAATGGACTGCAACCAAGTGAAGCGGCTTGGATTTCTCTTGTGATTTGCAGGAATGTGTGAGACAAATGCAGCAAAAGAAGCAGGAGTGCATTTTTACCTACTATATGAACAAAAAGGATATTTAAAAATTTTGCATTCCAAGTTATCTTAGAACAGCATTTCCCAAACTGTGAGTAACACAGCCCTTTGGGGATTTCTGGGGATGTGCAACTAAAGGCAGAGTATTAACCAACAAGTCCATTTTCCATGCATGTGTGAATCATGTAAATATTGTGCATCCAGAGATGCACTGACGTAGGAGGGCACACACGTGGCTGACTTCACTATGGTGCAGCATAAACCTGAGAAGTTTGGGAGACGCTGGCTTAAAAGATGACAAAGGATTCTCTGAAACATTAAAGAATCTTGAACTAATAGGATCTTGATTTGCTATTACTTAGGAACACGGAAAAATTGCTAGGCAAAATTTAAAAGAATGTTTGAAATATTGTAGACTTCACAGCTATTCCAGGTAAGGAATTGCATCTCCCAATCAAATCATTAAAAAGATTACCATTGATTTCTGGACCCAACAGGTCTGATCTTCCACTTCCAGTTGTGAAGACAGAGTGTAGCACATGAAGACAAGTGTGAGTAGAAATTTGCCCTGGCTGCATTTCACACTTGTTCTGAGTAAGGTAGGAGACAGTGGAGAATTGGGCCCTACCTACATAAGCAAGATTGCCGGACAGTCATATTTTTCACTGCTTGGTACTGCTCTTGTCATTGTCATCTCTCCCCCTTTAGTTCTGCCCCAAGTGAATACATATTTTTTTTAAACGCACATTTCATGCATATTTAAAAACAAATAAAGGCTCATTGGCAGCATCATGAAATCTTTGCCCACTTAGCTCTACAACCCTCCTTTCTCCCCTTTCTAAGTCCCTGTAAAAGAATATAGAGATGAAAAAGGTCCCACAATTCACCTCAGACCCAGGAATATTTTCTTAGTCTGACTTTAAAAAAATTGCAAGAGCCAGGACTTCTCTTGCATTCTGTAAGATTAACCTCTCGGCCAGTTTAGCATTTCTGTGGGCCCATCTACATGTGCAAATAAGCAAGACTAAATTTAATGCACAGTAAGCTGATGTGCATTAAGTGATTTTTGGCAGGTATCTACACATGCAAAGACTTAGTGGGAAGAAAGCCTCCTCTCTCTGCCCATGACTTGGGTCGTTCCAGGTGGAACCCTTGCTCTCACACTTGCTTTCTTTCGGGTTCAGGCCAGTCAACCAGGTGACTTGGCCGGATAAATTCCTGAGAGAAGTGGGGAATGCTCTCTCCCTCTGGCGCAGATTTTGAAAAGCCACAAGCAACATGCCTCCAAGCGGCTGCCTGGATGATTCTCTGTAAGTAATGACTTGGAAATTAGCCAGGAGTTAGGATTTATGTCTAGGCCAGATGCGTTTTAAAGGATTATTATGTCCAAAACTGTATAAGACTCTGATTGATAATGTTTGCTCAAAGTGTATTCTGACTTCCTTGTTCTACCTCCCCACCTCCCCGATCAATAAAGGTATCAGGTTACAGCATGCCTTGCTGTGGTACTGTGGAGGACGGAGAGGCAAGGCTTTTTGCTCCCAGACCGGCCAGTGGGAGCTTGTCTGTTTATGCTCCCTCAGCCCTACCTGAGGTTATCTTGGAATGCTTCAGGCTGAAAGAGGCACCCAGAAATATTGTGCGTGGGCAAAGCCCTAACAGAGACCAGCGCCCAGGTGATGGCAGCATTACCCTAGGCTTTTGGGTGTTCTCCGGGAAGTGGGGACAGCCGGCTGAAGGCACCCCATGGGGGACTCCCAAAGTGACATTTTTGGCCTTGGCATAGTGAGGCAGGTGCCTCTGTGTAGTAGGACTCCCTACTGTGCCGCCACACTTGGGACTAAAGTTAGCACACTAAAGTTAGTCCCAAGTCCCTTCAGCCCTGCCATGTGCCCTTGTGGCCACCAGGGGAGCTTCAGCTTCCAGCCACATGGCTACCAGCACTTGGCAGACATGTTGAAGCCAGAGCCAACTACCAGCACTTGGCAGCCATCTTGGAAGCTCTGATCCTTAGCTAGCCCCTTTCCTGCCCGTGACACAGATGCGCAGGGGCAGCACATGGCAGTTCCCTCCCTGCCCACCCTGCCTTCCCATGCCAGGGCTACCCCTGCCAGCAGTATCCAGCACCCCACTGCTCCAGCCCAGCCCCTGCCAACAATGAACAGTGTCCTCCACTCCTGCTGGCCCCAGTGCTGGCCCTGCTGGCACCAGCAGGCTCCCCCTGCCCAGGCCACAGAACATCCATGCACCTACCAGCAGGGACCAGGGCACTGGCTGTGGGATGCTCTGCCCAACCCCCTCCTCCTGCACTCCCCACTCCAGCCTCCCTGCACCACTGCCCACACACCCTCTACCCACCCTCAGCACCACTCTCAGGACATACACATGAGTAAAACAAAAACACTTTATTACCCTCACAACCCCACCCATCTCCCTTCCCCCCACAACAAGCAGAGCCCACCCTCCAACAACAGAAAACCCACTTCCACAATGTTCAAAATATATACAAAAGTCTCTCAGTCTTTTATTGCCCCAGAGAGGGGGCTGTGGGGTGGGGGTGCCTAGGGGACAGAGCCCAAAGGGCAGGCAGCTAGCACCCCAGCCTTGGGCCATTCCCCCTCAGGTCCAGGGGCTGCAGTGACTGCAGCATGTGGTGGGCTCCTCTTCTGATGACAGTGGCTGGTGGTGCTCTGGGGTGGGTTGCTCCCCCTCTGGCTGCCTGGACACTGGCTGCCTAGGCACCTCCAGGTCCTCAGGGGCATGGCCTGTGGATGAGTGGTGAGGCTGGGCCCATGTGGGTGGGAGGAGACCCAGGTCAGGAGCCAGCTGCCAGGAGGTCTGAGGGGCCAGGGATGGGCACCAGGAAGTGGGGAGCTGGCACATGACCGCCAGGACCAGGATGGTGTCCAGGGACTGATGTTCATCCTCCACAGCCTCCACTGCCTGGCAGTCAGTGGCCATCTGCTCCTGCAGAATCCACAGGAGCTCCTCCTCCAGGGCCACAAGCTGGGCCTGGAATGCCTCCTCCAGGCAGTGTCCCCTGCCCACCAGGCCACCATCAGTGCCTCCTCATGCATTGGCCAGTGCAATCAGGTGCTGGAGCAGGCAGGTTTGAGTACACACCCACTGCTGGTGCAGCCAAGGTATGCAGTGCATTCTGGCACTGGGTGGAGGCAACCCTGAGTCAGCATCCTTGCTGGGGCCACGTGGGATCTTCCCCATGTCCAGGTGTTGGCCCTGCAGAGGCAAGAGACAGAAGAATTTTGTCAGAGTTTGCAACATTTCAAAGATAAGATGCTATGTACCAGGGGCCCTGCACTTCCTAGCCTCAGATAGGGGGTCGGCCACACATGGACGCCCAGGAACCATGGTAAACTGGCCAGGCAGGCCTGGACCCAGGTGACCACTGGCCAAGGCCCCCATCCCTCCTTGCTCCCCTGGGGCCAGTGGGCCGCTGGGTGCCAGCCACAGGCAGCCTGCATCCCCTGCCTCCTTCCCAGGGCAGGACAGGGCAGGCTGCTGGCAGCACCTGCTGCCACAGATCCAGACCCCAATCCCCCACCCTCTCTCTCTGCAGGCCATCCACTCTGCTGCACTGCCATCTAGCCCACAGTGCCTGAGCTTCGGGTGCAGGGGGCTCCTGGACAACTGAGGCAAGGGGATGACCGTACCCTTGCCCTCCTCACTAGAGACCTTGCCCCTGATGCATGTGCCCTGGGCAGTGTGCGATGAGCTGTTTGTGCAGGTGGAAAAGTGCCTGAGCCACTATTCCCTACTGCTGCTGATCCTCCTGGTGCCCAGGACACACCTGCACTCCTGGTTGGGGCGCTGAGCTACAACAGTGCAGGGGTAAGCCCAGGCTTCCCCACAAGCTCTGCTGCCACCTGGAAGGCTACCTGTGGCAGCACTACACAGCCCTGTTCCATGCTGCCAAGAAGAACATCACTTCCAGCACTGATGCCTACCTTGGAGTGTGAGAAGCCCATGCCCACCAAGCTGGGGGAACATGGGCTGCTCAGTAAAGTTCTGAACTGTGTCCTGCCCCCCTGCAGGCTGTTTTGGGGTGAAGCCCAGGGCCAAGGGGGTGCAGATGAGCTGGTTGGGGAGCAGGGGCAGGGAGTGAGCAAGCACAAAACAAGAACTGGGAGGCCCCTCCCCCAACACAGGACTTGCCATGCGTCTGGGGCTGGCAAGGCTGGAGGCTCAGTGCAGGCCTCCACACTGGCAAGGGTGACTGGTTGTGCCTGGGGTCCACAGCCCACAGTGTGCAACAGGCCAGGGTCCCCCCACAGGGAGAAGCTGGCACTGCTAGTGGCCAACAATGACATTGCCAGCTGCTCCTCATGGCAGGGTGTGGGGCTGTGCCAAGGGTGAGGCAGCCACTTGCCAGGGCTCCCAGAGCTGCCAGTGGATGCAGCAAACAGGGAGGGAGGCAGCAGGGTATTGAAGGCCCAAGGGCCCCTCCAGTAACACGTGACCGGAGGCATCATGGTGGTAGGCAAGCATGGGTAGGCCACCCCTTGCAAGGGTGCAGCCTGGATCCCAGGGAATTAAAATGTGGGTCAGCTCCTGCATAAAGAGCAGGAGCAAAACCACACTGTCTTTAGGGCACAACCAGCCTAATGACTGAAGTCGGTCACTGCCATCCACTGTGCCTACAAGAACTTGGCCTTTACATGGTGCTGCCATACCATTTAGAAGTGGCCTCATGCACACATCCCACCTAAGACAGCCTCATAAATGTGGGCATTGGAGCACCTCCTCCACACCAACAGCCTGTGTACATTGGCATGGCCCCACAGCACCATGAGTTTGTGCACCTCCTTCAGTTGGGGTCTCAGGCAGTCAGGATGGACATGCATACACAGGTAAGGCCAGGCTCAATGGGGAGGATGTGGTGGACATGATTCCCACACCAGTTCTCTGGGCCCCTGCACAGCTGTTCCTGTGTTGCTGGCTCTGGAGGGCTGCCAGCAGCACTCTAGATAGGGGACAGTCAGGGACTGGGAGCCATGCAGCAGAGGCACTTCACCACAGCACCTGCAAAGAGACACTGCTGGGGGTGAGCAGCGCAAGAAGCAGGCAGAGACAGCAAGGCAGTAGCCCTGGGGAGATCTCAGGGCTGGGCAAGGGGCACATAAGGCTGCAGCCCTTTGCAACACTCACCTGTGGCCAAGCAGCAGCTCTGGCTAGGGGACAAGACAAGGACAGACAGCCTGGATCCTGTCTAGGGGTGCACACGGGGCCTGCTGGACTCCTGCATGCAGGAACAGGCTCTCTCTGGCTCCTGGTGTATGTGCCCTGAGGCACAAAGTGGCCACAGGCTTTTATAGCCTGCAGCAAGGGATTGCCAGAGAGCAGCCCAGGCCTGGAGGAGGAGAGGTGGCTAGCCAGGAGCCCTGGCGCTGGGCTCAGGCCAGCACCCTGGTGGTTGGGGAGATCAGGCACTAAAGTTAGTGCCAGGTCGCATCTATGCATGCGTTTATGCACTTTAACTAATTATGCCTCAATTTGATATCTGCATCTGCAGGTATCAAATTTAAGCATGGTTAGCCTAAATTCACCATTTTTTAATGTGCATTAAGGGTGCACGTGTATATGTGCACTCATAATTAAGCTAATGCACATTAATGCATCTCATGTAGATGCACCCTAAGTATCTAGCTTCTTATCCTGCTGTTTCTCTCTCTTTTCCATAATCTCCCTCTCCTCCAAAACAGCTGGCTCATTTGCGTATGGCATCCACTGCCCTGATACAACAGACCTGATGTTTCTTTTAACATTCCCATGGTAAGTTTGAAATGAGCAAAGCATGTAAAATATGTACAAAAACTAGAACAGTTCTACTCTTCCTTTATGGTTTCATGTCTTCTTGCCATAGTACTAAAACTAATTTTAGGACCCTGTACTGCAACCCCTAAATCACCCAAGCAGTCCTGTTGTTGTGAATGGGAATTGCTTACTTGTATAAACAATTTGCTAAAGTTGTTGCAGGATCAGACCTTGGTAAACACCAGGACCTTTCAGTCTCTTTAAATACAGATCTTTATTACTAATTCTTTCTCTAACAAATAGATTTAAATGGTTTAAAGAGTCAGATTTACCCTTGGGTTGGCAAGAGGAAAATTTACAGTCATAGGTAAACATAAGTCTGAATTTGGTTCACAGAGTAACAAGAACACTTTTACATATAATGGAAGGTACAGTACCCATTCCAGAACTGCTACTTTTATTTTTTGATGCACAATGGGAATTGTATTTTATTTGTAAAACAGTAGCACCCCTGAGTAACCCCCTTTGCCTTTTATGGCCATATTCAATTATCTGTGCAAACACATTACTGGGTAAGAGTGGAATCTGCTGACTTTCATTCCCCAGAACAGTCAGCCTGATACTCTGCTCTTGCACAAAATTCACTAGAAATATTTTGGACAGAAATTATTAAAAAACATGACCCTCTGTCTCCTTCCTTTAGGTGTTACTTCAACTAAGTAACTGAGGATAAGTGGCATGTGAAAGGAGGAGACAAGCTAAGTAACTGTGAGGATAAGCCTTTGCAAGTAGGAACTGATATTTTTAATAAACCTGTGACATCCAGTTATACTATCAGCCCCACATATTAAGGGTTATGATGACTCCTTAAGCTTGTGTGTGCTAGAGTTCTTCCCCAGTAGATGACTCTATAAGACCTCTCTATCCTTCAGCCAACAGTGATAGCAAAGACCAGAGTTAATGTCACTACAGACATTCACATAACACTGGGTGCATCTACATGTACCTCTTAAGCGGGCTTAGCCTAAAATCACCCTTTTAAAGGCATGTTAAGGGCATGTGTCTACATGTGTGTACTCTTAATGTACCTTAAAATGGTGATTTAAAGCTATGTGAGCCTAGATTTTATACCTGCATAATGCAGATATCAAATTTAGGCACAAATAGCGAAGTTACATTAGCTCACGTGTATCAATGGATACACACCACATTAATGCGCATTAGCACATCTGCACATGCACTAATGCAACTTAGCTATTTGCACATAAATTTAATGGTCCTTAATGAGCATTAGTGTATCCACGTGTAGACGTGGATGTGCCTTTAATTAAAGGCAATTAAGTTTAAGCGTGTGTAAATACACATGTAGACGCACCCACTGAGTCTCATTATAGCAAGCTGGTAAGCCCCTTCTGGTTTAAGTGGGCTTGAGGGTGCTCAGTCAGCACCTCAGAAGAGAGGTTACAGGATCATACCATTAGCTTAGTTTTTAGGTTGCCTAGTAATTCCATCAAATATTTTACTTTTACTCATTAGCAAGCTACTTCTTGTTTTTCTTCCCCAAGGAACCATATACTCTACAGAATACATTTGATGAATTTCTGTTTTTCCATTATTGTTATAGTGCCCTCAGTTTATCTTGCTTTTTCATTAACTAGCAAGCTGCAGCTATAGTTTCAATCTAATGGCTTGTTTGCAAGAAACCAGCAATTCAGGAATAGGAATATATCCCTGCATGTTCTTTAAACAATCAAATAACGTGATACATTGCTTTCTTCTTCGCTTGAAGCATGTTTCACTTACTTTAATAACACCTTACCTTTTCCTTATATTTTCAAACACAAAAGCAATAGCAGCTTTCCAAATACTCAGACATATCAAATATTAAAATATTACCACTTTCCAAAGGTCAGCTTTTTTTTCTTCTTCTTAATTAGGATTCAAGATTTCTGGGATAATGTTGCTGCAGCAGATGTAATAGTTCTTTCATGTTTACTACTTCACATTCCTGGTTTTTCATTTTGCAAAGAGGAAAAAGGAAATGGTTTTAAATGGGATAAATGTAATTTTAAAAAAATAATGAGGAAACTCCAAATATGTGGGAAACAGAAATAATTATGGACCCAACTCAGAAAGCATTTAAGCATTTGATTAAATACATCCCTGTCCAGCAAAACACTTAAACATATGCAGCTATGTGGGACCCTAGAAGTCCAGAGATATCAGCATCTGGTCCATGCCTTGTATATCTGTGCACACAGAATGCATTTGTGTGTATGGATGGATATGCATAATTCAGTCTCAGTGAAGAGTTCCCAGTAATGAAGTTGCAGCCAAAACTTCAACTAATGCTATAACTTGCTTTCAAAAAGTTTTTCTTGACATTAATCCTTATTTTCCCCATGCCATTGCTTTTATTCATGCCATGCCACAAAGTAGGGGGATGATTATTGTGGTTAAAGCACTGAACTGAGATGAAAAAGATCTGAGTTTAATTCCTGTCTCTGCCAAAGACCTCCCCTGATGTAACTGTGGGGAAATTACTTTTATCTCTTTGTTTTTTTAGTGAGTCCTCTGTAAAATAGGTATAGAACTACTCCCTTCCCCTGTCTTTCTATTCATTTGTAAACTCTTCATATAGATATTGTGTTTAAGTATGTACCTATAGAGATCCTAGGACATTAGAACCCCAATCTCTGCTGGTGTCTCTAGCTCAGCGGTTTTCTAACTTCTTGAGCTGAGCCCCACTTGAATTAAAATTTTTTCTGTGCCCCCTCAGCCCAGAGGAACAGTGCAGCCAGGCACAGAGTGGCCCTCATCCTAGCAGCCAGCATGGCTCAGCTCAGCAGGATAGGCTCCACCCACTGCACATCCAGCGTCTCCTGCCTTGGCCCCACTGTGGGTCTAGGCTTTGCGCCTGCTGTGCCAGGCTCCCAGGGGTGCAGCAGCCCACTGGTAGAGCCTGCCTGGGGCTCCCCATCCCCATATCCCCCTACAAGGGTGCAGAGGCACAGGCTTCTTGCAAACTTCTTTCATGTCCCCCCTGGGCTATGCCCCCCCCAAACATTCCTTCACATCCCCCAACAAGGAGCACACCCCACAGTTTGCAAACTACTGCTTAGACACTACTGTGATACAAATATGTGGGTATGGACACATGTAACACTTAAATCAGTTTAAATTCAATTTAAACCTGAAGTAGACACACATATACACCAGTTAAACCAATTTAAAGCCTCCTAGAATGCTTCAAAAGTCCACCTGGTAAATCAAGTACTCTTCTGAACTGGTTCACTGTGAACCAGTTCAGTGCTAAATGTAGGCACCAAGCATTCCATGACATGGGTCTTGTGAAGCAACCTACACTCCATCACCCCTCACCCAGAACTCTACTGCCCCTTCTCTTCCCCTTTTCTTGGCACTTTTTATCCATTTGTTTTCTTTCAGTGTTTGTTCAATTAAATTATCTCTTGACTGCGGCCCGTCATCATGCCCCCTGCCCCACTGAGGATCCATAAACATGGGTCCAAGACCCAAAGCAGGCTGCAGTGTTCAGTCAAGTGCAAGCCACTGAAGGTTAGTGAACTTATGTTTAAGAGAGAAGGGAAAGCAGAAAAGTGAAAATGCCCCCAGGAACCCACAACATACAGGTACAAATATTCCCTTCCCACTCGCCCACTGTGAGGCAAGCTGGGCTAGGTACTTACTCCTACCCCTGGTGTTGGAACCAAAGCACTTCAACATCTAGAAGGTGACCATTGTACCTGGAATGTTAGAGTGCTATACAGTGGACATCTCTGGCCTGCAACAACTGTGAAACTGTCCTCAGTGGACACATCTACACAAGACACTTTACTACACAGCACACTAATTTGCTGCACAGTAAAGCGTTACCATCAACATGTGTGCAGCAATTAGGGTGCAGTAAACTAATTTATGGTGCCACCAGGTAGTCCCATCAGATACAAGTGGTATCTGGCACCGCAGTAAATTATTGCACTTAAACACATGTGTAGACAGTGACATCAGGATTAGTTTACTGATCTTGCACATGCTTCTTGCAGCATCTCAAATTGAGTCAGAGTATATTCAATCACATTAATTGCATGTGTAGATGTGCCCTGTCAGTGCTATTTTGGAAAATCAGTTGTTACATGTGTCCACACCTTCAATTGACTTTAGAGTTTAGTTTCTGTAGTCCCTCTGAAAAGAAGGCTAACCATTGTATGAAGAGCCTAAATCTGGGCACTCTAATTTTGCAATTTTGACCTTTTGTGTAGAAAATTAACGTGTGGGAAGTTAATGAGATAAGCTGGATGTTTGCAAATCACCTAGAGTACTCAAGAAACCAGATAAAGTACTTGTAGATCCACTTGCTATTATTTTGGAGAACCCATAGGGCGCATCCACACATTCAGGCAAATGCGCTTGCAGAAGCTCAGAAAGAAGTGGGGCAAATTTGAAACAGGACTTTTTGCCTCAGCACACATCCCCTGACATGCATTTTGGTGTGGGGCAAATCGTGCCACTTGGGGCAAAATAAACCTGCCTGGCTCCTCCCAGCTGTAGCTCCCCCTGGTTGCAGATCCTGGGGCCAGCACCTGTGCTGTCCCCAGCAGTATAAAAAGCTGCTCTGTCCTGACCCCATCAGTACA
The DNA here is from genome assembly GCF_001723895.1 of Crocodylus porosus. Classification (NCBI taxonomy): domain Eukaryota; kingdom Metazoa; phylum Chordata; order Crocodylia; family Crocodylidae; genus Crocodylus; species Crocodylus porosus. The sequence goes on from NW_017728947.1 coordinate 91,780,824, forward strand.
AAAAACCACCCTGGCAAGTAGCTCAGAGCTACTCACTCTCAGGAACTTCTGGGGCCCAGCCAATTGGTACCTGGGGACACTACCCCTTGGGCCAGCTGGACTGCTGAAGCATCCCTGAGAGTTCCCTGCCCCCTCTACCCACTGCAGCAGTCTGGCAGTGGGGCTGCTGCCTGGCTGTGACCTGCTGCGCACCTGCCAGACTGGGATGGGGACTGCAGAGCCAGTAGAGGCATCTGCCCCTCTGGGCCTGTTGCCAGTGCGCTGTGGCTGCAGGGTTGGCCTTTGTGCAGCACCACTGCCATGTGTGCCCCTGCCCAGCCATCTGGGCAGCTATTGTCCAGAAGATGATCCCAGTTCAGTGGCCTGCTTTGAACTGTCAAAGTATGTCTTCCTGGCACCAAATGATGAGGAAGCCAGCCACCTCCAACTGTGTGTAAAGTGCCAGCTCTGAGCAGGCAGGGGCCTGCTACTGGTTTCCCTAGCAGGAATTCTGGTGTTCCCTATTGGAAAACTGAAAAATCCCTGATAAAAAAATCCCAAAGTCACTCTGTAAGATACCCCGAAATCCATGTTCCTCCACAATTAAAGCAAAAAGACCACTGTGTGTATATATAGAGAGACAGACAGACAGACAGACTGACAGACAGTGATCAGTTGGGCAATATTTTATTGATATATCTACAGTGTTAAAGCAATTTGGAAGCCTAGCAGTATCTCTATCATCATAATAAAATGAATTTCTAAATATCTATATGTTTTACTGCCCCCAACAGGGGCCACAGCCTCCCAACAGGGGCCATAGTCCCCCATAAGGAGTTACAGCCCCCCAGCAAGGGCCACAGCCCACCCCAACAGGAGCCACAGTCCTCCCACAGGGGCCACAGCCCCTCCCACCAGGGGTTACAGCAAGCTGGGGGTGGGGCTGGGCAGGGAAGGGATCATTAGGGGGGGCAGGAGGAGGATGGGGATGGGTGGGGAGGGATTGGGGGGCTGGGGGAGTGGGCAGGGATGGCATGGTCCCATCCCCCCTCCTCCAGCCTTCCCGTCCCCCTACTTACCTGCACTGGAGTCCGGGTCCAGCTCTCTGCATGGGCAGGCAGTGTGCTTCAGCATCAGGGTAAGGGCCAACTACAGAGACACTCTGGCTACTCCACAGAGATGCTCTGGTAGGACCCAGTCTCCGGTTGCTGTGCTCTGACCCAGTTTTTTCACCCTGTTTTTTTTTTGACCCCTGGATATCCAGGAGTCTAATTTTGCCCCCATACTGCAAACTTGCAGCAGAAGGAACCTTTTCCTGTTCCCACACATGCCTCTTGCAGCATCTCAAAGGTGTTTGAGATGCTGCAAGAGCACATGAGGACTCGTCTGGACACTCCCATAGAGGTCAACTGAGGTCCCACAAGATTTTAAAGGGACAAATATATTGTCTGTCTTTTAAAAAGAGAAAGAGGAAGGCCCAGGGACTTACAAGCTGATCAGTCTAACTTTGACACCCAAAAAGATACGAGAGCATATAAGCAAAAAAGAAAACAAGGTGACAAGTAAAGTCCAAATTGGATTTTTAAAGAGCAAAATTACCCCCAAACAACCATATTTCCTTCCAGAACAAAATAATAGGCCTTCTGTATAAGGGTAGAGTGGATGTGATGTCTTAGCTTTTGGCAAGCTGCTTGACTCTGCAACAACAAAACTCGTATAAGTAAGTTAAAGAACTATGGTCTAGATGAATGTAACTGTCTGGATAATTGTACTCAAAGAGCTGTCATCAGCAGCAAAATGTCAAACTAAAGGGGAAGTATCAAATGTGTATTCTCAAGGATCTGCCCTGGGTTTGGTAGTGTTCAATAGCTTCACTGATGACTTGTAGGGCTTTCTGTCTGCCTTGGCTCCAGTCTACTAGTGAGACAACCATAAGCACTGACCACCAGCTCCAGCTCCACAAGTTCCAAGCCTGGAACTACACTGGTGAGGATCCTCCTTGCCACTCATGAGGTCTCAAGAGACAGGCATTACAAGAGAAGGCATGGAAATTTACCCTTCAAAAATTTTCATATCTTCAATTCTGGCTTTGACTGTGTGAATCAGGAGCGGGTTGGTTTTTGGCAACAGCCTTAAGAGCACTGTGGAGCCAGTGTAGACATATTCTGGGTGCATGCTTGGTAAATTTGTGGATGACACCAAGCTGGGTGAAATAGCAGATAATTTACAGAACAGAATTAAGATTCAAAATGATCTCTACAAATTGGGTAATTGGCCAGAAATTAGTGGGATGACACTCAGTACGTAAAAGTAGAAAGGACCACACTTAGAAAGGAACAGTCTAATGCAAAAATACAAAATAGGCTAACCTGCAATAAAAAGGATCTGCGGATTATAGCGAATCACAAACTGAATATGAGTTTAAAGAATATTATTCTTGCAAAAGATAGTACTCCACTGGGATATATTAACAGAAGTGTTGTATACAAGTCACTCTCCTCAGTGAGGACTAGAGGACTGTGTCCAATTTTGGACACAGCACTTCAAAAAAAATTGGAGAAATTGGATGGGACAGCAAAAAAAAAATTATTAGAGGTCTAGAAATCATGGTCTATGAGGAAATCCTGGCAGAACTGGGATTATTTAGTCTGCAGAAAAGAAGACTGTGGGAAGCTTTGATAAAAATCTTCAAATATAAAAAGATTTATTACAAAGAGGATGATTAATTGTTCTCTGTTTAGAGAGGACAGGGTAAGAAGTAACGAGATGAAATTGCAACAAGGAAGATTTAGGTTGGATATTAGAAAAAACTTTCTAACACTGAACACTGGAACAGATTACCTAGAGAAGCCGTGGAATCTCCATCATTGGAAATTTTTGAGTAAATACATCACACAGATATTCTTCTGGTGTAGTCCAGATATAGATGATCCTACTTTGAGGAGGAGTTAGACTAGGTAATCCCTTAAGGTCCCTTCCAGCCTTATTTTTCTATGATTCTTAAGCATCTCTTTACGAGTTCTGATATAGTTCTTAGATGATTTAATTCTTTTTCATAATTCAGTTCCCATAGATCCCCAACGCTCTCCAGTTTGTCTAGATCTTTTTGGTATGTGGCACCATGATTTCAATACAATTTTGTATTATTTTTATATTACCTATTCTTTAAAACCTATCTTTTAAAGCATTAGTTTTATATATATAGTTTTGTCTTTGCTTTCACATGAGTTATCTTGATCTTTTTTAAAGGAGAAATATTAGCAGTATTTGATTCTGAATCGCCAACTATTATTTCTTGATAGGTATTTCTTTCCAGTTGGTGTCATAGTGAACTTCTACAATGTAAACTAAGTTAAGACTTAACAAAACACTGGGATGATTCATGCAACCATAAAATTTTATTGGTCTAATTTTTTCTGAAGTCTGTCCAGAATGGTTTGGGTTTACTGGGTAGGTTTCAAGTTGCTATCACAAAAGCCCTAAACTGAACGGAACCAACTCAATACTATGACATCAGCCACTCCAAAGCTGCCAGTGCCCCTTTCTCTTTTCAAAATAGACTTGCTGCTAAACTTGAGAAGATGCCAGATGACAATGATAGTCACAGTACATTTCCAAATAATATATGTACACACACTTCTGAAACCCTAGGGTTTGAGCCAATTACCAGCAATGCTAATAGACCTTCACATGACATCGGGGAGGACAGGATATCTGCCCAGAGGATGAGCTTGTGCGGATGTGGGTGTGATATATATCTATCTGTATCTCTGCAAGATATATTAATAAGTAGATATATCTACCTATACATATATACATATGCATGTATACATTCACACATACATATATACATATACACATGCATACATACATATACATAATACATACATAGATTATTTAATGTTATTCTGCACCCTATTCAGAAAGGTCAATATAGATTAGGGGTGGGCAATTATTTGGGTTGGAGAGCCATTTAACGAGTTTTGGTGAGTTGCTGCAAGCCGGGGGAATGGGGGGCAAGAGGGGAGTTCCCTGACCCAGCCAGGCAGGGGGGTGGGGGGAGCAACTGATCCTATCCAACCCCAGGCCCATCTGCCCTGCACCCACAGTCAGGGGTGCCAAATGGAGCAGGTGGACAGAGAGGGTCTCCATGGGACCCCTGTGGGCAGGGTACACTTGGCCAGTGGATGGGATGGGGATGTAAGCAGGCAGAGAGCAGCATCTGGAAGCAAAATGGGTAGGCAAGGGCAAGGTTGGGGCTGCAGCCAGGCCATGGCTGAGGCCAGGATGGTGGGGCAGTGACAGCGTGGGGCTGGGGCCTCAGACATGCAGGGAGTGGATCGTGGTTCTGTCCCAGGCCCCAGCCCCACGCTGTCAGTGACCTGTGATCCTGGCCCAGGCCCTTGCTCTGCCTACTCCACTCACTCCTGGACATACTCCCCACCCATCCACAATGCCATCTCTTTTGCCCAGCTGAGCACACCCTTCCCACAGAGGTCCCGGCCCTGCCTACTACATGTGATGTTCCCGGCAGTGGATGCAGGGCAGATGGGCTGAGGTCCCTGGACAGCAGGGCTGAGTTTGGTGGTGGCAGCAGAGATACTGGCAGTGGCAGCAGGGCACAACAAGCTGCAGGAGCTACCGGGAAGCCGAGTCTAGCCACCATGCCCCAACACACACCCAGGGGCCCAAGAATGGCTGGACCAGCTGCAAGTGCTATGACCCAGGTTGCCCCCTTAGCCTGAGCTGGATAGGGCTGAGGGACCCATTGTGATGCTTTTGAAATCATTCCTGCAAACACACAGCAAGGAAATCTAGGCTTTGAATGCTGGACCAGGACTCAGTTCCCCAGTAGGAGATAGACTTCTTTTGTGATATTGGGCAGTTTATTAAATCTGTCTGTTCATCAGTTTTCCATCTGTAAAGGGAGATAATTATTCTTCATCTCTTCCACCTGTCATGCCCCAATGACCGGTGCACCCTTGACCTGCGAGCCTGGGTCGGCACGACCGGCTTGGCACGAGGGGGGATTTATGACCGGACAGGTGGGTGTTAACGGCAAGCAGGAGTCAGATGATTTAAAGCGTGATGGTTACACAGAAAGTTTATTTTACTTACACTACTGATGTAGTGCAGTGTAGGCAGAGGAGTTGATTTATTCAGTTACAGCATGCAGATATCATGTTACCCAGCATTTACAGGGTGGGTAAGAAAGTTGCTTGTTACAGATTCCGAGCGATTCACATAAGCCGTTGCAGTCTGCAGATTACCGAGAGCTCTTGATAAGAAAGATAACGAGGAAGATAATCAAGCCAGCAAGGATGGAGTTATGCCAAGATAAAGATCAGAGGCGGGGAGATAAAATTTGTGAATGGCCTTTCCACAAATTGTTCTGCTTGAGTGTATATGCAGTTCTCTGCTTTGGGCGGAAGTTCTTTCAAAATTATAGTTGGCCAGGTGACCAATTACTACATGCCAGGCATGAATAATTAACGAGCTGGCACTTGTGCTCTCTTTGTTTGCTCAGGTTTCAGAAAAAAGGGGGGTTATTATTTGCTTGGGTGGTACTAGTCCTGTTTGGTCACAGGAGGGAACCATATCTTTTGTGCTGAGTTGTCAAGGTCAGTTTCTCTCTCTCATATGGGAGCTCAAGCGATCTGAAACGAGGCACAGACAGGGGTGTGTATATGCAGCACTGTTAATACAGAGGGATAGACTACAATTGCAGAGTTTGTTGTGTTAGCCTCTGACCTGTTGCCATCGGCATCCGAAATCAAAGACTTTGATCTTTGATACCACCCTTCATCTAATAGATGCAGATTACAATCTTGTCAGGACAGCGACTGCCTTACCAAGTATGCATATGATACCTTTGCAGTAGGGGTGGCCAACCTGTAGCATGTGTGCCACAAGCAACACCAGCAGCCACTTTGTGGGGCATACACCAGACCAGGAAAGGGGCAGGCAACACAAAGCAGATAGGGCAGGAACCAGAAAGCAAAGCAATAGATCAAGCAGGGGGCACAAGGCAGAAAGGAGAGCAGCAGATGGGTCAGGGGAAGGAGACGTGGAGTGGCACTTGGAAACACACACTTGCCAAAAAAGTTGGCTCCACTGCCTTGGGTCATTGTGTCATATCATACATAAACTAAGTATATGTTTGATACACATGGATTCTGTTCTTGATGAGGGCTGAGGTGCTATAATGATACAAACAAAATAATACATAACCAAACTTAATGTTGACTTGTTTGACAGGACTGCCCAGCTACTGAGAATGAAAAACCTGTGTCTCAGCCCTCTGAATAGGTAGATCCATAGCACGAAACTATAACTCCAGCAAGATGATGCTCAACTTCAGTTGAAGTGGAAGGTGCTCTGTATCTCAGTTTTGGCCACTAGGGAAATTTGCAGAACTCTGAGCCTTGCAGAGAAGTACAACATAATTAGGTATCACAAACTAATTGGAGCTATGGAGCAGAGCACTGCATTCCAGCCAGTTCTGAATGAAGTTGAACCGTATTGACTGATCACTCTTGAAGTCCGTACCACTGTGCTGATATACTAAAGCTACCATCATCCAGTAGCCAACAAGTGAATACGCAACATATCAGGGACAAAAATAACTCACAGTCCAGCAGCTCCACATCTTATAGAAAAATGAACCATACTGTCAAAATCTAAAATGCCTTATAATCCAAAATTGACTTATACATGTACGGTGACGGAAACATGTAGTTTCCAAAATATCTTCAAAATCAAGTAATTAGTTTTAAATATATATTTTTATATGCATTGGGCATGGTTCTCTGTTTCCCTGCACCCTGTACAGTCAGTTATACCTCTGCAGATAGACGCAAAATGCTACCCAATCAGACCGGCCATAATTCACATTGATTTTGCACCGACATAAATGATTACACAGAATAACAAAAAATAAGGGCCCTTTGTCAGGAAGAAAAACCAACATAAATTCCACCCTTCTATTAAACCACCATGTTTGTAAAATGGGATCAATGATACCTACCTGCCTTTGTAACATGCTTTTATAATCTTGGAATAAAGAGCACTAGGTATTACATGTGCTAGGTATTACTGCAAGCCGAAATCCTCCATTTAACAAAGATAACAGATGCTGCCAATATCCTCCAGGAAATTATCTGGTACTGGGTTGAGCCTGTTGGTGAATATCTACCCTGTAAATGGTTTCAATAATTATACTGAAAAAAACCCCTTTGTTTTTCACATGATAGTTATACAGTCCTGAAATCCAAACGTGGAGCTGTTAAGCCAAAGGCAAGGAATAAGAAAAGGTGAAAGCCTTTGAATATTGAGAATTTGCACAGGGGATCAGACTGGTGTCAAATTCACTTAGCACAGATGTTTCTATAATTGAGACACACTGGGAAAATGCATTAACATACAATTCTGTTTTTTCTACAATGATCTGATTCATAAAAAAGATTCCATAACAGGGATATAATCCTCTATTAAATTCTGTGGGTTAGTTAAAGAAAGAAGTTGTTTTCTGTTCAATTCTATAGGACTTTTTAATAAAGGACTCCATAAGTAAACCCCAAGCCAGCTGACCATTTCACTCTTATCACCTCCTTTATAATCAGCTTTGCAGACATAAGATGTGCACTCAAGTTCTGATCCAGCCATTTAAACCAATGGGATGGAACTGGGCAATCAGTTAATGCTATTGCATATAAATATGGCCAGGTTGATATAGCCCACTCTGTGCATGCCCTCATAGGAACTGCATATGCAAAAAGGGATACAAGCAAAATGAATGTTCCTTTATTTTAATTTTTTTCTGTAGGTTTGGAAACTTTGATCCCCAAAATATCATGCAAAAAAGGACAGGTAATATTTAAGAAAAACAAGCACAGGGTGAGTTTGAGGAGAAACAAGAAAGTTAATTTACACATTAATCTTCTCAAATATGACATGATCTTTTGCTCTCCTAGCTTGTGGTAAGTGATGAATTAATTAAAGAGAACTGGAAGCCTCATGTCAGTAATAACCTCATCTTCCCCATCAGAAGTGAATAGTGATTGGGGTCATCTGAAACACATTTCAGGAAGGATTCTTTTTCTGGAAGTCTAAAGCTCTCTGATTCACTTGCACTCCCATGTTTATTAGCTTTCAAAAGAAATTCTCGGGCACACAACCTCCTGCTGTTATGCTAAATTTTAACAAGGATCCTCTAGCCCCAGATCCACAGATTAATTAAGATTATCAGGTGCTGGGTCCCAAATTTATCTGTTTACCCTACATTAATCCCCTAAAAGAACAGCAAACATGACCTCCCCCTTTTTTTCAGCAAGTCCTGATTGTCTTGATGGGTCAAAATAATTATACAAACAAGAAGGAAATTGTGTCTTTCGGAACCTTTATCTCAACCCAGTGGGAGGCAGATGGATAAGCATGAATAACAAATTATCTAGCAGCAGATTCCACTAATCAGCCCCAAGGCTGAGCTTTTTTAGAGTGAAGCAATTCTTAGCTTTTTTGCAGTGTTAGTTCAGTACTTCAGCAGAGGACCCTACCCTCTAATTAAGAACCTGAAATAAATTGAAAACAGCTGTGAATAATTAGACAATTTAAGTGCTGTTAAGGAGGAATAATTTTTGCAGCCATCGTAATAAATCTTATGCTGTCCGAATCCATACATCCTAGGTGAACTTTTTTCTTTTGGTAGGTTAGTGCATTACTCATAAAAGAAACAGTGTCCCTTTTGTTTTGATTGGGCCTGTTTAATAACAAAAGAGCATATCACTATAAGTGGAACTGTGATGACAAAGAGAATAGCCTTTACTTTCCTTAATTTTCAATCGTTGTGGTTCAAATCCGATGTCAGATTCCTGGCATGTGTGTTTGGTGGAGGGGAAAAAAAAGGAATTCTTGATTTGCACTGTAAATAATACTCGACTCCAATCTACTTAACATTTTTTAGATTTCTCTGGAAAAATGTGTGTTAGCAAAATATTTAAAAATTTAACAGATGAACCTTTAGCCTTGTGTGGCAATAAAATTCTGCAGGATTAGCTAAAACTTTTTTTTTTCAGTTGCCCCAATGTTTTCACCCTTTTTTTTACCATTTGCTTGGAACTCAGTTAAAACTTTTGATAGACATTTACTGGCAGAATGAAAGCTCTTATCATGCAGTCAGTCTTTTAGGCCCTGATTCTATAATCCTCAAACAGTTTAATTACAATTTAAGCCCTAATCTTGCAAAAATTTACATGCATACTTCCACAGTCAGACACGTTTCAGTGAAGTCAATGTGGCTGTTACCATGCTTAAACAAGTGCTTGCTTACCTGGCTGTAGGATTGGGACCTAAGTTTATTAGTTTACAACCTAGGAAAGGGCTACAGAGTCTAGTCTTTTTTTTTTTTTTTTTGTAAGTGCATACTGACTTTATTACTTTCTAAAACCCACCGGCTTCTATTCAGTTTGATGGTCTTATACCACAAAATTCAGATCTGGATACAGATTTAACAAATGTATGTTAGAGGGTGCTAAGATTGCCATTCGGCCTCAGGCCCATATCTGGATAAAATAAAACAGTTGAAAAAGGCCATGCTATGCCATGCCCACGATGGTGTTACAAAGACAAGCCTCTAGATCAGTGGTCTCCAAAGTGGGGTGCACGTACCCCAGGGGGTGCGCAAGACGATCCATTGGGGTGCGAGAAGAAAATATTAGAACTTCTATTCTGATGTATATTTATATAAATATACATATATTGGAGGTGCATGCTCAAAAATTTTTACTCGTGGGGTGAGCGATCAAAAAAGTTTGGAGACCACCATTCTAGATAAGGGGTGAGCAAAATGGCGGATCCAGCTGGCAGCTGGACTCCATTTCCCAGCAGCCCCTGCCTGTGTTACTGTGGCCAGTTTCCATGGAGACCCCAGCAGTGACAGCAGGGGGCCAAGGTTTCTATGGCACATGGACAGCAGATCTCAGTTCTGCCCCAGCTCCAGACCATGCTGTCACGGGGGCAAGATCTCAGCCCAGGCCCTGCAGCAGCTCCCTGCCCAGCCCTGCGCCCTGCCAGCTGCTGGGGCGAGTCTCCATGGAAACCCTGGCTCCACACTGCATGGCCCTGTTACACCTTTTACCTGAGTGTTGTGATCTGTTTCTGATTGAGGCCTCCTTGCGATCTGCTTTTCTCAGCGGACAAGAATCTGGCAGTTTTCCCTGAGCCTAGAACCGTGCTAAGGCATGGTGATACGCCGATAGCCCCCTCCGTTCAACTTCAGATCGCCTCCGCCTCTTCCCTGTTGATCGCAATGTGCTGTTCTGTGACCTTCTCTGCCCTGGCATGCAGCAGCTGCCTCTCTTCGTATCCTGTCAAGACCGTATTGTTTCAACCTGTTCCTCAACTCAGAGCCTAAGTCCTGGTGGTGTGAGAGCAGTAGTTTCGGTATCATGGCTCTAAGTTCACACGCAGGAACTCTCAGCACTTATCAACACAAAGTAAGATTTATTTATTAGGGCCTACCACTACCCTAAAAGTGGTCCTGTAGATGGTTAAATGACACTATCAGGGCAAACATTTTCCCTCACCCGTATGATTAACAACACCTGTGTTTCGTTAAAAAAAAAAAATCAGCTGATTTTTTTTGCTTTTAATATTTTTTTCTTTTTTAAAGAAAAATTTAATGACAGAATTTTTTTTAAAAGAATAAAAGATCAAATATAAACAATGTTTCCTTGAAAGCTCTCATCAGATATTTTTATTTGAAGGAACACACCCCATATGATCCCAGCCTTCATTTTCCATGTATCCTTTAGTTAGTCTCTTTATGCATTTTCTTTCTTTGAAAAAAAAAAAAGGATTAACTGGCTTCTTTAAAAAAGAAATCTATACCAGTGGCCTGCTATTCCCAAGCAACCCTACAATAACAAAGTAATGGTCACATGACTGGGAAAGAAACTGTGCTCAGCAGGGAAGGCAATTTCAGTTTCATGTTTTCAGAGATATTACAATGGGGAAAAAGCAATTATTCTAAAGATTGCAAAAACTACTTTTACAGTTAGCTTTAAAATCAATGAAAAGATTGGGATTAAGGTGATCTAAGATTTATTGAGTCTCTTGTCAGAACAATTCCATTAAATTACATAAGGGCCTAGTAGGCAAGTGTGAGCATTAGCCACAGCACTGGGAAATTGGGGCAGTGTCAGCCAGTAAAGACGATATTATTCCATCATCAAGCAGGAACACAAGGAAAAGTCAGCAAGCACATCACTATGTACTCATCCACACTTTTTCTTCCCTCCCACTTCACAGTGACATGATTGGCAGTGTGAAAAAATTAAATATTAAAGAAAAATAACGTTGTAAAAAAGACCAGCAAAAATTGAGCTAAGGAAAATACGAACTCCATAGGACAGTGATTAGGCAGTTTGCTAAAGCAGAAGTTGTCAATCTACAGTTGGGGCGGGGGGGGCTGGACCTGGCCCTTGGAGCCGGGGCTTCGGCAATGTTTGGTGGCAGGAGCTTGGCCTGTGCACCATGGCACTGCACCATGGTCAGATGGCAGAGGGCTTTCCCATAGGGAACCACAGCAGGGAGAAGCAGCAGCAGTTGCTGGGTCCTAACTGCTGTCCCGCCATGCAAGTGAGCTTTGTCATTCTGGCCTGATGCCAGAAAATGTTTCTGACCACTGCACTATAAAATGGAGTTAACTCCCAAGGCAATTCTGAAAGCCTCATCACTTGAATCATTTAAAGGAGACCTAGACTAAACACTAAAGCATACAGTAAGGAACCAGGATCCCAAAGCAATGGGCAAAATGAGCAACTGCAATAGATCTGCCCCATTTCTGACCACCTCTGTGCAGTAAATTTGCCGTGCCCAGCAGCAGTCTTTGCAAACAGGCTGCTCTGCCTCACATACGTTGTCTCGTAATTAGAATCAGTGCAGCCATGTCCACACAGTGCCAAAGGCGAGCTAATTATCACTGCCACTCAGCAGTGCTAATTAGCCTACCAGCACAGGATGTGAAGAGGGATATATATGTTGCTTCCACAGCAGTGGCATGGTGAGGGGGCACTGCCAGACAAGGCTGGTTTTTCCTATTGACAGGGCCTCTATACCTACGATTCTACAATCCCATTTGGTGGTCATCCCACACATGATCCTCCCAATATCCTACTAGCTAAGAGATCCATACTGACAAGGATTGTCCAAATCTGTTCAGGTGGTAGTGCCATGAAGCGATTCCCAACCTAGAGAACCAGTGTAGAGTAGACCAGATGGAGCGCGGTACTACCACAGATAGACCCTTCTGTTCAGCTTTGTATTACCTCTGCCTTTTCCTCATCTGCCTCTGCGGGCTGCTTCTAAGAACTAACCTAGCTCAGGTATATCTGCATGTGTTGTGCTGTATAGGCAAAAAGGTCCAGTTTTACTTTGAAACATTATGGTAAAAATGGCATTGTGTGTTCCCATGCCAACTGTTTCATTAATTCCAATAGCTGCAGGGCCAGCAATAATAAAAAGATGCAGTTTCTCTCCAAAATAAGTAGACTAGATTCTGAATACATAGGGGAACAAGTCTGCTGAATATCGTGGTGCCATTTGTATATACTGACCTTTTCAGAGTCCTGTTCTTTAATTCTTTTCTTTCAAGTTGTTTAATCAATTTCTGAATCCAGCCAAGAGTTATTAGGAACAAAAAAAAAGCATGGGTATGTAGTTGGCTCACTTTAAAGAGTTGTTTCTGTTTTAGAGATCTTACCAGCTCCAGCAGTATTCCTCATTTGGTGTACAGGGATATCATTGGAATCTGTAATATTTCTGGTATAATGTGTATATAACTATTGTATTAGACTTATCCTGTTTACATTCAAGTCTGTGGTAGTTGACCAGTTACTTGAATGTAATCGGAACTAGATTCACTTCTTACGTTTTGATTACAGGAACTTTAACAATGTTCCTTAGCACAGGGGTTTTCAAACTTTTTTAAGGCGTGTACCCTTTTGGTGGGTCCCCCTTCTGGAGTGTACCCTCTTCCAGATGAGGAGGGGGGACAGGGAGAGGGGTGCTGACAGCCGGCTGGACGTAAAGCCAGCAGCACACGGCAGGGGATGGGGAAGTGACGCACAGTGGTGGTGTGGAGTGGTAAATGGCGGCAGCAGGGGGCAGGGAAGCAGCACATGGTGGCAGCGCGGAGTGCTGAATGGAAGTGGCAGGGGGCTGGGGAGCTTGCATGTGGCAGTGGTGCAGAGTGCTGAATGGCAGTCATGGGGGGCAGAGAGATTGCATGTGGCAGCCACTGCCACCATTCACCACTCCATGCCACCACCGCACCACTTCCCCACGCTACCGCACGTACCCCCTGGGGCCGTCCCAAGTACCCCCAGGGGTATGCATACCCCCGATTGACCCCTGCCTTAGCACATCAGCATGGTAAGAGGGTGCACATACTCTATAAAATCAATGATCACATCAATTTTATGTACGCCCTTTCCAAAGAAGGACCCAAACCTATTTTACTTTGGCCTAGATTATGACTAGCCCTTATTAGGGCCACATAGGGGTTTAACATCTCAGCATCTACAGTAGGACTGCACATCAAGGCATTGTGATTTGCTGCTTAAAGCTAGCTTACATATCCCTGCTCACATGCAGTGCAATTACACCTCCCAGCTGCAAGCGCAGTCATATCCTTTGGCCCGCCATTCATTCCTGGAGCTCATCCTGCAGTGGTGCAGCTATATGCTACCTTGGAGTCTAGCAGGCTCAATCTAGTGCTTTTGTTTTGGTTATGGCTGTTACACATGTCTGCATTGTCGTCACTTATTGATTTGACAGCCAGTCTAGGTTCAACAGCACAGGAGGCTCTGCGACTTGCTGATTAGGAGTGGGAGTCAGGATTTCCGTGTTGTGCTCTTGGCTGCACTAACGACTCTCCATTGTAGCCTTCAGCAACTCCCTTTGGGCCAGATTCTGCCACATTCATTTACAATGAGCAGTCAAGTACAATGCTACAAACCCCCAGTGCAGATGTGGGTTTATACTAGTGCAGCTTACTCCAGGACTTCATCAGATGAAGTCCCAGTGGTACCAACCCCACTTTACACGGGAAGGGTAAGCACTCATAAACAATTTACTCCCCCTCTCAGCTGCTCTGCCTTAAGTGTGTGGGTGCCTGCTTATGCTGCAGTAAGTGGAAGTTGAACTGCAGCACCTAAGCCCCCAACGAAAGGCAGGTAAATTACCATGGCTTAGCTTTTACTTACCAGGGGGTAAAACCATGCACACAGGCAGTACAGTAGGTAAGGTACAATAAAACCTCATCCCTTTTATGTTCATATGTCTGTACTCACAAAAAAGAGGCATATATATAGTGGAAACAAGAGAAGCAATTACCATACACTGCCATTTGCTTCGGGTTACCCAAGAGTCAAAGGCTTCATTCCACAGGGCACATCCCCTAGGATGGGGTATGCCCCCAACAGGAGGCCCTACAAAGGGAAAAATTATGAGAATTTTGAGAAAATGATGCTGGCACACATCCATGAGGGGCCAGCTGGGGACTGCATGCTTAGGGGCAACCAACACGGGTTCATCAGTGGCAGGTCCTGTCAGACCAACCTGGTGGCCTT
>NW_017728947.1:91796342-91821313 GCF_001723895.1 Crocodylus porosus
TGGAACCAGCTTCCAAGAGAAGTGGTGCAGGCTCCTACCCTGGGGGTTTTTAAGAGGAGGTTAGATGAACGTCTTGCTGGAGTTGTATGACCCCAGTATTGTTTCCTGCCATGGCAGGGGGTCGGACTAGATGATCTACTCAGGTCCCTTCCGACCCTAGAAACTATAAAACTATGAAAGCCACCTCCAGGTTTTACTCTTTCTAAAAATCTATCTGTAACCCTGCCTTAGAGATGTGCACAATACTCACACTCCTGACAATGAGCAGAGTGACTTAACTTTAGGGTGAGCAGTATGCTGCCAGGCCCTAACTTATTTCTGACTTTTGAGGTATCTTGTCTAAACCTGATTTTGGTCTCTCCAAGCTACCCTGCAGTTTGTAGTGTAAATATATCCTAAGAAAAACAGCCTCCTCTCTTTAAGGTCTCAGTGTCTCCTCCTGTAAAATGGAGCTGGTGGTAACCATCACTCCATGGGATCATGAGGCTTAACTCTTTAAAATTTAGATGGTGTGTTAAGGTTCTTGTCTAAAAGATGCTAGAGGGTCATAGCCATCCTTGTGTAAAATGAAGATAAAAGCATTTAATATGAAGCAAAGCAAAGTCTAAAACTAAGTCTTCCAGTCTCTGCCAACACAAAACACACCATGCTCCATACATGAGATTTAACTGGTTGGCCAAGATTTAACAACAACAACAAAAAAACCCAACTCTGGTGTTTATAAGTCCAATTGGTGTAAAATTTCCTGATGGTTAACACATCACATTACAGACACTTTTGAATGAATGACTCATTCCCAAATAATTGACTAGCTTTGTAATTTGGGAAGTAAAAATCACATTTATGAGTCCCCGGGGTGGAGGGTCTATATTGTTGTGCATAAAAAGTAGATAAATCATAAAACCTGATTTTTTTTCTTTTGTAAAAGCGTCCATTAGCCTTTGTGTGTACATTAAAGCAATGCTTTCTAAATGTGTGCAGCTGCTTTAAATCACTGGTGCATTTTAAAATCAAGTCTTTTTATATCTTGATGTTAAAATTACATGTTGGTTACTGTAATTCCGTCTTGCTTTCTGTGGGACATCCTTGGAACAGAGCTGCTTCTGGATAGACCTCTCCCTCTGCACTAAGTTTTTAAATCCATGTAAATAGTCTAGCCTGAGCATTTTGCAGCCAATCTAAATGGTGTTTATCATGTAAACAAAACATCTAAATTGACCAATCCATGCAGATGCAATTAAGGACAGCACCCACACTTAACAAATAGGAACATTTTACATTTAGCTTTAAATAAATGCACACTGTGATTCTAATGGGATTTGACAAGGGTATTTAATGCTGTAAAGCAAATTATTATCTACAAAATATCTGGTTTCAAATATACCCCCACAAGTTGGTACCCAAACTGGGTAATAATCAACTCCTTAGTGAAATGGCCATACCACTTGCCCTGCATTTGCAATCTACAAGTCCTGTCCCTTTATGCAAGCAAGCCCCTTTCCCACATTTTTAGAGTACTGTAAATTAGTTTAGTATGCTTGAAAGAACCCGTAATTGTAACTGCTCTTGTTGACACATCAGCTTGATGCCACACAGAGCACGATTGGGACCATATCCCTTAGTTTTGCAGTTACAGTGCATTTCAAGTGCTTGACAGGTCCAGCGCTAAGATGTTCTGAATTAGATTTGAATTACAACCGCTAAATGCCCTTGTCAAAGCTTGTTATGCCTGACACTAGCCATATACATTTAACTGACTGTTCCTATGGAAGGTATACAGCTTAAACAAAGACATACTCCAAAGTTTCATACAGAATTGTCAAAATATAATTGAGTTAAAAAAGCAACTAAAGCATAGGGAGAGCAATCTTTTCTGCTTTTTGTTCTTTGAAATAAATCCAAGGGACAATTTTGTGGAATCTTAGTATAAAATAAGAAGAGCATATGCAGTTTCTACAGAACCACTGATTCCTGTACAAATACCAGATCCATTGCCACAAGTTGATCCCAGTCCCCATGAAGTCAATAAATGAACTGAAGGATTGGGCCCTCTAAAACTGTTTGGTGCCAGTTTCTGCCAGCCTCATTCACATTGAGGAGTACCTAAATCTGCAAGCAGCCCTATAGAAATCAATAGACCTTTTCAATATGTGTAAGAGTGTTGGGAGCATTTGAAAGGAACCAGAATTTTTGCAAAGGCGCTTGCATTTGGTGCTTCACTTTTCTAAAGTGTCATATACCTAATTCATCCACATATACGTACATGTACATATATTAATAAAAAATAAAGGCATCTTAACTACTCACATGTTTATTTGCTAAAGTGAAATAGCAGTGTCAGATCAAAATGCTATATTCTTAGGTTAAAATGTTATTTAAAAAATAAGCAATACATTTATGTTCATAGAACCACAGGAAGGTAGGGCTGGAAGGGACCTCACAAGGTCATCTAGTTCAGCCCCCTGCTCAAGGCAGAATCATTTAACTAAGATGTCCTGGTACTGGCAATGCGTAGGGGGTGCATGTGGGAGATTGGCCGTGCCCCCGCTGAAAGAAGTGCTGGCGGCACTTCCGGTTTTGCCGCTGCACCGGCACCTCTACTGGTGGCAGCGATCAGCCATTGGGGGACCCCCAGCCCAGTCGGCGATCAGCCACTGGTGCCCCCCACCCCAGTAGGAGGCACCGGTTGCCCATGCATCCCAGCCAAGTATCTGTCCAACCTGCTCTTAAAAATTTCCAGAGAAATGTATATTGTTTTCCATATAAACCCATCAATTTGTAGTCTCAGCAGCTCACTGGGGATGTACTGCATTATCACTCTGCTCAGAAGTGGTCTCAATATTCTTGGACCTTAATGAAAGAGGATGCATCTTTGTTGTGAAATCTTAAAATAGCACAGCAGCTGAAGAAGTGTGTGTGTGGTATGCTATTGTGAGAAAAGGAGTTAGAGCAAAAGACAAGGCCTAAAACTGAATAAATGAGAGAAAACTGATTTGGATCCTTCTCAGATTAGCATATCTTAAACCTCACAGAACAGATAACATGGCTTCTCTTAAACAAATGTCCAGGGAAAACACCGAAGCAAAGGACTTTGTAGGAAAGCATCATGCCCTTTACTACTTACACAATTCCTCTGCTGTTACATTTAGAAAGTTTTCCTCTACTAAGATCAAAACAGGAAGTGCTTTCCCCAGATTTCTTCTCTGCCCCACATTTCCTGGGTAAGCTTAAGGCCAGGTCCAAAAAAAGAACGCAGGCATTGAAACAGGACTTGTGCTAACTGCCTGATTCAGAAACCTATGTTCCAGAGAAGGACAGGAGATCGCACTTGTGCTTACAGGTGGCTAGATCAAGGTAGCTCCCTAATAGGATTAATGATTTTTTGGACAGCCCCACGTCTTTCTAAGGTCTGAGGCTTCATGCATTGCACAGTGAGCCTAGGTACCTAACTTTGGGCTTCGGATGCCTCTCTGGGGGCCAGGCACCTAGAAATTAAGTTTGTAGGGCCCAACCTGACAGCCCTAATCCCTCACTATGTCTGTACCATCTTCCCTGTCTCTTCTGTGAAGGACGCTTCTGAGCAGTCCCAGTGCCACCTACCACGTCACAGAAATCCACCTGTGAAGCCATTCTGGGCGCATTTCCCTGGAGTTACTATCAAAATCTGGGTCTCTGGAGTGCTTGAATACGTGTGTACAAGAGTGGATGGGCAAAATGCATCAGAGAACATGCCCACCAGAACACACCAGGGACACAGTGGAGACAGTCTCAGCTCCCCGTTTCCAAGAAACGGCTAATGATATGTCCTTTGACTACCTGGTGTTGTCTGCTGAGACTGTAAGCTTCTTGGATCAGAGTCTCTCTCTTACTATGGATACAGAAAGTAGCTGGCACAATGAAAGCCTGACTTCATTCTGAGTCTGTAACTGCTATGATAGCACAATGAGACTTTACTTCTCTAAGGATTAGACAAAGGCCAGGGCTTCTGCTTTAACTCTAGAGGTGTGTCTCCATGAGTGGGAACGTATGTTCCCCAGGGACACACAGCAGTGGCACATATTTGCACTGCTGCTACTTGTCCCTGGGGAAAGCCCCTGCATGTACATTCTGGCATATAGCGAGTTGCCCTGGGTGTGGCAGGGGAGGCTGGAGTCAGCATCTAGGCAGGCCCCAGCAGCCTTACCTGGGGCCCTCCAGGGGCTGAAGTGGCAGCAATCCAGGCATGTGGAGTCTGGCCAGCAGCCAGAGCATGACTCTGGTTGGACAGGCTTTGGTTTTGGACACCGCTGTGTGCATGTGCGGTATGTGTGGTTTGCAGTGCTGCCGATAGGTTTGTGGCACTGCAAACCATACGTCCATGCTTGTCTAGACATGCTCTAAGGGGGCTTCTACTGTCTCTGGCTTAGGCAGGCTAGCTCTGCCTCCCAAGCCAGCAGTTGTCCTCATCTGTAAGATGGAATCCAAAGCATAAAGCGTTGCCAGACCTGTCTACAGGGCACTCCATGGTCTGGTAAGGGCCAAAACTACAGCCTTGCACAGTGTAAAAAACCAATGTCATGAGGGCTTAAACATTCTTAATGACAAGCAAAAAGATTAATGGCCAGATTTTCAAAAAGTTTAGACTCCCAGCATTCAAAATTGACAATTTGCTCACACAATTCCCCTGGCTGTGTGTGCAATCATGATAAATGAGTACACAAATTGATACACTTCAGTTGCGTGCCTAAGTTATTTTGAAACCTTTGCCCTAAAAACGCCTGTAACCAAATAGGCAGGGTGTTTATACAACAGGCACAAGGGGTTAGGCTAAAAGATACATTGCTATTCTTTGTTAATTTTTTATTCAATTAAGAGGCACATGCTGATTATTTTTAGCAGTGTCCTCCTGATACAATTCAGATGTAAATCACATTTCTGTAGTCAGCTGCTGCTGTTTAAGCAGAAATATTTTGACACAATAATTATAGGGTTGAAACTATGCTTTACATTAGTGTATAAAACACTCATTAAATTAAAATTCTTCCATGAAATCATGAAAATAAACAGTCTGTCTGAACTAGCATCAACAAATTCACAGGATGCTTCTGCGTTTTCTCAGGACTGGCCTTCGAATGACTGTATTACAAGACCCTTATTTAACCGTGAAGTGTTAAAGGTTCACATTCTTTTGAAGGTCCCATTCTGCTTATTTTTAAAATTATTGCTTTAATTGTTTTTACAACTTGTAAGATTTTAAAGCTATTAAGCCTCAAAGTTGTGGGAAAAATTAAAATAGTGATTATGATAACTTTCATAAGGCTCTGAGATGGCAGTGGCAACACATTTTCCCTCCAGAATGGATTAAATACAAAGGTATATGGCACCAAATGTGGCACTTCATGTTGCTCTGTTATGATTAGGAAACAGAATATACACTTTAAGCACTATGCTGTATGTAGTGGAAAAGAAACCTAATGCACAGAAAAGGATGCGAGTAAAAATAGGTCTTTTTGTAAATGAGCACTTCCCTGCTGCCAAATCCCACCAGTCTTATATGGACCACAAGCTTCACAATGGCTAAGGCTGGTCGGCTAATTGTGCGCGCTTCTCGTTCAGGCAGAATTATCTAAGGGTAATTTTCAAATCAAGTCAATACATACTGAAGTCGTTTTCTAGGGTCCCTGCTATATGTTACATACATTACACAATTATCTGGTTAATCGCGCAATAAATTTAAACTGGCCACACACACAAAGTAAGACTGACCACAAGTGCAAAGTCATTATCACACAATTAACGGGTTAATCGCATAATAAATTTAGACCAGCCACACATGGAAGGCAATTATCACATGATAAAAATGAATATCCAGCTA
Source organism: Crocodylus porosus (assembly GCF_001723895.1). Lineage (NCBI taxonomy): Eukaryota > Metazoa > Chordata > Crocodylia > Crocodylidae > Crocodylus > Crocodylus porosus. The sequence continues at coordinate 91,802,197 of NW_017728947.1, forward strand.
TAAAAAGGGCCGCACAGCTATGAAGTTAGTGCTTGAAAATATGTAACGACTCTGTAGCTGCTTTCTACACAACTTCAATATGAATGTGTATCAGGGCCCTTAGGCTACTCCGCCACAGAACAAAGGAATTCCAAATGCCTCACACTAATGACCCACTTCTTGAAGGAGAATTGACTTCTCTGCTGTGCTTCATTACACCAGGAAAATAATCTTTAGGGGAAATATCTCTTGCCTTTGGTCACCTTAGGTCTTCCAAATAACTGGCCACTTTGGACATTTGGACCACAACAGCCATAGAAACAGCCAGTTCCTCCCGTTTTAAGATCTCCTCAAAACATCCCCCACGTGGTAAAGTGGATGGTAAACTCAAACAGTTTATCCATCTTAAAACAATGAAGGGGTGAGTCAACCCTGCTGGGATTTGAATCAGTGGTTCCAGGGAGTCTAAACTGAAGTTCAGACCACTAAGCCTTTTCCCTCTCTCCCTGGGCATGTGAGTGAATGTATGTATATATGCATACTAATCCTCATAAGCCCTAATTGTGTTTTGTTTGTTTTTTGTTCATCTGCACAATATCACTGATCTTTATGACGTACCAAGTGAGCTGGGGGGTTTTCAGGGCTTGGGAGTGAACAGTGTGGGATCTTCAAGATGCAGATGATGTAATCACCGTGGTCTAAAACATTTTTGTTACATCTATATTCCACTGAAATCCACAATTATGGTTGACTGTTCTTTGACTGAAGGGATTCCAGAAAGACGGACTGCTATGGTAATTGCACCATTTTATCTTCAGATATGAACCTAAGTCTGATCCCTCTGGTCTTATGAAATTACAGTCAACATGTTATTTTCTCCATTTGCACAAATTGTATATATGATGGTGGCTGCAGAAATGTATATTTAGCCTTAACTTGTCAGAACCATCAGCTAAAAAATATTCAAAACCTCTAACCATTTTATTAACAAGGATTATGTATAAAAAAAAATCTGTTTTAGAGTGTAAGTTTTAGTGAACATTGTAATTTAATGGTAAAGAGTTTTTTTAATGTCACAGTTGCCTCTTTCTCAGCAGCCACATGCATCGGCTTATGTCTTGCATTATTGGTATTATGGTTACCTCCTAACCCACAGCATGACATTTTCCACACTGGGCAGCAACAGCCTACTTTTCTCAGGCCAACTCTCATAGTCCAATAAGTTCAGTGAGAGCTTTACTTGAGTAAGAAAGGCTTTATAGCTGAGGCACAGTAAGCTTTGGTCATATCTTCATATTTTCATGAAACAAGATGAGCCAATATTGTGTATTTCTTAATACTTCAGCCTAAAAGCATAGCTAAGCAGATAATTCTTAGTGAATAATTTTTTTAACGGAAGTTAATCCTTTTTTCTGCTCTAGAGGGCTCTCAAAGCAGTTTCTGTTTTTCTCCAAGCTGATATTTGATGGTTAGAAAAACACTACTGCTAAAAAAATCCACTAAGGTAACTTTTGCAACTAGAATTTCAAATCCTTTCCGCTTGTGGATCTGATCAAAATCTATATGAGAACACCTTCATGAGAATTTTAAAAAAAAATAACACTTTTTAGTCTGCAGTAGCTTTTGAAATGAGAAAAGCTTTGTTTTTTATTCTTTTCTTGCTGTTTATCTCCTTTTCTCTCTGTCTCTTAAAAGAGACTGCCTTTTTTTCAGGGACCAGTAGAGAAATGAAGAAACCCTTTTAACATAAAAAAATCAACCCACTCTAATGAGCAATTGTGAGTATCTAGCATTCAAAATTTGAATGCCGTAAGTAGTTTTTCATTGTATACGTAGGTCACATATTGTTTTTCCCAATGATTAGCATAAGTCTCAGTTTGCTTTGCATGAATATTTTCTAATATTTGCTTAACATTCACTTTTCTTGCAAACACTGCTGTCAGCTCTAGAAGCAAACACAGCCGAAGTGAATTCAATATTTGGGTTAACAGGCTATTTACAGGTATTTTTTTGGCTTTGCCCATCTCTTATTGAAGAGGTTAAACACACAAAGATTGAGCCGGCAACAAGGAAGTGGTAACCCAATGTCATTAAAAGAAGGTAAATGGTGCAGAGTAGTTTAAAATGGTATACCCAGTGATAGTGACCCTTTCCTTTTTTGTGTCCTTGTAACAAGGTATTCAGCCCAATTCACAGATTTGTTGGACTCTGACAGGGCTGCTCCACAACCACTTCTGTTGTGGCCTCAAACTTGCAACCTCTGGGCTGTCAGCTATGCACCTTATCACTTGATGACAATACAAGCGATGGGCATTTACAGATATTTTCAAAGAACAATTTCTAATTGAGTTGAGCGCCTCAGCTGCCTGTGTGTGCTTGTGTATATTCTGGTGCATTTTAAATCATGTTAAATATGAGTCTTGTATTCAAGGGTGCATAGAGACTTACCTAAATTATGGCTTTTGGTGGAGAATTCAGTTTCTGTCTCATCTTTTTGGTTGTGTCTTGATATATTTGGCAATAAAGTAGAGCCTATGGGTGAGACTCCGCTCTCCCATAAGCTAACCTAGCTCACAGGTTTCTGAGGCGTCTGGAGAAGGAGCCAAGGGAACAATGCTCAGCGGTGGAAAGAGAAGGATGATGTACTGGTCCATTGATGAAAGCTCCTTCGCTACATGCCTAATCTGCCCTTGAGAAGGTAGCTTGCTGCCTCCTCCAGTGCACTTGTGGCCAGGATGGCCCAGAATCACCTCACCCCTCTTCTTTCCCCTTGTGTCTTTCTCTGACTCTCTCTCTTCCTTCGTCCTACAATAGTTTCTCTCCTTACAGTCTCCAAGCGAAGATTCGTTCCCTCCCTGCCAAATCCCATGTCCTAGGTGCACTTAAGAGGAGCTGGGAGAATAAGGTCGGCCCACGTCCTCCTCCTGTCAGTCACCCCAAATTATGAAAGAACCCAAGATGCTGTTACCGTATGGAGCTGGCAGAAGGGCATGCCTACTTCCTCTCCTGGCCCCCTCCTCCCCACCACTTCCCCATGCCTATTAGCTACTCTCTGCTCTACGGCAGGTGGGAGGGAAAGTAGACTAGAGAAGCACCTGAGGCAGGTAGAGGGAGGAGCATTCATAAGCTGTCTTCCTGTCTACTCACCACAGCCAACAGGCATCTTGTTTTCCTTTCTAAATTTGAGCAGCAGCTATAGCTACAAGCCCTCAGGAGATATTAAGTTCCAGGAAAGTTAAGCAGGATATTAGGAAAGCCAGGCAGATAGTAAGCACCATTTGCCACTGAAGCACCATCCCACAGAGGTAGTAGAAGTTCCCCACAATAGGCCATGTCCAACTAACCTGGACAAATCAGGGAAAATGCACTGGAGGGAAAAATCTTTGGTGAATAAACAAAATAAATAAATAAAAAAAGCAGGTGAATAAACTGGACATCCCCTTCTGCTGCTGATGTCTTTGCTGTCCTGAGAACTCCCTCCCCACAAACTTTTCCCGCTGGAAGAAGGGCAGCTGGACTTCCAGACCGTTTGGAAGGGAAATCGTATGTGACTTTTTTTCATACGCTTTTCTCCGTTTCACCTTCTGAACTGTTCAGGCAGGTCAGGCTGCAGAGCTGCCCCATTGACTAAAAATGTCTAACCCCAAATATTCCTTCCTGTCGCATTAACTATTGCTTTTCCTCTTCACTGCATTTCAGTAGTATTGTGTACGCACAAATTGTAAAGGTCTATGGGATCTATTGGATGGAAGGTGCTATAGCAGGGGTCCGAAATTATTTCAGCTGGGGAGCCACTTAATTTTGTTGAGCTGTTGATGGTCACAAATACACACGCATGTGTGTATGCACGTGCACACACATGCAGATACACACACACAGGCACCCACAGATACCCAAAGCCACCAGTAGCATGCAGGTATGGACTTGCTCTTGTGTTTGGGCAGCAATAGGTGCTGCCTGTTGCCAGAAATTCTGGCCACAGAGAGAACTAAGTAGAAGCAACGGCTTAAGAATGACATTTTAAGCAGGACATCACACCTTGTGTAGAAAGGGCAAGTAATGCACATAAATATTAGCTAGGACATCTGCCACCATGTGAGCTACCAAGATCAGATAGGAAACAACTGTCTGGATGTGCCCCAGCAGATCAATGAAGGCACAGCACAAGCTACCTACCAAGCAGTCACAAATACCTGAGGTGAAAGGAAAACAGCAATGAGATGACAAAGTCTCTGGTCGGGCAGAACTGAACTTGCAGTGAAATATTAGTCGAGTCCTGTTTTGGGTGTTGGTTTCTCAACTGCACCCTGCCTTCATTTGGCAGGCAGTTTTGTAAAGCACCGCAGTGATCTGGATGGATTATAAAGAACTTCCTGTGAAACAGGGCTAGGACAAAGGTGATTATCCTTGGTGTTCTGGTGGTAGACATTCAGCAGCAGGACGCTAATGATCTTTAACATCTTTGCTAACTAGCTAATAATGAGATTAACAACTTTGGACCCTTCAAAAAACAAGCAAACAATCATTTTGTCTTGATAGCAACCAGCAGGAATCCTTCACCTCACCCCTACCCTTACTCCTATTGAAAGCATCTAAACACTGTAATATTTACAGAGAAAATGTTTCCTGTCATTCACAGCCATGAACTAGCTCTCTGTGCTTTCCCTTGCCTTTCCTACAATCTTCCCCCTCCTGACCCCCAAATCTAAGCAGTTCTAAATAAGCAGCACTTCAAAAGTTTTTGAAGTTTTTTTGGAAAACCATAAAATCTGTACTGGTGAAAAATATATTCCTGCCCCAGATTCCCAATCTGTTTCTTTTAAATCCAATAAAATGTATATCATACGGCTTAAGGGCAGAAGGCTTCATACAATTGAAACTGATTCAGTAAATTCAAAACATAAAAAATAAAAATATTGGTATTTGATATTCCTATATTTCAATATTTCTTTGATATTCCACTATGAAACTTAAACTGTTGGGGTTTTATGCATTCTTTCCCCCCCTTTGATTTCCCCCAGTTTTATCCTTTGAGTTTTTAGTGTCTTTAATCACTGGACCATGGATCAGAAGTACTTGCAACTTGTTTGTGGAAAACCAAAGTCTGAAGTAGCTGCTTGTTTAAAGAGTTCTCTACCATGTGTTCTTTCTTTTTTTAATAAAATGACTAGATTTTATGTACAAATGCATTGTATTGAGCAACCAACTCTCAGTGCATGATACAAAGTTTATATTTACACACACACACACTTAACTTGCCTACTTTCTACCTTTCATTTGTATAGTAGTATATTTTCATTCACAGATAGTAGTAGCCAACATACAACCAAAGGCAAAATGCTACAATGACTTAGACTTAAATTCATGCAACTTATTGAAATCATTTTGAATTTTTAAAATAAATTATATCATCAGAGAACTGATATAGTAATACATCCAGGATACAATATATACTAGACTATTTTTCACTGGCCAGTTATTTCACAATGTTTTTACTACCACGGTTTTCAAGCAGTCCTGTGCTTGGGTGGAAAATTTTGAAAAAATAGATTTCATAGCATGAAAAGAAGGACAAGAAATTGCAAATATTTTCTTCAGATTTTTTCTCCATTCTTCAACTGCTCTCTGATTTTTAAAGTATCCTGTTATATTTCTGCTCAGTTTTATTGACAATAAGATTAGTTCCCAAAAAAGGAGAAAGGGTGTATGTCATATCAGTTGCTCTGCTAGATTGTTGTTGAAAGCAGAATCCAGGTTTTGCACTGCTTTGCAAAATGATCTGCAAATGTTTCCTATTAGATAACGAGTCTAGGAAATTTATTTTTCATATACAAATAGGCAATATATAGAATCCTTTCCAAAAATATAATTCCCTTGGGAATACCACAAATTCTTGCCAGTGGAATAGCAAACACAGACATCACCTGATTATTCAGAAGCAGCTCAGGATAATTCAGCCCATCCAGAGGTCCCACTGTAATTTTTAAGTCATATCATGCCTGTTTCTTAGCACAAATTGCTTAACACATCCATCCATTTTTAAGATGCCAAAAATCAGTTTGACAAGCATTCATTATTCTAAAATCACATGTTTAAACAGTAACATTTGCAAAAGTACCACAGCTATTAGGGGAGAAGAAGAACTCAAATGAGGTGTAACCTTACTGAGCAGCAAAAAACAGAAGCATTAATATAGAAAATCTAAGTGGAAACACTTGACAAAATATATTAAAGCACAGCTCTCTTCTGAAAAGTGACTCTTAAAAAATGGCATCCTGGGGTCCCATGTTTATTATGTGTTACTGACTCCAGATTATATTTGCTCAGTGTACAAATAGGTGGTGAAATCCTGACTCCATTGAAATCAATTAGAGTTTTGCAATTGACTTCAGTGGGGTCAGGATTTCATCCAAAATTTTTGACTGACAGCACTGAAGATCTAACCTGGCTTAAAAGTTGAACCAGATGAAAAAGAAAAAAGGGGGAAAAAAAGGAAAAAAAAATCCTTAAATTGCTTCCATTTTGGAGGCTTGAAAAATAGATTGATTGTTCAGGTTTATTTAGGATTTTCCATGGAATGCTTTCATGAGTATTTTTTATCAATAATTAAAAAAATATATTTATGGACACCTTTTGTCAAGAAAACTAGGTTTTGGGAAATGAGATGATCTCACTACTGCTATCGATACGGATTTTGATTACATTTGCATCAAAAGTACCAATGGGAAATACTGCAAAAAAAGGTTACAAATTCCCCAAAAAGTGCAAAAAGTCATGTTATCCACACTACTTTTTTAAAGTCAATTTTTAACCAAAAAACCCGAAAATAGAAAAAGCCTTTTCATTTAAAAAATGTTACCTAGTTGTACCTTAACATGTTTGGCTTCATTAATACCTTTTAAGATTCCAGAGGCAGAGTTATATCTTCAAAACACACTGAAGTCTAATAGCATATCCACTTTGGCAGCCTCAACAGAGAAACGAAGGGCCTGGAAAACACTCCACTTTTGGCAAGATAATGAAAGGATGTTTGCTTTGTTGATCTTGTGCTGATCTTTTTCTGTGGTTAAAAGAGACCTGAACTTGTCAGTCTGGCACTTTTCACTGGCATTTAAAAACAATACCAAATATCACTAAAAAATGAGGTCCAAAACTGGCTAAAGTTTAACAGACAATAGAAGGATGGCTACAGAGTTTCAATGCCGTGCGGATATTACATTTTCTTTTTGATAGAGCAGGACTTTTGTGTTTCTTTCATGGTTAGGCTGTCTGTTTCCATCAGGGAAGGGTCGTATGAGTACAAAACACATGTGCTGCCTTTGGGTCCTGTTTCAAATTTCTGCAACACAATAAATCCGTTTGTTTTTATTTCTTCATTCTGTAAACATTTCTCCATCTAATATGGTAATGCTGATTATACAGAGCAGTAAAAATGCAAGTCAGAGCGCAATAAGATTATAGTCTTACTTCAATATGTCCAATCCACAATAAAATAAAACCTTACAAAGTATCCAGAGGAACAATTTGGGGTTCTCTCTGTATTAATGTATGTTGTATGGAAGGATCGTATTGGGGCATAATATTTTCCACAGCTGTCAGGACTTATTTAAAAGGCAATATCCTTTTTCTGGGATTTTATTTAGGTTCTGTTTATACCATGTGTAGGATTGTTAATCCCATGATGTATGAGTCAGTGGTATATGATTACCTGAAGGTAATACATACAAAATGAGTTAAACTACATTGGGACAGGTCCCAGGGATCTGACATGATGGAATCAGTGCAGCTGATGGGGGTGTGTCAGGGAAGGGATAGCAAAGCTGACTGTAAACCACCCTTTTACCATTTCAGGTCTGGGACTGCCACAGTGGTACTCGGCACAAAATAAAGCAGCCTCAGGGCTGGTTTAATTTACTGCCAGCTTCCCATGATTCCTAGGGGCCACTCAAGCAAGCAGGCGTTGGCCATAGCATGAAGCCCATCACTGATACTCCTTTCTTTCCAGCAAAAATACACTTCCCTACTGCAGGCTATGGTGAGAATGACATTTTAAATATCTATATACAGGAAACCCTTGCTATTTGTGGATTCACGATTTCGAATATTCGTGGTGTGAATATTCAAACCCACGGTCTCTCCCCGCATGCTCTCTCCATAGTGTATAGCATTACAGCAGCAGCATCTGCAGGAGCTCCATGCTTGCTGCTGCCAGGCTCCCACCACCACCACCACCGGGCTCCTGCTCCTGGCACTGGGCTCCTGCAGCTGCCAACACACATCGTTCATGAACACAGACGCAGAACGCACATGTTCATGAACATATTTGCGGATTTCCTCATTCATGGGGATCTCTAGAACATATCCCCTGTGAATGGCAAGGGTCTCCTTTATACCAGCTCTCCAGCTTCCTGCAGAAAAGAGAAAGCCCAGGCACATCATTCAGGTTGACTTTAAGGTAGCATTGCTTCACAGGTAGGAATAGTACTAAACAGTCTTCATGGGGGATAGGGTGGGGTCACACACTGGCCTCCTGTTTGGTGTAAAATAAGAACTATAATTTCTTTAGACTTGAACTGTGTGAAATGTAGCTTCATTTGACAGCATCCCTCAATTTCCTGAGATGTGTTTTCTGTCCATTATGAGTCTGGTCACATAGAAACAGCAACGTAATTAAGCCTGCTGGATTTGTAGACATTATTTTTGCAGATTAGCTATGTTCTTTCAAAATGAAAAGAAAAATCAGCTCTCTCAAAGGCCACAAGTATCCATAGCCTTAGTTTTTTAATTTTCCTTTAATTATTTAATGTATTCAGTAGTTAATTTTTAGAATGCCAACTTTGCAGAGACTGTCAACTCTGTGTTCATATATGCAGGGTGCTTGCTACTGGAAAAAAAACTACTGTTAATTGATAATCTTTTCAAAAGTACCTATTAGGCAGAAGGTATGGAGGGACCTAAACATGAAAATAGACCCCTAATGTGACTTCCAAAAATGCCTAGATGCTTAGCTCCCCAGACGTGCATGTAGGATATGCTGTTGTGTGAGGCAGATTTTAAAGCAGAATTCCAATAAACAAGAATTGCCAACTGAATAAATATCAAAGTCAAAGTCTGAATTGGCAATGAATGAGATAAACCCATGCTAGGAACATGTGACTTGCCTAGGTCATTGACTACAGTGACTGGGAAGCATAAAGCTACTAATTTTAATGTTAGGGTCTTTCAGGGTCTACTTTTAACATGGACAGTGTAACTATGAACAGGATACTTTGCTTTTCTTAACTAATCAATAATCTTGATTCACACCAAGAACCACATATAATCAACAGGTTTATCAAGTAGGTTTAGATGCACTAAATCTGAATGTGACATGCTGTTTTTGAAGTAAGTATACTAAAAAATTAGGCTATGCTCATATATGCACTATTAAATCCTTTAACAAATCCCTAAACAGACCCCTTAACAAATCTGACTTCAGCAATACTAAGTCTGGTAACTAAGTACTATAGACTTTCATGGAGACTTATGGGCAGATCCTCAGCTAGTATAAATTGTCACAGTACTGCTTAAGTCAACAGAGACCTCAGCTGGACATTAAACCAGCTGAGAATATGCAAAACCCTTTCCATTCAGATTTCAGGATAAGGAACTGAAATGGCACTGATGGTCCATTGCTTAAGTGAAGTACACATATCTGCACTCCTAGTCTTAGACCTCTTAGCAGCATTTAGCAAAGCCAGTCAAAGCCAATTGCTGTTGGCCATTTTGAATCCTTTTCAGTGGGACTTCACCTGATTTCAGAGTATGTGGTTGAACAGGTTTTGTTGATTTTTTGATCATTCTGGTAGAGAAAATAAATAGATAAGGTAGGGAAGGAAGGAAGGCCTTTTTTTTTTTTTTTTTTTTTCTTTTTAACTACTTTATTCAGGGGTTTGGGGTACAAAAAGTTGGCCCCTCCAGGGTCCAGGTCCAATATACAAAGCAAAGACAAACAAATTACTATCAAACCAAGAAGACTATGTCATTACATTCATAACATCACTCTGTGACAGACACCTTCACTGAATTACACATGGTGCCTAATATGCCATTATATGGTTGGGAAACCGGCCACATGGTCGTATAGACCAAAGCCCTCTATAAACAAATGATTCCTACCCTGCTCTGTCCAATCATACAAGTGACAAACCCTTCAACTTCCCACACAAAGAAACAAGGTAAAAGCAGCCTGGTGAGGGTCCAGAGCACAGCACAAGCTGGGAGTCGCAGTCTGACACAGAGCCTGCCTGGTCACCCAGACCAGTTATGACATCACAGTGTGTATTGAAGACAGCTGTTCTCCACATGGCACAGCGCTCCCTCAAGGGCCCAGCATACCTCAAAGGCAGGCACCACCCACCAGAGCACAGTGTGCTCAAACTCCAGCAAGAGGCACCCCTACACCAGGTGGCTGAAAAGCTGCAGGGCATTATCTGAGCTGGTCCTGGCAAGCTGGTTGCAGTGGCTCTTGAGAACAGCCATCTTGGCCTGACCCAGTAGAAAGTTGGCCAGCCAGATGGCACCCCGCTCAGCCGCCCAGTATGGGCAGGTGGTCTCTGAGAGGCTTCTGCCCAGCACTCACAGCAGCGGTTCGAGGGCAAAAAAGAGCAGCCGCAGGTGGGGACAGTTGTGAAAGAGGTTCTCCTCAATGCCCCTGGGGCAGAAGGGGCAGGCCATCAAGGTGGCTGGGTCAAAGTGGGATGCAAACATGCCAGTGGCTAGGATACCATGCAGCAACTGCTACCGCAGGTCACCAGTCTTCTTGGTACTTGGCGACTTATACAATGTGTGCCAAGCCAGGTGGGCTGGTGGGAAATCTGGCTCCATCACCATGGTGTATTGGGGCAGCCCACCAGCACCTGGGCATGGCGGATGTGAACCACCCAGGCATATAGGGTTCTGCAAAGTGGCAACCTGTGTCAGTGTCAGGAGGCACAGGGAGTGTCAGCAGGGTGCCAGGCCCACCAGCCAGCTCACCGGCCACGGCCAGGGTGACTGGAAGCATGGGAAAAGCCTCGCTCAGGGTATCTGCAGAGTGGGAGACCTGGCAACCCCAGAAACAGTCATCCAGGGTGGCTGCTGTCTCCAGTGGGAGGGCAGCCTGGATGTCACACAGGAGACGGCCAACACTGTGTACGGAGTGCATGCCCAGCTGGGTGGTCAGGGACTCGAGCAAGAGCCAGGCCAACTGAGTGGTATCAAGAAGATGGCTCAGAAGGAGGACACGCGCCTGGATGAGAGCGGCCATGAGGCTGGTGGAGGCCAGGCTTGGCATAGGGCGCCTCAGGGTTGGGTTGTGCACTGGAGGCTCCCTCAGCAGCTGTGGGAACTGCCAGGCCCGGGGATGGAGATGGAACATGGCCTGCCAGGCTTGTACCATACTGTGGTAGAAAGCTGGAAGTACTGGCCAGTTCAGGAGCGTGAGGTGCAACAGGAAGAGCTCCCAGTCGAAGCCAAGGGCCCCCACCCTCTGCATGAACCAGCACGCCAGTTGTTGCCAGGGTAGGCACTCCTCACCTTCAAGAAGTCACTCAAGGGCTTGCAGGTGGAAGACAGCCACCTTGCTTGTGAGTCTGGCCAGGGTCTGGCCTCCCTCAGCAACAGGTAAGTAAAGGACAGTTCATGGGAGCCAGTGGCACCCATCCCAGAAAAAAATCTACCAGGAGGCGCTGGAGCCTCTCAAGTAGGTCCTGTGGTGGGTCAAGTAAGGCACACCAGTGCCACAGGGTCACTGCCACCAGGTTGTTCACAATGAGGACACATCCACAGTAGAAGAGGTTGGGTAGGCACCAATGCCACCATTGTAGGCAGGCCTCTACCCCTTCCTCAAGGCCATCCCAGTTACACACCATGAAGGTCAGTGGCCCCAGGAACATGCCCAGGACCTTGAGGCCCTTGTAGCGCCAGGAGAGACCTCCTGGCAAATCTGGGGGGGTTACACTGATCCACACACCAAGCAGCAGGATATCAGTCTTGGCCCAGTTGATACGGGCCAAGGAGGCATGTTCATAGGCTCGCTGGCAGTCCATCAGGATCCACACATCTTCCTGGGTGTTAAGGAAGATTATCACATCATCCACATACACCGACAGCTGGAGCAGAGGGCCAATGGATGGGCCTGTGGCTGATGACAAGGCCACACCACGCAGGTGGCACTGCAGTGCGTGCAGCAGTGGCTCGGTGGCCAGAGCATAGAGCATGCCCAACAGGGGCAGCCCTGATGCATGCCTCTGTATGCGGGGAACAGGACGCAGAGCACACCGTTCACCTTAACCAGGCTGGAGGTGTCTTGATACAAGACCCAGAGGGCCCCGTGAAGAGGGGCCTGAAGCCAAAGGCCTCCAGGGTCTGGAAGAGGTAGGCGTGGCCTACCCAGTTGAAAGCCTTCTCCTGGTCCAGAGAGATGAGGCCAATGTCTAGGCCGAAGAGTTCACTGCCTGTGAGTAGGTTGCGCAGCAGGAACAGGTTGTTTTGGATCGTCCTGCCTGGCACATAATAGCTGTGCTCAGACCAGTAACAGAGGCCATGACAGTGTGGAAGCAGGTCGCCAGTGCTTTGGCCAGAATCTTGTAGTCTGCATACAGCAGGGAGACTGGCACCAGTTCTTAATGCAGCCAAGGTCTCCCTTCTTGGGCAGCAGTGTGAGCACCACTTGGCGGCAGCTGATCAGCTGGACCTTGTCAGCAAGTCTCTCCTGGAAAATGCGCAGGAGGCAGGGGCGAGGAGAGGCCAGAAGGTCTTGTAGCTCTCATCAGCTCTAATTGTGGCAATAGAAGAGTTGCAACCCCGGTGCTAAGGTTGGTGCCATGACTCAGGAACTAGTGGCCTCACCAGGCAGCGTGCCAGGCCACCTGGTTGAGCCCATCAGAATTCATCCCCTGGATGAAAGCAGCGGCCAGCTGCTTCTAGCACAAGAGCTCCAGGACAGCCTCCTGTTACACCGGTTCTTGACAGCCGTTGATGTTAAAAGTGTCAATGGTCATGGCTGCCATGGGTGTGGCTATGGGAGAGGAAGAGTGAGGTATGGTGTAGGTGGAAGACCGAGCACTCAAGAGCAGAACAAAAAGCAGAGACAGGTTGGGAAAGGCCTATTATGCCTTACTCTACTCCAGGGACCCCCCAAGGCCCCACTCGTCTCTCACCCACTGTGTGAGCTTCTCCAGATGGTAAGCCATCTGCCAAGTGCCTAGATCTTGTTGCATAAGTTTGGCAACCTTGACAAAGAGTTTAGGATCTGCACACTACTGGGTGATGCACCCTGCTACAGTCTTCTGTCCTTTGGCCTGTTTCAAAAAAGCCAGGAGAACCCCATAGTCGGGGCTAACCCAGTGAGGAGTCTGCCAACATGGGCTGGACATTTCCAACAGAAGCACGGTGAGGCTGCACCCCAGGTGTGAGCTCATCCACAAACACAGTGTCTACACCCTCAGTGTCTAGACATATCAGCCTCCTCTCATCATCTAGGTTGGGAACTGGCTCTGGAAGAGCGATCCCCACCTTCTTGGGGTGAGAGGTCATCCTGCTCTTGAGGTCACTTGCAACAGTCAGAAAGCTGGATCTCCATCTCACCAGCTTTTTCATCCAATTCAGTAGGCTGGGACATGACCAAGAAGTCAGCAGACTCCTCTGCCACCTGCTGGGTCAGGTCTCCAGAAGACAGGCATTGTTCATAACTTTTACTGCCACCCAACTCTGGAAGCTAGGAGACAGGTGAGGGGTTGGTGATCCCTGCCTTTGCCTCCCTCACCTCCAAGTCATCCCTGTCCACACTCAACAGGGTTGCCAGCATGACAGCCAGAGCAGGGTCAGGCTCTCCAGCAGGGCCCCCCCCAGTGCCAGCTGAGGAGGGTCCCAGCAGGGGTGGGGTGTCCTGAGAGGCACCCTTCACCTTCCTCTCTTTGTTGTTCTTCTTCCTAGTGGCAGGTGGCCCAGCTGCCTCCCCAGTGCTAGCCACCTCAGACAAGGCAGTGGTGGAGGGTGGCCGAGAGAAGGCTTGATCCCCAGTGTCTGACAGGGCCTTGGCACCACAGTCACTGGTCACCCCAGCTGCCTTGGCCAGGGTGGTTAGGCCAGCCAGGGGAAAGTCAAGGCATCAGCCCCTCCACGTGGTGGGGCCTCTGCACTGGGGAGGGTGAACACCATAGGTGGAATGGGTGGGGGAGAGGGCTGGGGAGTAGTCCTAGCCCCTCCACTGGATGGTGCTCTCATGCCAGAGACCCCAGCCCCCCGTGGATGGAACAGGGGTGAAAGGAGGTCAGGAAGAGCTCCCGGCCTTACTGGGTGGGACCTGCATCCCAGAAGTGGATGCACCATCCATCGGCACTGCTGTAGTAGCCGATGTTCCAGCCACTTTCCCCTGTGGGTGCTGGGTTGCCAGGTGGGAAGAGCTACCACACTGGAAACATGTGATCTCCCCCAAGGAAAACTAAATCACAAACCTCCGCCCATCGAACATGAGGTTCAAGGAGCAAGGCAGAGACTGTGGGCCCTCCCTGAGGAGCATGAAAACCTGCATTCAAAAAGACAGGACATGCTTCAGTTTCAGGTCCTTGCTTCCAATCATCAGTCAGCGAAAGAGACTTGTAAGAACCCCATAGGGCTCAAATTCCTTGGCCAGCTTCTAATCGGTCACATGTGGGGACATGTTCGAAATCACCTCCCTCACTGCCTGGGTGGCTAGGGGCATGACAAGATAGTGTATGCCCATGATGTCCAGGCCCTCTGCATACACCCTGTTGACCAGGGTGGAAGCGCTCAGGTAAATCCCTAGGACCACGTTAACATGACCTGCATAACATATGTTACACTGTCCCAGGAGATGAGCTAGAGCACCTATGCAGACCTCAACCCCGACATAGGGATAAGGGGGAGGGGGAGGTCTTGAGAGGCATCCCCATGCCAGCTGCTGGGTGTAGGAGCAGCCATTCCTGCTAGGACAGGGTTAATTTCAAAAGCCAAAAGCTAAGACAATGAAAAAAAGGATGTGTACATTAACTACAGAGATAGGTGTCTGGGAATGTGGCCATAAAAAACTAAATGGGAGGGGGCAGAGGGTGGAGTGAAAAGAGTCGGGGGGGCGTGCATGAGGGTTAGGAAAAAAACAGAAACAGAAAAAAAGGGGGTGGGAGCAATTAAAAGCACCCCTCAAAAGGCAAGATATTGAAAAAGATAACTTCCCGCAAGAAACAAACAAAAAAGATAGAAAGAAAGAAAAACAAACAGTAAAGAAAAAGCCTGTGACATAGCAACTCACAGATGAAGAAACTGGAAGTGATTGGGGAGGGGACAGAAAGCAGAGAAAAAGAAGAAAAAACACTGTGAAAATACAAGAAAAGAATCAGAAAGGGAGATAAACAGAAGCAAGAGACCTTTAGATAGGTGGGAGTCAGAAAAGAAAAGAGAGAGGCAGCTGGGGAGTCTTACGCTCAGGTTCGCCCCACGCAGCTCCAAGTGAGCCACATCCAAAGAGGAAGGAAGGAAGAAAGTTAATGCTGGGCAGCAAACCACTTCACTTTCAGTATTCTTCAATGTCCTAACTGGCTAGACTTTTGAACTTTGGATTTGGTCCCTTTTCATTTCTTTAGTGTTTAGGGCAGAACAAAATTAACAGAGCACATATTTACTTAGAGCCATTTGAATCTAAAATGTATGCACACTTTTTATACAGGAAGATACAGACATTCACCTAGTGGAAACTACCATAGCTCCTCAGTGACTTCAGTGGGGCTCCACTGATTTATGTTAGGTGAGACACTAGTCTTGAAACTCTTGAAACTTTAAGCCATAACATTGATGTCCTTTAGCACCACATAGGAGACAATTAGTTTTTGATATTGTGGAAATCTGAAGAAGACAAGACAAATCCTTACATTTGTGATTTTGAAGAAGTGTTTGACAGTGACTCCAGCATATGAAGACTAGGATCTTCCAATGCATTGTTCATGATCTGTACCTGGTGCACGTGCCTAACTCCTACAGACCCTACTGCTGATAACTAGCAGTGTCTTTTTCTTGCCTTTCTATATCACTGTCAAGTTTATTTTATATGCTTGCTTGCTCCTTTCCTAACCCCCATCCGCACCCCCTCTAGCAGATCCTCCTGCTCTATAATTATTAATGCATTGTAAAGCTAAATTGGCAGCCTGTATTGTGATTCTGGCACTTTTATCTCTATTTGGCATAACTGCAGTTGTGGAAGACTGTTACTGACAAACATGAATGTTCCCTTTAAAAGATAATAGGTACGTGCTTCAATCACTCTTTTGACAGTCCAACATTTACATTACTGAACATTTATTTCCATAAGGGAGAAGTATTTTCTAATAAACCAGATGAGATTTTCCTGAGCCTTAGTCTAGCAGTTTATTATGAAACAGTTTTAGAACCCAAGACAGGAAAGGGGGTTTTTGGGGGAAGGTCATTAGCATGTCAAGAAACCCAGTAAATGGATTAAGCCTATTTCCATTTCTGTGTTTAAAAATACCATTTAATCATAATTCTTTACATTTAGAGAGATCCAAGGAACAGGACATACTTAAACTGCATGGCATGCTAACCTACTCCACTGCATAGTATCATAATGGGATTCAAGATGAGTCTGACTAAACTTTGGATTGGATTTTTCCAATGGTTAAGGGTTTTCCAATGTGTGCAGGGGAGGGAGGGAGTTATTCAGTCTGTTCTTTAGGTAGGTGCTAGCTGAAAAGTTCAACTCTGGATTGGAACTTGTCCAAACTTAAGGGGAATTTGGAATTGAGGTTTTTGTTTCAGCACATTTCAAATCACTTTCCTGCCACTGATATGTGGCCACTTCTGGGGTGGAATTAGACAGTAACTATATATATACTTGGGATAATCATGGATACTAACCCTATTGTTTTGAACTGGAAGTATGAATGCAGCTTCTATTTGAGCTAAAGAGAGAATTTAAGTGAATAGAACGCAATTACCAGAGCTGAAATTTAGCCTAAACAAATTATGGCAGGAAATCTTAAATTGTTTCTATAACAAAAAAAATCATTGAAAGGCTCATTTTATTCCATGGCAACAAATGGCTGGGACGTTCACTATGTGGAAAATCCATTATAAAGGTGTCCCCTCACATCCTGCTGAAGCAGGGACAGAATTTGCTGTGGGCATCTGTAGCAGTACAGTGTCTACTGTTCAATCCAGATTCAAAGGAAAAAGTGCTGGCTACTAAATGAGCAACACTTCAGCTGAGACAGCATGCTTTGGACAAGTTATGGTGTCACTAGAGAGAAAGAGTTTAACACAAATTCCACTATTTAAAATTGCCTGTGGGGCTCAAAACAGTGTGTAAGGCATGACAGATACTAGCTATTTCTCTCAGGTGGTTCGATGAGGAACAGATGTGGAGACAAAGGAATCCAGCACTTTACTACTATAGTCAGCATTTCACATGATCAATGGCTATATAAATGAGTCTTGAAATATAGTAATGATTCATACAATTAGCCACTATTCTGAGCTTCTTTCTAATATCATTGGTCAAGGACTAAAGACACCGGTACAGTAACAGTGGGTTCTTTTCTGGTAGTTCCCCACTTCAGCCTTGTTTTTATTATTTGTGCATATTGGCTGTGCGCTCCTCAAAAAAGATTCATAGATTTGGAGGACAGAAGTGATCACCAAGATCATCTACCCACATAACACAAGCCAGAGGATTGCCTTGAAATATAGTCACTGAAAGAAGACGTTTTGAAACTGCAACTATTTTGAAACTACAAAAACAGTTTTGTTTTTAAGAAAATTAATGCATGTCACAGGGATATGCTCCCTCCTCCATCTCACTAAGCCTCATCTGAAGCCCATTAAATCCGTGAGAAGATACGTGATGAACTTTTGATTGGGTCTGCTTTCATTTCTTTGGTATTTAGGGAAGAATTAAAGAACAGCATTTTCTAATAGATTTTTGGCCAAGAGATTCTATCCATGCACATATATGCTGCTTCCTTACCATTTTGCTTATTCTGTCTCCAAATTTCTGTATAACCCATCCATCTGTTACCACCCATTACCAAATGTTTTACCTTGTAATCTCCTTGTAAAGACAGGTGTCAAATACATGGCCAGCTCATTAGATCCAGCTAGTGAAATAGTTTAATCTTTCTGATGGAGTAATTAAAAAGTCATCCTAGCCAACTAATCAGCCTTAAACAAACAGTTCATCAGCACCACTGGAAGTTGGACTTTCATGGTACAGATGACAGAGGGAATAGGAAGGGAAATCAGGACATACAGTTATATGCTAAGAATTCACATTTTTGGCAGCTGTATTCTCAAGCATCCAACTGTAGGACTTGGTCTGACAAAGGTGACCCTACATATTGTGAATACATTAAAACCCTAGGATGATAGCAGCCTCGAAAAAGGTAAAACCTGTGAGTCTTTTTTTTCACTTGGCAAAACTGCTTCTATCTTTGGGACAGGTCCACTCCCACTGTAATCACAAGCAAATAATACATAGTTATTTCTGTGGAAACATACCTGAAAGGAATGAGCACTCTCATGGTAGCATGGCTGACAGTGGCAAGTGATTTTCTAGCATGGTCCTAAAGGTGAATTGCACTATTGTATTCCACCATGTGCTTATTATGAATTCTAAACAATAAGGGCAAAAATAAAGTGAGGACTATAATGAATCCTGCTCCTATCATGATGTATTGAAGAAGATATCTTCTACTTAAAATGAAGCTTTATATTGAGCATTATCTCTAAGACAAATTTTGCTGCATCTTGAAAGAAAACATCTCCAAACAGAATATCCTGTTGTGACAATATTTTAACTAGATAGCAAGACTGGAATTTAATTAAAGTCTCTTATTTCAGGTCTCTTATACACAAGCTAATAAATCCTTGAACTTTTCATGAACTAAAAGGATTTTAAAAGTGCCTGGCATTTTGTTGGAGAAAAGCATGGCTCTTGGTGAACCTGAGAAGAGAAATGATATTGTGATAGGTGCCGTCTTCTCCATTACCCAAGAGGATGTGGGAAAAAGAGACTTGACCAACAAGAAGAGACAAGCCTTGTTTCTATCTGGTGGAAGGAATTGTTTCGTTTCATAGTTTCTAGGGTCGG
>NW_017728947.1:91821573-91876233 GCF_001723895.1 Crocodylus porosus
CTAAGGTTTTTAAAACAAGCATTCTATATCCCATTGCAGACAGAATTTAATTATGTTTTAATGATGCTCCTTGCCTGCGTCGAATTCCAAGATGAGTTAACCTACCACCACTCAGCTCAAAGCTTTTGCATGATTGATTAAGGTTGCTGGTTTGGTAGTGAGACTAGACCCACAGAGAGGAAACAGGACCCCAAACATCTAGGCCTAACAGCTTTCATTATTTGAATATAAAGACATTAGAGGAACACCAGCATAATGATATATATACACAAATATCAGAGAAGATGAAGAACAAACAGTAGCATTAAAAAGTCAATGACAGAAATGGAGATAAGAGATATCCACTTAATCTTCAGAAAAAACAAATGCTGCATGGTAGGGAAAAAGGTTTATTTTGCAAGTGCTATTAAGTGATTATCCAGGAAAAAGTATGTTGCATCAATAATAAGAATATTTTGTTTAAAAATTGTCATCAATATTTGTATTTTCATTAAACACGTCTAAAAAATGTCAGAAAGAATATTCTATGTCCCTTCCCTATCCTCTCTCCCAAGAAAAAGTTAAGGGAAAGGAGGAAAAAAATTGAAAGAAAGTGGGATTTTATTACTTAGCTCCCACTGAAGATTTCTTTTTCTTTAAATGAACTTTTTCAATTTTTCACACTTTGTTCATTTGGATCAGAAAGGTGCATCTTCCTGGTAATGCAGTGGTGCAGTTCTGCCTCAACAATCAGACCAAAACAAACCGAGGGATCACTGCAAGCGCAGACAAGAGTAGAGATACCATTGAAGAAAAGCCTAATAGAGATGAGTTGACAGAATTTACAGGGCGAAAGCAAGGATTTAAAGAGGAGGGGCATGCATATTGGTTGGACAAGAAATGTGTGGCTTTACACAAAGGAGAGAACACAAAAGAATTTGTATAGTCAGAAGTAGCAGAAAGAGATATAGGGAGCTGAAAGGAGATTGGATTGGACTGGAGATAAATCTGACATCTAAACCAGTGGCTTTCAAAATTTCTGAAGTCATGGAGCCCTTTCATATCACTTGTTCTGCCGTAGAGTCCCAACCCCATCCTGCGAAGAGATAAGAAACCAGCTAACCCAGCATGGTAATGACAGTACATTGCCTCCTGGCCTACTCTCTCAGTACCCCAAGTCTCTTTGTGGGACCCATGATGGCCTACATTGAACCCCAAGGTTCAGCAAGACAGTTTGAAAAGCACTAATCTAAAACCATTGTAAAATGAATTACCTGTGAAGAGTCGCATACCAGTTTTAACTTTATGGCACCTGTAAATATCTCAGTGATCATACAAATTTGATCTGGTAATAAGGAAAAGCAGCTCACTGAAGGGGGGCAGGAGGGTTGCCTTTTTCATACTGAAAGTCTCAGGTCAATGTATCTAGTTACCTGGAAGAGACATCAGTGAGATTTCCAAGTTGACATTACTAAAATACTGTGAGAGAAAAAATCTCTAATTAATTGATAGCTGATAACTTCTGATAGCTGCACAAGTAGAATAAACATGCTACTGGCCACTGGATGACACACATGTCTAAGTTACTGATTACCACCCCGGGCAGGGAAAGGCAAGCAAAGCTCCTAGGAGAGGTATAGGCTTCAGTCATAAGGTTCATTTGGAAGCCACTCCATTACACACAGACCTGTTTCCTCTCCTTGCACTGTGGTGGAAATATCCATTTTTATTTAACTAGTTAAACAATCCCTTCCTTTTCAGGCTCACATGAAATATAAAAATATTTAGATTAAGATCTACAAAAAGCTCTCTGCTTTCTTGGATACCTTTTAATTTCAGACTACTGAGTCTTGTTACTGTCCAGCCACAACTTACTAACACACTGGGACTGCCAGCTTCTTTAGTGTTTGAAGTGACAGCTCCATGGACTGTGACATTTTAAAAGCATGATGTCTACCGGGCACGTCTCAAAAGTTGTGTGTGTTTGCTAAGTCAATAAATCTTGCATACTCACTTTTTGCATTACCATGTTTTCAATTCAGATTCCAACTTCTACTTAGTTTTGCCAAAGAATTTTTCTATGTCCGTGTTTAATATCTCTCAGTAAATTTTTGTAACTCTTAGAACCAACACCGTCTGATGAGTAGGGTGTATCTACAGTGTATGCCAGAGGTCTGCCTGTAGGTAGTGCAAACATATGCAAGGGGGGTTTTAAATATGTTATCTCAGGTACTGATAATAGCAGAGCCAAGCCAACAAAGGTTTCAGCACAAGCTAACAAACACTCCAGGGACCCGGGGGAGTACACACTAGGGCAGTTAACCTAAGCTGAGGTCCATGCTATCCTAGTAGCAACTACACCTTTGGATTTGAGTGGGGACAACTGTGGAGAGAAGGCAGTGATAATACCTTGCATCCCTAAATGGGCTGCTGCCAATGGATATTATGACTTCAGGACCGTGAGTCTATTTGCTAAACAAACTGGCTTCTCTGATGTACCTTTCTTTTCCTAATGAACAATACTTCCCTGTGATGATGGACTGCTCAACTGAGGACGCTATCCAGAAAAACACATATCAGAGAACAAATCAGCAACTCTTTCCCAGTGTGAAGTAGTAGATGCACCCTGTGTTTCCATGTGCCATTAGGGGGCAGCAATCAACTGCGGAGCTTATTGCTCCTCAATTTGTTGTTCCCGTGGAAACTCCCTGGTGCATATCTGCACATGTGCCCAGACCACAGCATAGTGGGCTGGGTTGCAGTGGCCCTAGCTGGCACTCAATGTGTTGAGGAGGGGCTGGCTGGGGCACAAGGGAGGCCCAGCACTGAAGCAGCCTCATGTTGTAGCCAGCTGGTCATCATCCACTGTGCAAAAAAAAACTGCAGCAGGGTAGGAATTGTAAATACAAGTCCTAACCTGATGCAGCATGTATTAGTCTTGTGTGCCCTAATAGGGATACACATGTAGACACTGGGATGTTTACTGAGCGGTTAATTAGGCAACTGTGCAGTAAATGTTTCATGTAGATGTACCCACAGTTTTTGAAACCGGCTCCATTAGTAAGACATTGGTAATTTAATTCGTAATACAGTGCATTTCTTTGGAAAATAGGAAACATAATGGCTGTAGTGGATCAGATCATGTGATCTAGCTACATCTAGTATCCTGTCTCTATCAGTACTATTTCCAGATGATTCAGACGAAGGCAAAAGACATCCTGTAGTAAACAATTATGGATTAATGGCCCAAAGGAGGAGTTTCTTCCTAACCCATTTCAATTAATGGTGTCCTCCTTAGCTTGAGGACTGATACCTTTTCCACATTGGATTCCTTATTATTCATATAAATTCCTAATCCTTTCTTGAAACTTGCAGAGCTCTTGGCCTGAGTAATACTTCCTGGCAAGGAGCCCCACAGGTTAATTATGTGTTAATTATTTCCTGAGTTTTCTCCAAAAACTTTGTATCCAAGTCAAAGAAAATCCTCACTTCCTTTTGTTTTCAGTAGACTCAGGGGCTCACAAACCTTGGCAGATGACAATGGCATTGGCAAGAAGGTAAACAGCCCATATACTGCATATATTTTGCATAAAGTGGAATTGACTTCAGCAGCCCTCATCTTTGATACAGATGTGAGGACTATGTAGATAATAGGTTCAAAGTACAGTCATCCATTGTGGTTCCAGTGATACGGTGAACTGCAAGAATAGCAACAGACAGCACTCAAAAACTCTGTGGAATATATTTGGGCAAGTTGAGGCAGATCACGCAGGGGGGAAAATGCAGCTAAGAAACAGTATCTTTCCCGCCTGCTGTCCTTCCTGCCATGTTTTTACATCTTAAAAAAAAGAAGTCTGACTTTTGAGCTCAGCTAAGTGTGGGCTAATTTACCCTGTTTCTCATGTGCATATAGCTATAAAACTAGGTTTAAACTATCATTGGGCATCAACTGCAGTGTAGACACCGCATAGAAGGTAATTAGCCTAGGCTGAGCTCCCAGCTGCTGTACTCAGTCCACTGTCAGTGCCTGAGGTATCTCACTTAAAACTAGCTTACATATCTCTGATCTGCACTGAGTCTCTGTCACAACATACGTGAACAGCCTCCTATCAACAAGTCACTAGATTTGGGCATCATATTCAAGGAAAGGAAACCTAAGGAGTTTTCTTTTATTAATACATTGCCTTGTGTTTGTGCAGCACCAAGCACAATTGAATGCAGGTGCCTGCCTGGGGCTTTTAGACACTATCACAATACAGATGATAAACACATTGGCTCTGCATCTAACTCCAACTGAGTGGTCAGAGAGTGCAGGGGTAAAATGAGACTTGTAACGCTGAGTTGGACCTGTGGAAGAACATTAAATAGCAAAAGGATCTTCAGCCACATAAAGAGAAAAAGAAAAAAGAAAAAGAGAGGAGGAAGTTCATTTATTTTTCCAAGTGCAGACGTTCATTAGATAGGTGGCCTCTAAAATTTTATACATTCCTTGGATCCCTGCCACTGGGACAGCCATCGCCAGTTATGTAGGGGTCCAGTGATGCATACATTTAAAGATGAGAGAAAGGTTCCACATACTACCTTACCCTGTGAGAGATGAGACAAAAACCCCTTGCTAGAGTGGGTGGCTGTGTTTGGATGCCTGTGCGCCAAAATGCTTAACATCACCAGCATTTTATTCTTATCTTAATGGACAGAACCGCTTTATTATTTGAGTGGGTCAAATATCTGCATACTGAGGTTTCCTTTAGATTGCATCTCTTGCTTCAAGGCATGAAAATAGCTTAAGGTTACCAAATTTTTCAAAATAATAAACAACAAAAACAGGGATATTTTTATGGCAGCATTTTTTCAAGCTATGAAATACTTCTAGAATTTTTTTTTAAAAACATGCTTTGATGTGCACTAGGGTTACAACTTCCAGTTTCTGACTCAGCACATATATCCCCATGTGTACACATTTCTGGGCACTGAGGATTTTTTCCAGTAATTTAATTTGGATCCTCTAATGAAGAAGGTGACGTAAGAGCCAGGAAGGCTGGTTGTGAACTTATTGTAGATGCACCTTCACCCGGGATATCCCCAGAAGATCCCATCTCCATGAGATGCCAAGGTAGTTAAACTAGATTCTGTGCCAATATACCTGTTAAAGCAGGGATGTCAAAGATATCATCTGCCTACAGGGCTCCTGGAAGGGCCAGGAATTTGGGGGCAGGGTGAGCAGGGCGTGGAGCCTAATGTGCAATGTATATTGGTGGCAAAGTGACAATGGCAGTGTTAGTCCCCCTGGCTCCCTGACACTGCTTACCCCGGAGCTGGAGGTGGGTCTGGATCCAGCCCACAAGCAACCAGATCTGGCCCAGATGACCAAGGAATTTGACACCCCTATGTTAAAGTATTTCTGTTTTTTTCCAGAGAACTATTCATATAGCATCTAACTGTTGGGGAAAAATTATTGTTGAGTAGGACCTAGACATAATTCCACCATGCCATGGCACTAACAGTGCTATCATATTTTTTTTTTTAGTATCTTCTCAGTGGCAGAAAAATGGATGTTAAAAAAAGAAAAACCAAGCATGGAAAACAAGAAAACAAGGGCTGATTTACCATTCAATTTGCAGCAAACCAATTGAGTCCAGGGGGAATATTTGTCTTTGGATATGCTGGTAAAATAAGAAATCTATATGAATCCAGCCTTTAACATAACTGCCAAAATGTTGCCTGTTTCTGTCTGTTAAGAGTGTACCAACACAATGAAAACAGACTTTGTCTTAAAAAAGGAATGGAAAGATGAAGGCACCAAGAAGACAGAAGTCAGTTATGCATTATAATGCTTTTTGCAGTAGTGCTTACTGTTAGGAGTGGTGAAGCTGGTTATTTTCTTTGCTTTGTCATCAGGTGGACTGACATCCAGCTGATATTCAAGAACCCATGTAGAAGATTGAATTCATAAAGCCATTTACCATTGGGAAGAAGAGCAAGATGTAAAAGTTCACTACACTGTATGCAACAAGTCATTTTTCACTCTTGTTGCCGAGATATGATGGTACAATGAAGTCACCTACATTTTGATTACCTTATCACAAGGTGGCCACTCCATCACTAGCTTTTAAATGGGACAGTTTAAACATGGGTTTTAAATAGAAAAGTGACTTACCTACTTGAAGGTTGAATTTTTTAATAATGGCTAGATTTAAATTCTACAGGGCATGGCACACTCATCATTAGGCAGGAAGAGAGAGGAGGAAGAATTAACCAGTATCAACAAATTCAGAATGATACTATGTTGACTGAAAAAGGGAACCACATGTATGGGACTGCTGCAGAGGTCAAACTTTCCCATGAAGAATTTCTCTATGAAACTCAGCAAATCAGATTACAGTGGCAAAAGGCTCAAACAAAATTGCTTATAGCCCAGTGGAATATTAACTCCATGCATCCCTTTATAGGGACTGGTCAATGGTGCTTGTTAAGGAGATGGTTGTAAGACACACACTTGGGGTAACTTCCTTGGCTGGTGAGAAGGAAGCCAGTAGAAGTACCCACACATGCACAAGAGGAGTATTTGACCCTGCCTTTCTGCACATTTAGAACCATCTGAAATGTTCATTTTTTATGGCTGAAAGTTTCCAGAATCTTTTTTTTAATTTTCAATTGGAGCAACATCCTTGAGTTGAATCAAGCATGGATAAAATAAACAAATATATACATTTGAAATAGAGTAATTTCCAATCAACTCTTCCCTTTTTCAGTTAGGGCTGCAGCAACAAAAGGATGAAATTTGACTCTTGGCTTCAATTATCTTCCTTGCTGAGAAGTGTAGCTTTGCTGGTTTGGAACATCATTACAGATTGCAGAACTGAGCTCCAAGCCTGTCCAAGATCTCTTATGCAACAGCCTCTTCTGGGCAGAGGAGGTTGAAGACTCCCTTGTGGTTTGCAGGGATCAATGTCCATGTAGATTTATTGTCCCCTCATGATTGTTATGAATTCATTTATTAATTCTAACAAGCATCACAGTGGTGTTCAAATGCCTCACTGTGCTGGGCTATACAAACACTGATGAAGAGACTGTCCCTGTTCTAAAGAGCCCACAGCATGAAAAGCACAAAAGCAGGGGGCTCAAACAGAAGCACTATCATGATATATAACAACAACAGCAACAAGACCCTGGCCTACACACCTGCACAGGGAAGCAGGGAGAGGGCAGCCCTCATTCCTTGATACAGACCACCCACATTTTGGGTTGCAGTAAACTACCAACTAACTATTGACCCTTCCACATTGTTCAGAGGAGCTCATTTCCCCCTCAGCTCTCTATTTGTCGACATATACCTGAGCTAGTTTTAATTTAGTCTGTTCAGACACTGACTGCAGTACAGGCTCAAAGACATGGCTTTAGCTGCCAACTGAGTCCTGGTGGACTTCTAATGTACCAATTTTACTGGTATAAGCGATTGGAAACAGGTCTATACTTAGAACAGAACAGAAGTTCAGCATTCACAGACTAATTTAAAAACCGCAGAACCCAGTCTAAGATCCCTTTCCCCCCCTCCCCTCCCTGGGGCAGATGTGTGTTCTGTTTGCTACTGTATCAGGTTACCTCCCCAGCGGCATTTATTTTTGTGCTTGCTATCTGCAGCCTATGAGGGGCACCCTTGAAGTCCCTTAATGTGTCTTGTATCCCACTTTTACTCGCCTGCCATGTCTTGGTGTAAATATTATACAGATGTTCTTACAAGCAGGAGACAGCCTATTGTATTTCTATGTTGGGGATCTCAGCCACCATGGGCCTTGCCCCCCTGTCTTTCTCTAGCTATGCCTACCGGTCTAAATCCACCAGATAGGGTTCGACTCTGAGGATCTAGCTCCTTAATCTTGGGGCTCGTGGCCCTCCTTTTTGCTTCCAATATGGAACATAGGCTTTCTGGCCTAGAGGCCCACCCACCAGCCCTGCAGCCAAAGGGCCACAAGTCCAAGACTGGGCAGTGGCCCTGAACCACTGGGCTGCCTCTAATGCATGAGAGAACAGAAGATACAAAATAGTCACAGGCATAAGGGGGTCTTAAACCCACCCACAAGGTGTTGGGCGATTATTTTCCCCTCTTTATTCTGTTCTTAATAATGCTTTCTATAACTACTTGGGTACTTCAGTGGCTACTCTGACAAAGCTGTTACTGTTTTCCAACGACTGGCTTGGGATCTCTAACTCACATGGATGAGTTACTCACATCAGGGTTAGCAAAGGTTCTATGTCAAAATCACAATTTTGATAATAATTTATTACTAAGTTAATTTAATGTCTTGACTGGTGGCTGCTTATTTTTAAAAGAAAAGCACATAGTGCCTGGTAATATACCGTGTGTCTTGGCCATTGACTGGAGTTCCTGGGAGCTAACATAACACAGTCAGATTCTAGGGTAAGATCCTAAGCCATCTAGAATCAATGGGAATTTTGACATTAGCTGTCAAGCGAGATGATTTGCTCAAGTTATCTTAGGAAAATCTTAACTTCTCTATCCTTCAGTTTCCCCATATATATATGCACAGAAAAAATATTAATACTCGTGGGGAATCTAAATGAATACTTCAAAAGTGCTTAGAGATCCTTATAAAAACACACCTACATTCTAAGTATGTTTCTTTGCAATGTGTTGGTAAGTTTGCTGATGGTTCAATGAATGTTATAGTTTGTTCCTTTTCCTTCTCAAAGTGGTTCAAAAGTTTGTTTCAAACTGCTGCATACACCTCTACAAAACATAGCAGTTTGGGGAAGAAAAAAAAGCTACGCACTGTTTTTGGTTTATAGAATGATCAAAATGTTTAAAGCTCAAGTGGTTGATTCATTTTGTTGCTCTCCAGCAAACACAAAGACCTTGCACCTTTGCCAAGGACTTATATAATAGATTTCATCTCTCAGGTTTTAAGAGACTGAAACAAGATCTTAAACAAACATCTTCAATGGAAATGCTAACAGACTCACAACTTAGATTGCTATTGGTATACATAAACAACCAAGAAAATATCATGGGTATTTACAGAAATACTGTAAAACTAAGACTAGATACACCCTTCTGTAAATGTAGCCACTTTTCTAAATGTGCTCATAATCCCCCTATAAAGGAATAAGGCAAGAGTTTTTAATGGAGGTTAGGGCAATTAGGTGACTATCTCCTATTGGATTTCATTTCTTAGGTGATAACAATCCAAGCCTGGAGGTGTCTGTTTTTGAGTTACTTTAAAAAAGTATAAGTGCTTTTTACGGCTTCTCATCTAATTTAACTGTATGAAAGCTTTTTATGTTTTATTGTAATCCAAGCAACTGACCATTATTTTTAACTTTAATAGAGCTTAATAGTCTTTCCTGGGCATTAGAATTTTTACACTAGAAACAGCCTATTTCATTTTTCAGGAACATTATGTGCTCTGGAAAATGTTTTTCATAAAGCTGTAAAAAATGTTTTTAATTTTTCCCTTAAAAAGTTTGCATTTGTCAAATATAATTTATGCCCACACATAATTCATTCCTTAAAATAAATACTGAAACCCAAGAGAAAAGCTTTGTGCGGGATTTGCACAGAAAAAAGTGCCAAATAAATGGAAGTAGTGGTTAACTTCAGCTACAGTCCTATTAGTATTCTCTGTGAGTAGTGTAACAGACTCTTTTTTTACTGGCCTCTATTGTGTCTGTTGAACTGTTGCTCTGCCTTTAGTAAAATCTCTAGCAACAGAAATCTTCTATTAAAACCACCTGCACGCCTTTGTCAGCTGAACTCCATGCTGTCAAATAACTTAGCTTCTTAAGCCAATACAAGTCATTAAGAAGAAGGTGAATTAGAGATTTAGACATTGCCGATAGTAACTATCTATGATCAATTGATATCTTCCTCTGATAAAGTGGAGTTCCAGAGGCGACCCCCTCCTTTGCATCATCCGTATAGGCCTCAACCACTGGATCTAATTATGACTGAAGAATACCAGGCCTGAGTCAGCGCTGAAAGGCCATCAGTAGGCCTATCCATTAATAACTCTCCAGTGCGCTGTACATTGTAATTGTCAGACTGCAATTTACAGTAATCCTCCAATGCAAAAACTTAAATAGCTGCAGCTGATTTGAAATTCATACAAGCAGTTGAAAGAGAGAAAAACAAGATGCACGGGTTAAAAGGCCAAATTGTGCAAGTGTGTGCGCTGAGTGACAGACATTTTAGTACTAGCCTGGGACTATATTTTAAAAGGTCACTGAAAACTTTTGGCTTGGGCCCTCTGACAAACAATGAACTTTCCATATATTTATTTGCCATCTCTTTGTTTTTACAGCAAGCAGAATAAATGAGTTAAATGACGTTGTGCGGGTCTGCACATTGTCAGCACAGGTTATAAGTCATTATTAAACTCCATCAAATCAGACCAAACCCGGTCTAGGCAATGAGACTAAAAGTTATTTGCATTCCTTCTGTCATAAAAAATCATATCCCCTTACCCAAGACTTTCGTTTCTTTATTAAATGCAGCCACAAGAGTATTTCAGGTCTGGCAATGAGAGCGCAGGAAAACCTACTCTGTATAACTCAGTGTAACAGCTTAGAACCGATTCCACTAAAACGTCCCAGTTGAGTGTATCTGGGCACTCAATCAAGACACACATATTACTTTTAAATAAGATTAGCCTTTATATTTTGCTGCTTAAGTTAAAACTTTTCATGTCATTCTCTTGTTTTATGTAAACTCCAACATAATTCTGTTTTAGAGAATACTTCAAACAAATTAAAAACCTCAAGCTGAACGTGTCTAACAAAACTTGCCTAATGGCATAGCAAGCTGTTTGGTGACACTAAAACACTTTTAAATAAGATGAATTTTCCCTGCCTTGCCCTGGCTTTGTAATTACGGCTGCTGAGCAGCATACGCCTTTGGTTACAATGGTAAAAGCAGCGGCCTGTGTTCCGAAATGTATTTGACAAATAACTTACAAGTGACCTGCAACATCTGTTTAAAAAATTGTCCTTTGTTATCTGCCTCAAGTCAAATTTGGCATTAATTATGAAATGCAAACATATCATCTGGGGCCAAGGGCACCTTTGACACATACATAGGCCACTGTGGGGGAAGGGGAGGGAAACTGCAAGCAAGTTTCTCATGTATGTCAAGAGGAAACAGAATGCTTAAATAAATCCCTGTCTGAGCTACCAAGCTGTAATGCTGGACTTGATGTTATCCATTGACACCTAACTAAGGGACTGAACCTGGGAGGGACCACGAGGCTTCAGTTCGCTTTGGCGGCCGGAAGAGATGAGTGCCTTACACTCTCTGCAGGACAGGGGAAACTGGGAGATACCCATAGAAATGCTGAGTACCTTGAGCTGCCACTGGTACCCAGTAGAGTTGTAAGTGCTGAATCCCTAGGTCTCATTCATCTGGAAAATGACACAAGCCATGACAGTGGTGTGTAAGTAGCGGTAAACCCCAGGAGCTACTCACTCACTGTCACACCACTGTCAACCCCCCAAAAGTCCAGCATCGGTGTACTAGTAAAACTAACAACCACCAAATTTACAGCTGTGGATGGAGCTCCTCCAGTTATGTGAGGTAGAAGAGCCTTTCTTGAATAAATATTAAATAAATTGTACCTAGCTATTTTATAAAAAGTCACACTGCTCCATAATTCAGCATCAATTAAACTCATGATAAGATTTGCCCTGCAATATAAAATCAGACAGAATACTGAAAGGTGTTACTTATCTCAGCCCTGGAGAAGGTGCATAAATATTATAAAGCTTTCTGAATTTTGAGTGAAACAGTATAAACAATATTCTGAATGGCCTGAAACCAACTAATTTGGGATTCCTATTTTGACCTACCCAGAGGTCTATTTAATATCTGCATTTCAGATATGCTTTCATGTCAGTTAATAACATTGCTACTGAGCACAGGCTGTCACAGAACTATTTGATCGCTGTAATCTAAATAAACTACTTGACATGAGCAAAGAGAAAAAGTGATTTAAAGTACAGTTTAAATACCAGGCTGTAAATTTCTTCTCCTTTAAAATGTGTGTTTTACAAAATAAATCCAAACAGCTCTTCTGCAAACCCTTTACTCTGCAGAGCTCTTTCATTTACCTTGCTATGCATAAACACAGTCAGCAGACGATCAGCCATTAAAGTCAGCCACTAAATGATAACACTTCCAAAGATAATCATAGAAGTCCAATATGAAATATTACTTAACTTTCACATAATTCTCATTTTGTGTGAAAAATCAAGACATTAAAAACACCTGCCCAAACAATTCATAAACACACCACACAGCAAATACCTCTGGTAATTCACAGGATTTACAAATGTCAGACTGTATTAAATATACAATATCAACATTTATCACCCATTACATGGATTCCTGTTTTAATAATATTTTGTACTTGTGCAATAGCACCTTCCATCCCAAAGGATTGCAAAGCACTTTAAAATCATATATGCAGCAATGCTTCATTCACCATGGAAACACAGCTGCCTCTGGGGTGGAATGTGGTTTAGCAGAGTGGAGTAAGAGTACACAACAGTTATAAAAACTGACAGATTAGATAGATGGTTTAGGACAGGAAGTGAGGAAAACTATATCCATGTGTCGAGAACATGATATAACATCCATAACCCAGGGCTGCAGGGTTAAGAGGAGAGTAGTCAGGCTAGTTGAATACATACTGTTTTGGTTTGTCCCCTGTGTAGCCAAAATCAGGTTTCTATAGAGGCCCAACCACAGTTCAAAGTTACATTCCCTTAGCCTAACCTTTAAGAGAAGATAGCAGTACAAAATACTTGCAGCAAGGATGAATTCATCCTGGGAGGGCTGGATCAACAGCTTGCTTGGGGAATTGAGGCTGCTGAATACAGGCCAGATCCCACGGTTACCTCTGGTTCTTTTGCATCCAGCCTAAGATATCTAGTGTTGCCAGACAAAGTCTCTCAAAATCCAAGGCAAACTGCTGATTGCACTTCAAGGAACACCAAGATGGGGGTTTTTGGGTATTAAATCTACCAAACAGAAATTTCAGGGGCAGGGGGGTGGGGAATAGCATAATCTAATATGAAAAAAGTTGGATAGGTGTTTCAATTTATGGCCAGGCCATTGATCCAGTTAGAACCTGCTATCAAAGGCTGCTGTTACATACGCTGTTGAAAAGCTTTCATGGGGTCTCTGGGCTTGATTGTAATCACAGCTTCCATCCTACTTAATAACTTTCTGTGGCTCCAGGTCGAAGCTGAATCTCTTCGGTCTTGGCCTCCCCGGAACTTCTGAGAAATCCTTTGGTCCTTGGAAGAAATCAGTCCCATTTTTATGTTCAGGTCTGAATTAGGCTGCGCAAGAAGTTGGACCTTGAAATAGAAAACTTTAGATCCCACCACTCTGTCTGCTGAACATAAATTTGAATAGATTTAAACCAACACATCTGACTTAAACAAGGCAGATAAAATGCTAGGCAGCAGTTCCTTGTCTTTATTTTGAGCCTGATAACTTAGCCAAGCTGCAGAGCAGACAGCCTGATACACATCAAGGTTAAAGATCACATCCATGAGGTAAACATGTGGAAGCAGTGTCACTATATACGGATACTCACAATGACTATAAATATCATTTGAGAATTTTAAACTGAACAATGGCAGAAGATGCCTAATGAAGATCACTTTGCTCTTGCCAACCTAAGCAGAAACTTGTGCCCTGCCTCTCAAACCCCTTATGCTCTCCTGGTCCTTACTGTTGTCATTGGACTCTAGGCGATTCCCCGGACTCAGGACCAAAGTCAGGTCAAGAACTGCCAGAAAGAAGAGGAAAAATCACATTGAGAAAACAAGCCCATCTAATGGGAGGCAGGGACAGCCACTGTAAGGAGGAGTCCAGCACCCTCCAGTCTTTCCTCAGCTCTAGTCACTCTGAGATAGCCTGTAGAATTCATCACTATCTAAAGCCACTCTGCTGTCACCTCTTTCACATGGTTAATCCTAGGCTTTTTCTGTAGTGTTTCCCACCTTTGGTACTGCCACTGCAGCTCCACTAAGAGTGATGCTTTTGGTGGCCAACCCAAACTTTCTGGGGCAAAGCCCAGCTCACCTGCAAGTGATCTTGTGCAACCACTCAACCAACATGATTGATGTGGATGGAGACAATGAGCGCTTTGCCTTTAGCCCTACCTCTGAGTGCCACAATGCGCCTCATAAGTCTTTATAGATCAAAGCCAAATCCTCAGGGAATCCTGATTTACAAGTGGTAGGGGCAGTAAAAGCTACTACTTACTATGCTGTTGGCTCACAGCAGTACTTCAACAATGATTGCAGCTTTATGCTTCAGCCTGCCCCACTTGCATCTCCTCCTTGATGTCTCGCTGTCTACTGAAACCTTGATGCTGGCAAAAGCAAACCTTTGATTTTTATCTAAAATGTTTTATCTATTGCCCATCATTCCTGGCAACAGCACTTCCCCTTTCAGGGGACAGGGTTTATGACCAGGAGTCCCCTGTGACCCTTCGATCTCTTCTCCATTCCACATTTTGGATATCTCCAGATCTTGGCATACCTCCTTCATCATCTCCAACCTAGACCCTTTCGTTTTGTCCATACAGCTAAAACTTTTATCCAAGTCTCCCATCATCTCATGATGGGACTCTTCAGCCTGGAAAAGCATAGGCTCAGGGGTGATCTGATGGCCACCTATAAGTTTATCAGGGGTGACCACCAGGATCTGGGGGAACGTTTGTTCACCAGAGCGCCCCAAGGGATGACTAGGTTGAACGGTCACAAACTCCCGCAAGACCGTTTCAGGCTGGACATAAGGAAGAATTTCTTTCCTGTCCGAGCCCCCAAGGTCTGGAACAGTCTGCCAGCGGAGGTGGTTCAAGCACCTACATTGAACACCTTCAAGAGTAAATTGGATGCTTATCTTGCTGGGATCCTATGACCCCAGCTGGCTTCCTGCCCTTTGGGCAGGGGGCTGGACTCGATGATCTCCCAAGGTCCCTTCCAGCCCTAATGTCTATGAAATCTATGAAATCTCCTGCCTTGACCTACTCCCTGCCCTCCAATCCATACAAATGGCAGCTACCATATATTTAATCTTCTTTCCCCGCTTCTGAATTCTGCTCGTTGTCTAAGACTGGAAACATTTCTGGGCATGGAGCATGTCTGGATAGCACCCAGCAAGCACAGCAGGGTATGATCTTGACCAGGGCCTCCCTACGCTGGCATAAGTTACTCAAGAATGTGCTTGTTATAGATGAAGCTGTAAGTGCCCCCTGGGCACCGGTCACTTGCTCCTAAAAAAATAAGTAAAGTTAAATGCATGCGCATGAGGGCCCCCAGGGGAACGCAATGTAGCAATGAAGCCCACATTCCCTCCCTTCTCCTTCCTATGTCTGCAGGGGAAACCCTGCCCCACTGGGAATTCATGCGAGGAAAACAAGCAGCAGGAGCATAGACCCTCTGTATGATGCATCCCATCAAGAGAGGGCAACTTTAAAAGTCTTGCTGGCTCTGTCTGTGAGACGTATGGATTCATCACATCTCCCAGGTGCCAGGGATCTACTTCCCATCTCCAGTTCCACTAGTTTCAGGGCCATAATAAATTATGTACAACGTTTGCTACTCAGCAATCTGGTCCCACCTGAGTGTCAGTGTAATGTTCATTTGGTGCAGGTATCTTCCACCTGGAGCACCTGTATGTGTGCAACACCAGGAAAAGGGTGATGACTGTAGCAAGGAAGACCATAACAAAAAACTGTTCAAAAATCAGCCTGGAAACAATCTTTAAGTTAAATTTGTTTTGCAAAATTTTTGCAAATGACAAGCATCACCTTGATTTTAGCCATCAATACACAGAGAATGAGGTCCTGGATGTGTCAGGTGCAATGGGGATTTGGTCACTGATGTCAGTGGAGCCAAGATCTTACCTTGAGCAGCAGTGTCAAACTCCCTTGGCTCCCTGAGCCAGATCCAGACTGTAGGGAGCCTTACAGGCCAGATTCAGACCCACCTGTGGCAGCATGATGAGCAGCATCAGGGAGCTGTGCGGCTTGATGCAGCTGTTATGCCTCCACCATTAACTTGTGGGATCCATAAACAAGAATTTGGTGGTGGGTCCCTTCATCCCCCATTCACTCTGCTTCTGAATTCCTGGTCTGTCCAGGAACCCTGCAGGTTGTATTTTTGACACCCCTGAGCCAGAGAGTTAAAGCACCAAATGCAATGAAATAATTTTGGGTGGCGGGGGTGGAAAAGGAAATGTGTTAGGAATGTAGAAGAGAGTCATAGCTTGCATATCCAGACCTATATTTGAAGCAGTTGGACATGAGTGAATGTAGGTGTCCAGACCACACCTCTTCCTCCAAACTGTGAAAAAAAACAGAGATAAAACTCTGGCATAAAACCCTATCAGTGGCAAAAGCAGGACTTAAACTGCTATTGCTTTCTGTGGAGCCAAGATTGTATCCCTGTACTACAGGCACTTCTATGGGGAGAAGAGTCGTGAGCATGATCTTGCATTCCCTTCATATAATTCAATACATTAGTCAATTAAATGAACTAAATACCATTACTACCCAGTGGACACATCTACAGATGCACATTTACTGCACAATAAAGTAAATTACTACACAGTACAGGTGCACAGGTGCACATCTACATGTGCATGCCCACACTATGCAGTAACTATGACGACTTATGCAGATTTGGGCATAAATTTGATACCTGAAGGATATAGGTATAAAATCTATACTGGATTAGTTACTGTGCAGTAACACACATGTAGACACCTTACTGCTCAGTAACACTGTGTGTGTGGACTAATTTGGGACTAACTTGAATCCCAAATCAGACCTCAACCAGCATTAATGCGCTTTAATGCCTGTGCGTGTAGACCCTGGCCTATCCCTACTTACTGTGCAGTAAATTTAATGCTACATAAATGCACACGTAGATGTGCCCAGTGAGCTACAAACTCTGGGGCAGGTGAAACAGCCAATTCAGAAAGAACCAAATCAAGTAGCAGTGAATTAAGAGGAAATTATTTTTGCTTGGTAATGAATAGGCATGATCTTAGATTTAGCTGGTGTCTGACTGGCTGAGCAGCCAATTCCCAGGCCTACCTCCCTGTAGCTAGAAATCTGTCCTTCTCCTGGCTTACCTGTTTTCTCCATGGCTTACTTTCAACCTACAGCAATCTGACAGTCCATAGGGCGCTTACCAAAGCCTTAAGGAATAAGGTGCCTCCCTGCTCTGGCTCCTTTCACCTGGCAAAAGAAATGGAAATGGCCAGAGGGACACATGGATACTGGATTTGGGTTTACAGATTATGTCAAATGAAGAAGGCCAACTTGCACTATAGCCACATAAACTTGCCCACAAAGTCTTTCAGAGCCCATCAGGCTAGCCTGGTAAAGTGACAGCAGCATTGAGCCAACAGAAGTGTATAGCAAGTTCCCTTGCCACCCTCAGCCAAGCAGCAGGGGGTGAAGGGAGGTCACCAGCTGCGTAGAACCGTACCTGCCACAACCCCCAGCTCCCTGGTGGTGACTGCTACTGCTGCAGCTACTGTGGCACTTCGGGCTCAACCTGCTGCAGCTGGGGAACAGGAATACTGCACAGCGGCTGCAGCAGCTCTGAGCTGTGGGATCCCTGAGGACTGTCTCTGGTGCCCCACTTTCCCTCACCTAGATACCTTATCAGGCATGGAGCTACTCTTGTCAATGCAAAGACTTACAGGGAAAGGGAGTGATGGGGAGATGTCACCATTCAGGAACCCTCTACAAATCAATGCCCAGAGCTGGTGTCCCACTTGACATCCCCACACTTGCCCTCACCAGTTACAATACTGGTAGCCAATGACACACAAGGGAGTGACATGGCTAGCTTTGTCTTCTGATGCCTGTGAGTCCCCACCCTGAATGACCACTACAATTGGGTCACTGAGGGCAACAGTCCTCAAGCATGCTGCCATCTCACCCCACCTACCATAGAGCAAACTAGAAAAGAAAAAGCAATGCAGAAATTCTTATACCCCTGCCTATTGCAGAATATCTGAGTTTAATCTGGAATCTGGCATTTCCGTTGTTGCAAAGCTTCTTAATTTTGGTGTTATAGGCAAGATGAAAGGTCTTGCTGGAAATCCTTCCAAATGCTCCAAGTGGGAGCCGGACAGATGTAAGACACAGGGAAGAGCTTTTAAAGTTGCTGTAATAATTTCAGTATAAGCATTAGCAATAGGCTTAAAATACAAAAGGAAAAGCATAGGCTAGGTAAGTGGAAGACGGCAATACTGGTAAGTAAATCATAAAATTATCATAACCTACAAAGGGCTCCTGGATTTTCTAACCAAGATGAAAGTATTTTTAAAATGTTACAGTTTACACAGTTACAGGGAAATTAAATCACAAGCTGGAATTTAGAGGAGGGATTTCTGAAGATCAGACCTTCTGAAAATGAACCCCCACACCGAGACCTATAGAGCTTTGGCAGGAGTGGGAGACTGTGTGCAGGACCTGCATCTAAATGCTTGAAGTAGCCCTTTTCCCATATAAAGGAAAGTTGCTACCAGACTGGCTGCTCCCTCTTCTTGGGGAAGCTATGCAGAGGTTATCCTGCCATTTTTAGGTGGAAACTAATTCTTCCCTTTTTGGGCACAAAATATTTCTTCACCAATTTTTTTGAATTTGGAAAGATTGGGAGCTAAGATTTCATCCCTCTTCAGCTTTATACATGACTAAAACTTCCTCATATTAAAGAGCACAAGAAGCCAAGCACTATTAAGTAGTCTTCCCACATTTCTTTAATGGATGGAAATACACAAAGTTTTCGTGTACTTGAGATGAACCACTCTAACTTGGCAGAAGGAATGACAGAAATCTCCTGGTTCATTGATATCTTCCTGCTAATTTGGGGGCTTTGCTTTACTGAATCAGCATGCAAGTCTGATGTTTGATTATTCTTCCTCTGAACAGCTGGACTCAGCAGTCCTCTACTGGGCTTTACCATTGCTCTGAAGCTGGAGGAGGCATAACCACACTTAAGAACAGACTGATCCTGATGCCCCCTCCTGGAAAATACCCAATTCACATAACCTTTTAAAGCAACTTAACTTTGAACACAAGGGGCCCTAACTAGTTTGATACCCCCAAGCTTATTAAAAGTCAATGGACGGTAGATGCACTGCTCACTAATGCTTCTTTGTAAAAAAACCCAGCCTAGAATTTGTAAAATTCTATAAACACCTTCATCTGATTTTACCCACCCACAGGCCACAACTGAGGAAATAGCTGCCCAAGCACTTTTCTCACTTTATTAAAGAGATGCAAATAGGTTTAGCACAGTGAGATGAAAACACAAGAGTACTGAATCACTCTCTTCTATGCAGATTTGCTATTCATATAGTAACCTTGCCTTAAAAGGTTTCCCTGAGCCAGCAGATAAAGTAAGGGAGGAATGGTCGGTTCTTTTGACATTCAAGAAACAAGTTCTTCAATTAACGAGTAAACAGTACAGATTTTTCCCTTGCTTATTAATTTTACTATTTTTCTCCAACTCTAGATACATCTTGCTTCACAGTATGCAGAACTTTACTTTCCACTCCCACTTACAACATAAAAAATAGGAATGCACAGAAAAGTAGTTTGGACTCATCACATGCTGGTTATTTATAAAGAAACACCAAACTTTGCTCCAAATTTTCTATTAGTAGGAGCAGCATTTGGCAGGGAAGTCCCTTCATTTACTAAGTTAGCAAGAGATATGTTAACCCCTAGATCTGGGCACAGCAAAGAATTTGTTTTACTTGTTTAGTTGCTTCCACTTGGACTTGATATGTATCTAATGGAAATAAATGCAGACACCTCCCTTTAAAGATAAGGTAGGGAATTGTTTTCTGACTCCCTCCAGTCTGTGACCTTTGCAGCCTCCCTAGTATTTAGCATGGAGTTGGCTATCTCCTTTTCTCTTTTAAAGTAGAAGCTGCAGGGGAGCTTCTGACTTTCTTAGGAAGTCGAAGAATATTTGTGATTACTAGTCCTCTCTTCCAAAAGAAAGTTGGGTTTTCTTCCTGGAAAGCCAGATCTTTCATTGCTGTGCCTAACCTTCATGATTTGACCAACTAAGGGTCCCAGGGCATGGGATATTCTGCTTGAATCATCTTTTTTTCCCTTCTTTTCTAGGCTGCCACATGAAATGTCTCCTGACAAGGATCATTTGCTCTTACTACAGGGCAGTGTCATACTGCAAGGGATTACTTTTCCACTGAGGGCAGCTCTGCTTGGCTTATTTTTCCTTGGGAGCCCTTGAATAGAAGGATCAAAAGGACTTCTACCAGAGACAGCTTTAACCTGAGCCTCTGCTAAATGACTAGACAGTAATTAGATGAGGCACCTGTCCCTAACCCACCCCCACAGAAAAAAAAGTTTAGAGCACTTGCTTGAGTGGGGTAGAGCAGTTGACAAGACTGAGGCAAGGCATGCACTGTTACCTTGCAAAGGCCATCCTGAAGAGAAGGAGGAATGGGAACATAGATTAGAAGGTCTGTTGCTCCAGTGCTCCATGGGGAAAATGGCAGGAATCAAAGTTACTTGCCCTCATTTTGAAAAGTGCCCTGGCAGTAGAAGAAGGCATCCCTATTCTCACCCCACAGTGATGCCCACAGCAGGGGAAAGGCTTTTAGAATCAGTCAAGTCTCAGCTGGTGTGGCAGGTGCAAGATGAGAGCAGAGCAGGGATATACACAAGCCACCTGCATTGCCATGTCCTCCCATCAGTTTGACATCTGTATTTTGTTTCTGTGCTGCCATGGCTGAGGGCAGAAGCTCTGCTCCGACACCCTGACACAATGCATGAGCCTAATGATCAAAAAATCCTGAGAAACGCTGCATATCAGCACCAATGGTGGTTGTATTACTGAGATGGCAACCTATGGCAAGAAGGCCAAAGCTTCTACGCCAAGTGCAAAGGAGCACAAGAGTCACTGTTTAGAAAACTATAGGACAAATGAGCACAACAGATACCCAATTTCTCCATTGGCTTCTTAGCCAAGTTGCCCACTTCGCTGAGTTTGTGCTGGGAACAGAGAGGAAGGTTCTGCGTGCTGTGAAGCAAGATGGAGAAAAAGCAAATGCCCTAGCCCTTCACAGACTGTTAGGTTCTTTTTCAAGAGCTCTGCAACTCCTACCCCTCTCTCCCAAAGGAAAAAAGACTTGGGAGCTACATGGGTAGTTTACTGAGCTTTCTTCTATGGTCCACAGTTTAAAAAGAGGAGTGAAAATGACCTGTTGCAGATACCAAGAGGCACATCAAACTGCTGTTTTCAAAACCCTGATTGGTGACCAACAAATCTGTTTTGCATCCCCCTGCCCCAGTTCACAAGCCAGAAAGCTAGGCTAGCCTGCTTCCAGGATCCAAGATGAGTGAAACACCAAAGAAAGCAGGGTGCTGCAAGTAAAAAGAGTGATTACAACTTTTATTTTGGTTTAGCATATTTTAATTTTTTAAAATAAAAGCATAGGACACTAGTTTTTTCCTTGAAAAGACGGGGTCAAAGTTGTGCAGCGATATCTGAATAAACAGACCCTGAGTCCATGTGAAATCCTTCAGACTAGGGGGAGGGAACTGCAGGCATAAGAATCTACTCGCACAGAGCGAACTGTGGTATTGAGGCCATCAATTTTAACCCGAGTCCCCCAAGAGTAATTTATATAGTTATGAAGAAACCTTGACAATTTTTTTGATAGTCCATTCATCAATAAAATGGGATAAGCAGAGCTGTACAGAAACTTTACATCTTAGTTGTATTTTAAAATACAAGTTTAACTGGAAAGATGAATATGTAGCTTCAAACCAAAAGGCAAAAGTGCTCTGAAGAGTAAATGACTATTAGAGATCATCTAAATTAAAAAAAGAAAAAAAGAGAGAGACACAAAACAAAGTGAACAGACCATAACTTTATTGGAGATATACTCAGCTACAATTTTTACAAAAAACTATTAAAGGTAATTGTGATCCATAAGGTGCAGACTGCAAATTTCTGCAGCATGATTACAGTATGAATGAATTACATTTTATGTCCCTTAAAGACAGCTGCAGCATGTGATGGTAAATATTTTATTGTCCATCCATCAAATTATTTGTTATTCATTCTACTTGATTTTAACCATCTTTTATGTCAAAACTATTTACAATAAAAATGCCTGCAATTTCCAATTCTTGTTCACAAACATTTTTTTCTGCTATGTAATTTGCTGCTTTAGTAAATTCTGAACGCATCTACAAAGCAATTTAAATAGTCTGTGGTTGCTAGACAAATTAAAAAGGGAAGAAAACTATGCAATACATTGGATAAAATGTACACACACTTTTAGATGCTGTGAGATAAATTAAAATTAATTGCTCGTGGAGTACAGTGCAATGACCTCTATAAATATTTTTTTTTACATAATTTTGATGGAGCTACAGTTGATATTTGGATAACATTTCATGGTCATAATTGTAGTGTTTCAGCTGTTTAAGAACTCATTGTGTAAAATCATTTTAACTTCTTGAAAATTAAAGTGGTTGAACAATATATATCTCGATATCAAGTACCAAAGTCAAAATCCTTCTCATATTAATCATATAACAAATTCATGAACTCCCATGTGAATGTTTGTATAAAAAAAAAACAAAAAAAACCCAACAGGATTTAGGCAAACAGACAAATGTAAAATCACAGCAAATTACGAAAGAGTCTGATGTTTTCCAGTTTCCAAGCACTGTCAAGACTGGGATCCAAATTCTCTAGTATTTTCTATGTAAATAGGTGCGTACAATCGGTATGGTGTACACATGAGAACACATTCCCCAGTTGCAGGCTCTATTTCAGTGCTTCTGAAACTTTCTTGGCTTGCACACCCCTTTTTTGAGTCCTACTGCTGTGTATCCTTATGATTCCATGTTATGGATAATAAAAAAGTAACACTGTCACCAGAACCACACTCTAACCTTTCCAACCACCTCAGGGATATATCTGACAGCTGTTCTTCATTTTTTTTCCTTTCTCCCATTTACATTTCCCTTTTTCTTTCTTCTGATTTTCATTTCTTC
Source organism: Crocodylus porosus (assembly GCF_001723895.1). NCBI lineage: Eukaryota > Metazoa > Chordata > Crocodylia > Crocodylidae > Crocodylus > Crocodylus porosus. The sequence goes on from NW_017728947.1 coordinate 91,844,652, forward strand.
CTCTCACATACCCTCTAGAAGTTCACTGCATGTCCCAGTATAAGAAACACTGGTATATTTATGTACAAGGACAGAAATCTAAGTTCTGGAATAGACTAGATCCTCAACTGAGGTAAGCCAATGTGGTTCCAGATTTCAATGGAGTGATGCCAGTTTATACCTGCTGAGGATCTGGCCCCAAGTCTATGAGACCCTGAATTCAGCTCGAGCTTGTACTCAGATTGGCTTGAACTCCTGTTAAATTCTGTACTCTGCAGTCAGTGTAACTTCATCTAATGAGACTGAAAAAATAGTAGGCCTTTTTATATGAACTTTAGCAGCATCAAGCTGAACAAACACTTCAGAAGTCAGTACATGGCCCTTGATATCCAGAAAGAAGGGAGATTTAGTTAAAGCTGACCAAATTACTATGGGCTGTCTTGTAGCAAAAAACTACACTGTGCATAACATGTTGGTTTGTTCAGAGATAATTACAGGAGTGCCAGAGGTCATTCTAATTTTAATTACTTCACATAACAGTAAAAATGATGTAATAAAAAACAATAGTGTTAAAATACAATCAAGAGTTTCGTAACACATCTTAGTTGTATTTTTCACATACAGTAAAAATGCCACAGACATTACAAATGACCTATTTAAGTTGTGCAAGTAAGTGACACATTGCAGGCATTATAATTATCTTTTTCAAATTCAGTAAATCAAAACAGCAGCAAGGCCAAACCACATTTTTCCTCTCTGTTAAGCATATTTTTTCCTTGAAATGAGGTAAAGCATGGTACCAAGTGCAATGCTTATTTGTGCTACATGAACGGAACAGCGCAAAAAAAGCCATAAAAATAAAAATGCAGCATAGTTAGGAGGACTGTTTAAAGTACAGTATAATAGGACTAAGAAGAACAAAAACAGGTTCATGCCAACTAACCCCCACACTATTCATGAGGAGTCTGTGTGGTTGCTTTTGAAGATGGGTTGCAACAGTCCACTTACACTTGTGCTTATAGCACATCAAGCGATTTCTATCCCAAACTTCAAATTATCAGATTTAGGTCTTTAATATCATACACTGTCCCATATCACAATCATATCAACTGAAGGGTAAAACACAGTTCTACAGCATGGAAACTAAGATGACTTTTCTTTCTCAAAAGATATGAATTATTTCAATGAGGTCACACTGGAAGAGAAATTACGGCATTTAAAAATGCATCAGCAGCAGAAACTACTTTATAGTCAGCCACCGCACATTTCAAATGTCCAATTCATAGGCTTTGTCTAATAACAAAGGGATCACTGAACACATCTGAAATACAGAGAAGAATAACCAAATTCAGTTACTTTTTTTACATCAAAACACCTGGTAGCAAGTGGATTTTACTATCAATTTACTGCTAACTGATACACCTCAAAACCCTGAGATCTCATGACCTCCCAAGTTCCAAGTAACAAACTTGTTTTCTTAAAGAAGTCACAAAAGATTTTTTATAGTGACAACTTTAATGTAATTAACCTGTTTTTTTGTAAGAAAAGCTTTACAGATGATGCATCTTCAAAAAAAAGATTCCTAGACCAAGTACCAAAATTGTTAACATGCTGCAGAATCTTGACTTCTGGAACAAAAAATAGTTATAAGTTACCAGTAGATTTTAACTGGGGATTGTTTATAGCAATTTATTACGTAGAATTTTATTGCATAAAACAAGAGTAGTTTAAACGTATTTCAAGACTTGCAAGATTTAAACTTGATACAATGCTCTCTTTTCTCAATCACTAAAAGAAATGTTTTCTTGCAAATATAAAAATTATTATACAATCCACGTGAGGAAATTAATTCTATTTCCAGATTCTCATAAGAACTATTAGAATTCCAAAAGAATAAAAGAAAACCTGGATAGAAAAAAAACAAATTAAAAAATTTCTGTATTTCAGAGAAGCTTAATGACCATCCTTTGCCACTCAGAATTTTTTTTTAAGAAAGCTAGAGCTGACAGGTTATTTATTTATTTAGTGTGCATTTGTGAGGGGAGAGTGGGGCTTTAAAAGCAGGAAATACAGTATTTATTTGTAATTTAACACATAAAACATAGCATCAAGTTCAGACCAATGTGCTGGAAAACATTAACACACCTTGCTCCGCTTTCTCAAAACTTCAAGCATAATTAACAGGGCAAAATTGCAGCAAACCTCTACTGATATTGGTGGGAGTGCAAGACTACCCACAGCTTTTTTAAAAGGTAAATTAAGAGGTATTATAGTTACAGTGCAAAAAATTAAAATTTCAAGCATAATATATAAACATAGCACCAAAACAGAAAAACAATGCATGCAAAAAAAGAAAGAAAGAAAGAGAGAAAGAAAGAGAGAAAAAGAACTGAGGTATTTAAGTGAAGAGTGCCTACAAAAATCTAGTTAAAGAAATATAGGCAAAAGCCTAAAAAGTATGTTCCCCTCCCCCCTCCCCAAAACAGACTGAAACAATGAGCTAGTTCTCTAAATTAAGGACCTAAATCACAGATGTATCAAAAGTACGGCAGTTTATCTCAAACATCAACTTTCATGGCATTTAACAGCACAGCTTTGGTAGGTGAAATATGCATGCAACTCTGAAAAGTACAGTAAGAAATTTATGTGGAAATCTCTCTAAGTGTAAAGGTGCTCCATTTTTTTAAATAAGTAACCAATTGATTATAAAATCTGCAGCATATTTTAGGTGTGATATGTCTAAGGTTATTTTGTTACAGCAACAGTTTGAACTGTGCAATTTACTCACTACTATGTTTCCAGTATCAGAACTATCTAGCTTGCAGGTTTGTGTAAAATTGGAAATTTTAGCCAAAGACCATATTTTGTTTATGGTATTAAAAAAAATCTGTAGACTAACCACCTCCTCTGTATTGTTAAAAATAACCTAATTACATATATATGAATACAATTTCTATTATAATCCTGTAATAAGTTAAAGTCACAGCTATACTAATGAGTTGTATTGTAAATATAGAGCTGTATCATTGTAAAATGCATAATAAAATGAAGGGAATGTAAAATAGCTTGTTCCAAAAAGGTCAGAAATTAAAGATTACTAATGAGGGTTTATTTAAGGCAAGAACCTTTTTTATGCAAGACAATGTGGCATCAGGAAACTGAAATTTCATTTTACCAGTATGCCAGCCATTTGAATTAAAAACCTGTCCCTAACAAATAAGTGCAATAATGATTGGGAATGTCATCTTAATGCAAAGACGACAAGGAAAAAAGAGGACAATACTGGCACACTTATTCTCTCTTATACCAAATCATCCAATACAGTTTACAAACTGCTTTATGACTGGCACTAGTGCACAGATTGAGGAATTTCAAGATTACTATATATAAATCTAGGAACTGCATTAGGCATAAGCTCCCTGGCCTTCTAATACTAAGCAAAGCTGTACTGACAATAAAAGTCAACCAAAAAGACCTGACAACAATTATTCTGAACACTTGCTAAATGTCATCATTAAAGCACTCTTGTGATTAAACAAAGCGGAAGTGAGGAAAGAAGACAAGATTGTGTTTGCGCAAAAAAACTAACTACAATTAGTTCCAAAATTTTATACATGTTAAAGTTTTGCTATCTATTCAGTTATCAAACAAACTTTAAATTCTGTCTTCAATTTGTTCCTCTCAACATCAACTTTTTAAAAATTTTGTGTGTGTGTGTGTTTTTTTTAATTTTCAATTTTGTTTATTTTTAAGAGGAGTCTCAGCTGTTTAGGACCTGAGGTTGATTTGCTTTGAGGCTTCGTAGTGCTCTTCTTGCAGCTGCAGATTTGGCAATCCTGTAGCTTCTGCCAACACCTTTAAACTTTCCTTTCCCTACAACTTCCACAGTTACTCTGACCTTTCCATCATAAGTTCTTTCTGCAGGACTGCAAAAAAGTAAACACAAATTACAGCCACAATGCGCTAGGGTGAAGCAACACACTAATATTCTTTGCATGGCAGTGAAACATTTAAATATGTATGTTTTCATCTTTCTCTTTTAATTGGAAAGTTTTGTAAGGAAAATGTAATAGGGAAGTAGTCAGTACAAGAAACATCTCTTGCACCTTAGAAAACGAATGAATCTTCTTCAGAGCCTCTTAAAATCCTCAGTAGTTTAGGAGGCATGATTTTAAAATATTTTACAGCAAAGCAGACCCAAACAAATTTACTCTTACCTGAATTTGGCAGTCTCTGGTTCCATCTCCAGCAGCTCTCGTACTGGGGAACGGGGCACATTTGCAGAAAATTTTTCTAAAAGGAAGAAAGGAAAAGGAAAGAAAAACAAATCTAACATAAACTTGATTTTTTTTCCTTCTGACAGTACTAGATGATCAATTACTATAAAGGTTTTTCATCTCTATAAAAACCTATTACCTATTAATGGCCTCATCATAGGATAGTACACTTGCCAAACCATTTCCAAAGACATTCCGCTATCCATATAAATGGCACCAGCAAGTGACTCGAATATATCTCCCATGGCCTTTGGTACTTCAATGTCCTCTTCTTTTTCCTCATCCTCTTCAGATCTTCTGAGCTGTTTGCAATTATTGAAGAAAGTGAAAAAAGGAGCTGTTGTACTAAGCAGTTTTTTTTAAATCAAGCTTCAGAAATACAAAGTTCTCTCTTCCACCCTGTCCTGCACTGCCTCCTTTGAGCCTTTCATTGACAGTTGTCCACAGCTAAATCATTTCTGTATTCCCCCATGAAATCGAGTTGCTGAATCTAGCGTTTTTCAAACTTGGAAGAAAAAAAAAGAAAAGCAAAGAAAAGAAACACCATATACAGAGACCATACATGCTTTTGAATCCCACTTGCAATAATTCTGTAGGATTTCACCATGGGTATGCTTTTTCCAATGTGAAACTGACTTGTCTCAGTCAGTTAATGCCAGCAAGCCTGCATAGCCAAGAAAGTTTCATATTTTAAATATCTTCTAGGTGGAGGCTTTCAAAGCTGTAAGTCTAATTTCTGGATGAATACACCATGCTCAGTGGGATGCAACTGATATATACAATTTTCATAGGTTATTTGCCTCAGAAGGCAGGTGTAGTATGTGTTAGTGAAATAAATCATTAACAAGAACAACCTAGTAGTGTCAGACTGAGTTAATACTGTATGTATGCTTAGTTATTTGATGCCGGTGGGGGGGGAGTGTTTAATGCATGTGGCAGTGTTTTCTTCTATGCTATCCTATTCATTCCAGAGTGCTATTTTTCTTTTATTGTAGAAAGGTTTGTACATGCACAAAAGCTGCATGCCTTGATTCCAGTACATTCACTTACTGTAATATTCATTTCACTTGCATGTAAAAATCATTTTACTTAAGTCCAAATAACAAGAAATTTGAAGTGAATAAAACTATGATTTGACCACTGCTCCCCTACATAAATATAAGTGAATATCTGCCTATCTTTTTCTCCCCCCAGTGGCCAGCCTCTCACTTAGTTTGGCTGCAGTTCATGAGTTTAAAATGCTATGGCAAGTCCTCAGCCCTCTTAAGTAGGTAGTATAATATCATGTACTAGTCCCACCCAACATTTATTCCTAAAATAAATGAAATGGTGTATACACCCTTCAAACAGCAATAATTAGTATTACTAAACATGTTAGGGAATTATGCAGTACTTCCCTAACATGTTTAGTATAACATGTTAGGGAATAACAAAAGAAAGAGGAAAAGTAAGAGGTACAGGAGAAGAGACTAAAAGGTTTTATGAATGATATCTGGAAAAATAAGAGCTGATGATGTGGAAAGGTATATAAAGGTTGATCTAGTTGGCAGGAACTTCAGAAGCAAAAGCTCTTGCATTAATTGTGATGAAATAGCAGAAGATTCAGTAAGCAAGTGCCAGGCTTAGGAACTGGGCAGAGCAGGATAGAGAGTAACAGCAATCCAGGGAAATGATAGACTGGGGTAGGTAACCCCCTGGCACGTGAGCCAGACCATGACATGTGAAGACATTTTGCTTGGCAGTTGTGCCTCAGGGAAGGGGCTAGGGCTGCACTGCCACAACAAAGATCGAGCCCCCCACTGTCTGCCCTGGCACATCAGCATCTTACAAGTTGAGGTTGCAGGTGTTCTTGGCCCTCTGCCCAAAACCACTGCTGACCCCTGTGATATATTATAATTTGCTGATATCTCAGCTGTGATTTCTGAGGTGCTCTTCTCTACCAAACTGAGGGAATGGGAACACTATCATCATGCAAGATCACTTGTGTAAATCTTTAGTATTCTTTACCATGGGACTGTTCAGTGTCAGTAAGGGGGAAGAATCTTTTCCTATTCAAAATAAGGACAGAATCTGATCTGTTGCAACCAAATCATTTTCCCTTATCCAGGCTTCACAGGATTAATAAATGTCCGCTCTTGTTAAAAATCGTAAGAATCGTATTGATTCTTTTTTGAACTTGGAACAGAAATTGAAAGGTTTTGCTTTGTGGTAAAGTGCCAGGTCTATGAAGACATGCTTATATATTCAAATATTTTGATCTCTAGACCTTACATTTGAGTAATCAAATGAGCAAACAATTCAAGACAAAAGATAGCAGGTTCTTATTCACTGATTTAATCAACATTACTTTTAGAATATTCTTAGAAAAGGGATCTCTCTCAAAGTAAGTTATACTTCTTTTCTAGAAAATTGTTTAGGTTCTCAAATCAGAGACTGAAAAGTTAAACCAAAACATTAAGAAAAGCTGGATGGCTTAGGGGCTTGAAACAGAATGAGGTCTTTCAGTTCTAGGGCACTGGTTTGAATCAGAATTGTGCAGTAGCTTATCTGAAAGCAGCTAGATTTAGTCCATTTCCCAATAACACATATCCTTTATTACATATGGTACTTAGTTTCCCTGGCCACTGTAGACACACCCTGTGTGCACAAGTCTCCAACAGAACTGCTTTTAAAATAGTATGCTTGAAAATTGCTAACAAGGCTTCCCTGGCCAGTAGAAACAGAGCATATAAACTGGTAATAAAGGAGGCTCTTGGAGCTGCATGGAAAAAAATGTTGCACTAGCATAAAGCATGCAGTTGGTATTATACCAACTTCACTGAAACGCCAGGGAAGAATCCAGGAATAATAGCTAGTATTGATCCTATTACAGTTATTTTCTGAGCCCCTTCATATAGTAAAACATTTTAATAAAAGCATGTAGCATATAAAAGTACTGGATTACTGGCAACCACCTGTTGCTTTGGCTAGCGTGTATTATTATGCTAAGAAATTTGATGACATCCTAAAATCAGACACTAAACACAAACACTTTCAAATACCACTAACCTCAGAATCCATTCCTTGCATTTCATTCTTTTCCATCTGAAACTGGACAAAGTCATCAATAACATGAAACAGCTCAGGAGAGACAGCTTTGAAGTACTTGTGGTAGTCATACTTTACAGCTAATGATGCAAAAATGGTATTGTTGACAAGAGCAGATCGCAAGTCAGTGAGAACTCCTGGAGAGTGTTGCCGTGGGTCTTCATAAAGGTGCTTGGTTATGAGGTAGTCCAAAATTGCATCTCCCAGGAATTCCAAGCGCTGGTAACAATCTTAAAATATTAGAAATAAAAGGACGTACGGCATCACCACTGAACTTCTTTAAACTACCACGTTCTCTCCAGGCCCCTCGTTAGACAGCTCGGTCCTTTATACCACAAATTAACCAAATGCTCAAAAAAGATAATATACACATTTAAAACATGGGTAGCTTTTTGTTGGGGTTATGTTTTGTGTTATTTTAAAAGATACTCAGTGAATTCAAAAAATAAGAAATGTCACCAAATATACTTTGTAATGAAGCCTGAATCAAGCACCCATTTATAGCTTTGTGGCAAAAAAAGCAAATCAAAAAAAAAAAATCAAAAAAAAAAATCAGGGCTTATAATCAATATTACAAAATCAAATCAAAGGCATTAGCTGTACCAAATAAATAAATTCAAATGATATTTTATTGGCTGGCTGAACTTAAGAGAATGGCAACCAAACTTAAAAATAAAACAAAAACCCAAGAAAGGAATATTAAAAGAAAAAAAAGTAGTGGAGGTATATTTAACAATTAAGATTTTTCATGCAATTTTCTATATCTTTAGGCTTCTTGAAGTTTAAGTGTTCAGCGGTATTTCAGTTGCAGGACTGCTGTTTTTAATTTTGAAATCTGAAAACAATATTGGCTGTTGATGTTAGTTTAGATTGTGAAGGGGGTGTAGGATTTTTTTTTCATTTGTTTGTTTTTAAGAGCACGCCATGAATAACTCCTGAAAAAAGCAAAAGGAATGGTTTATGGGGAAAAGGAAGAAGAGAAAAACACTGAGAATGTTTTAAATGTGAAATGACTAGTACAAAGCAGCTGTCTGTACCTAGTCACTGGGAAGCTGCTAGGATTTTAACTTTTACTTTTCATGGAAAAAGTATCACAAACATGCAAGTATTCTCAGAATAGTCTTCTGTGCCAGTCTGAGTAAAAGATTAGAAATCAGAATTCCCAAATTCCATTCAAGTTTCTGCCACTGACTTACTGTGTTAATTAGCTTTGGTCATGAAACTATCCCTTAATTTTCCCATTTTTCTTGTGGGACTCAAGATCTACCATCTATTGCCTCTGAATATTGTGAAACAGTGTTTTTAAAGAAGCACACGTGCCTAGAAATATTCACTGTTAATTCTATGCATGGAAGCCTTACTCAGCATATAAACACAGTAGTATTTGTGATTTCTTGGGAAGAATTTCTCCTTGAAAAACAACCTCTATTTTTTCTGAAGCCCATGCTGTTTGGTCAAGGTATCACTTGACTGAAACAAATCCTTCTTTCCTAAGAACTAGATCCTAAGAAGCACTAAGCATTTCTAAAGCTGAGGACACTTTATCCAACATGCACACACACAGAATTGGGCCCTAAAATATTCCTCTGTATTCCCAAACTCTGGTGGGGTAAGGGGAGACTAAGACAAAACAGGGATGAAACCCTGCCTTAGTAAACTCAATGGCAGGAGTTTGCAATCATTTCAAATGGAGCCATTATTTTTCTTATTTTAAATCTCATGCTGACAGAAAATACTCTGGATTTTAGAACAAGTGAATATTATATTTTAGAAGATATAATTTAGACAAAAATAATTACAAATAGTCTAAGACTCATGTTGTAAACCACAACGTCGTATCCTTGTAAATAACTCATTTAGTTTTTTTAAACTATGCGCAGTCATGTACACATGTGCACACACACAAATGCACACAAACTTTATAGGAAAAACTCCATATGAATTACAGAAATTATGTATGGAAACAGCTCACATTTCTGAACAGCTAAATATTTAGTAAGTTACTCAAACATCTGTTTAACTTTAAGCATTTGAGTATAAAATGCGACAACTATTTTACAGTGACATTTTTCAATTCACCACAATCTATTCTTTGTATTTTGCTACCACATGATCCCTTTCAGCTAATAAATGACAGAGTCTTATTTTATAGCTCAGGAATATAGTCACGGTGATGCTCCTGGGATGAGAACTGGGGAAACAGCTGCAGATTACACCACCTTTCATTTTATTTTATGCAAACTATCGTAACTAGTTCTAGCAAGGCACTGCACTTTCCAATGTTATTTGCAAACTCAACCAGCTGAGTTTAGGATTAGTCCTGAGCATATCCAGCTGATGGAGAGGAGAGTTAAAGAAGGAAAACAGAAAAAAAAAGACTCAACAATTATATGCTGTACACTTGAAGCAGGTCAAACCTGAGTCACTTACATACCCTTCTAGCATTTAAAGAGCGAGAGGTCACACATGGTTGACTGGGATTTCCCTCTAAAATAACTGAAACAAGATATTCTCCTCCATTTTCGTAGTCATTTTTGTATAAAGCGGCAATTCTTTTAACATATAAAGAAGTCTAGTAGTATCTCATGAGGAAAGATCTGCTCATGAAGATGACCTGCATTTTATATCCCATAATTATATCTAATGTAGGAATGAAATTATTTAAAACAACTTACCAGTAATGGTATTGTAATGGTAGGAGGCATGAGTAAACGCCTGAAGAAGATAAGCCTTGTTCTTAAAACTGTAGTTAATTTTCCTCTCAAAGTTTTCAAAGCCAGATATCAGGTGATTCAGGGTTTTTTCAGCATCTGGATGATCAAACATACACCTTGGTGGAATCTTCAAACAGCCGTACTCCAAGTCTTTATAGAGAGAAGACTCCAAACTGGCCGCAGAGGTGGAAGCACAGTTTGGTGGAAGAGTCTTCTGCTGACTGATAAAATTCTGTCTCTTACAGCACAAAGTGCTGTCCCAGTCAGTTTTTTTAATTACAGGGAGCACCTTTAGCCCTAACGAACAAAGGAAAAGCTGAGCAGCTCTTTCACCACAGCTGGTCAGATAGCAGCCCAGCAGGGCTTCCACACAGTCTGCAATGCTTTTGTCAGCAATACACTGCTCTGTATGTAAGTCATACGAGATAGACTGTTTTCCTGCATCAACACCACAGTTTTCTTCTGACGGATTCCAGAAGCCTACTACAAATTCATCCTCTTCGACAGCCTTGCTAGGATCCAGATAGCACATAGCATCCCAAGAGCTATAGTCGAAATCATCAAAATCTGATGAAAACTGAACATTACCCAGGGTTGATTTTTTGGGTGCTTTCCATTCATAACTAGAATCAGTGGTTGAAAAGGGTGAGAGAGACATTTTCTTCACAAAAGCCCCTGATCCCATTAACATACTATCAATGAATTTGATATGTTCCTGATCGTACTCCAAAAAATCATCTTCAAAGTCAGCTTCTTCCTTGGGTAACCGCCACATTAGGTCTTCATCTTCCTCCTCATCATAATCATCAGGAATTTTACCATTAGGCAACAAGCCCTCTCCTTTTGTCTAAGAGAGAAAGCATAAAAATAAAATGAGGCAGAAGGAAAAAAAAGTGGTTATGCAACTCTGTTTTAATAAGGTATGTAGGTAATTATTTTTATATTACTCTATATTATGCTCACTATCAGTAAACTTTAAAAGAAAAAATAAAAACATTTCCTGTCAGTTAATATTATTAATTACATTGTTTACACCACATGCACAGAGCAAGGCCAAATTCTTAAGACTAAAATAACTGTCTCAGAGTACAATTGATTTGCAAATGATATTTTCTACTAGAAACCTCTGCTGTTTTACAACAAATTGTTTCTTTTTAAACATTTTAAACAGAAATACAAAAGAAAAAAATGTGTACATCTGTCACTTAAAACTAAAAGTCAACCAAATATTTTACTTGCATAGAAAAAAGAAAGAGGGGAAACCCCAAATAGTTAGGCAGATGTACCCAAGTCATCTCTTTAGATGTTCTGTGTCAGTCTCTGGCTACTAAACGCTATTACCTATACCCAAGGAAGTAAAATTAAAATCTTTTGTTCTGTAAATAAAAAAAAAAAAAATGCCATAATAAGGATTTTATAAACCTTACTTAAGGTAGAGCTTAGGCATATTGCCTCATGATAATACAACACAATCACATACAAATGGAAAATTTGTTCAGTGAAACAATTAGAAAAATCTTTTTTAGTTTTGTGCTACTGTAATCATTTTGCTTTATGCAGAAAAATGCATTCTTCCACGTCAAGTATAATTAGTTGCAAGTAGTTTATAGTCTACTTGGCAAACATGAAGGAAAACAAGTTTAGGGAATCAATGTAGGATGATTTTTATATTATAGAAAGAAAAACAGGAGCTCTTATGCCAGTTAGTTTGGCAAAAGTCTGATGTTTATGTGGGTGACAGTCTGGATAGCATGTGTTAGTGATTCAACAAGTGATCTAACTTTCTAAAAATGTTAGATATAGGCCAATATTTGGTTCTACAGTACAAACTGCATTTGAAAAAAGAGTCAGAAAAAAAGAACGTTTAAATTCCAATAGAAATGAACTTTCAGACTATGTTTTGCCAAGAAGATTTTTCCAATTTGTCATGCATTTTTCTAATGCTGCGAATCTTTCATTAGATCAGGTCTAAAAATAGGAAATGCAGAAACCTTGGCATATTTCTTAAAAATTACATTTTTGACAAAATAGTAAGGTCCCCATTAAGTAACAAAGGATAACACCACATAATATCCGAAAGGGAATACATTAAGAGAATATTCTCTTTTAAGATGTTAATTAAACAAAACTAAGTCTTTAGTTACTATATCAATTTAATTGAAACTATTTTTAAAATTATTGCTGGATTTTCTAACATCTAGTTTTGCCTTGGTTGAGAGAAAGCAGTGATATTTCATGTTTTTCATTAATGACGATTATAATAAATTATAGCCAAAACCAGGAATGTGTAGAATATCTCACTACGGTTTTCACTGGCGCCTTGCTACCTGATGTTCTGGTATTAAAAACAAAACCCACCACAAAAAGCAGTGTGGTGCACGCAGCAGCAGCATACACCACTAGAAATGGAGCCTGGCCATCCAGAGCCACCCTCAGGCTGCTAGCCAGGCTTGTGCAGCTGGATAAGCACCACTGATGGCCTAAGAGGCCCCCAGTTAAGGCTCCAGGGACCAGCACATGTACTGGTCCCCACCTCCCATACCCCAGCTGGGACAATTTGGCACCTGCTGGAGTGCACATGTGAAGGCATGCCCTGGGGCACAAAGTAGCGGCAAAAATATGTGCCACTGCTATTTGGCTGCTGCAAATGCACACCCCTGCATGTGGGGATGCAGCCAAAGTGCCTTTCTGGCCTGAAGCCCTAAGAGCCCAAAACCCAGTCATTTTAAATGTAGTGTCATCATTTATATCTACCCTCATATTTAAATTTGGACATAGGCTTGCAAACAGTATGGCACCAATATGTAAAGCTCTAGATCAGCATTTCCCAAACATCGGAGATTTACATTCCATGCAGTGAAGCTGGCCACTCTCAACCTGCCAAATTTTGTTTGGTACTTTTGTGGATGCACAGCATCAATATTATATGCACCCATGTGAGTGGTAGACTTCTTGGGTGCCTTTAGTTGCTGCTCCCCCTCCTCCCATCCTACCCTAGGAACCTTTCACACACCCCACGATTTGGGAAATGCTGCTCTAGAAGATGTGATTAAGATAAAGCATTTGATACTCTGAGACTTGCCATATTCCTTTATTAGAGAAGACAGTGAAATGTAGAACTGCACAAGTCAGAACCAACTTGAAAGCAGCTATGGCTGCTCTTATTAAGGCTGCTGTAACATTGCAGTTACAGAACTGATTGCACTAATGCTGTAGTGCAAGGTAGCTTAAACTGGATACCTGGGGTACCAGGAGCAGTCTAACTGTAGCAGCATAAAGCTCAAGGTATAAATATTTACCTTGTACAACACAGAAGCAAGCTATGCTAAATTACTTGAGCTACATACTCCCATAGCTAGACTGCATCTGGTACTCAAGCAAGGTAAGCTCCCAACACTATACTTTGGTAACTGTAGTGTAGATGTAGACTGTCATTGACAGGAGACCAAGGGAGAGATTTAAAACAGACTTAAGCATTAGTGAATCTGCCAATTTTACGATTACAAAAAATATTCTTCAATTTTTCAGAAATAAAATTTTATGAAAAACTACATGTCTGAACTCTAATAGAAAGAATGCAGTAGCCCTTATTTCATGTATGCATTACTCCCTATTTTTTAAAACATCAATCTTTATAATACTTTACCAGTAGTTTGGAAGCCAATAGGAAATTCAAGTAACTTAGCTTTTTAATAATATCATTCTTTCAGGAATTACTACTGCTAGATGCCTTCTTCCTAAATAAACATATTTTTTCATAAAATTCTGCTCAATTTTAAATAACTTTTTCTGCCACTACTTGCATTTCAAGTTGAAGATAAAATGCTTTTTGTGCTCTCAAATTAAGCAGTTTGATCACCTAACTAGAAGTACTTGTTTTTTATTGTTCAATTTGGCCAAGCCAAGAATCTGACATCTTTCTAAAATGTTTTAATAACAATCAAAATATTATGAAATTTCGCTTCCTAGCTGGAACACTTCATCTTACAGACTAGGAATAAAAATCACTACTTAGTCATTTCATGGTTACCATATTTGATGGTGTATATGTTGGGTTTTGAAGCCCAATTTCTGTCTTAAAAATCCAACTTGACTTGTACACCATGCCACAAAAAAAAAAAAAAAAAAAAAAAAATTGGGTGGCAGGGCTGGGCTCAACCTCATCCCCTGCAAGCAGCTCAGCCCCATCCCCTGCAACCAGCACTGGGCTTGCAGGGGTTGGGGCCACGCCAGCTAAGCGCTGAGTGAGCAGCACCAGGCTTGGTGCCGCTTGCAGCAGACAGGGACAGGGAAGAGGTTGGTGCTCAGCTGGCGCAGCTCCATCCCCTGGGAGCAGCACTGCCTGCAGGGGATGGGGCTGTGCCAGCTATATGCTGAGCCTGACCCCGACTTATACACTGTGACTATGAAAATCCTTATCTTTCAAATTGGAAAGCTGGTGGTCAACCTATATACCATGAAACACACTATTTTACCATCTGTCTGTAGTAAATGCCCACAACCCAGACCAAAACTCTATATGGTTTTTACAAATTAGAGTTCATGACTGACAAAGGAAGCAAGCTGTTCGGAGGCTAGGAAAGTAATTTTTTAAAGTAATTATCAGCTGTCATTTTATTTTTAAAAAGGGAAAATAAGAAATTTTATATTAAACTCTGGCATAATAGAGAACCATAATAATCAGACTATTTTACTCTGCAACAAATATTATTCATTCAGTATATCTGCTGAACAGTTCTCGGGTGTGCCCTCTGGTGGTTCTATAATCAGAGTATGGGCTTCTCATGTGTCCCAAGTCTAAGAACAGAACCATTACAAATTAATCACAGGAAGTAAATAGCTTAAAGATATACTGTAAAGAAAAGTAACACCCATTTTAAATATATAACTTTGTGAGAATTCACTGAGTGAGACTGGTTAAAAATTGCAAGCTATTATCTGAAAGTTCTTAGGGCTATTCCGGATCCCTTCCCTAGTGGGCACTATTCTCCTTCAAATGTGAAATCCACGACTGGCAGAACAAGGGCCTCACAAGAGGAATCAAAGTTCAGTTTACAACCAGTTGTAACCCTCATTTAGGATCAAAAGATGGACTGTACAGTACAAGAATTGCAACTACCTGGTGTGAAAGGTAACAGGAACTAAACAGGTCCCTTAGCCCTCTCGCATTTAGATGTTAAATTTAAATCACGAAATAGGAATAAAGTTCAGTCGCAGGCCATAGCAGAAAAGAGGTCCTCAGTATTCGATCACTGAAGTGTAAAATGCAACCAGGCAACAGAAAATGACTACTAAGAAACTTATCTAACTAACTCCTTATCCCCACATCATCATCATCAGGAATCTATGAAAAACCCTCCCTTTTATGCAAAGTAAGGCAAGAAAAAAAATTAACTCACTTTGACATAGAGATAAGTGACCTTGCCTCTAAATGTGGGTTAACAGCAAAATGGATAGTTATCCACCAACAGTTTTCAAGTTTTCAGTGTAGAGGGACACCAAGACATGAGCTTCCACGGTTTCCAAGATCAATGCATATATGCTCCTCTCTGAAATGTTTCTCCTTTGATGCCACTAAGATATACACTTACTGAACTGTCTCATGATTTCCCCTCATTAAATTCTCTGTCACTTTCCTCCACATCTTTAAGTTACAGTGAAATTTTAAGGGAAAGTGAGAAACAAAAATGTATGGAATTATTTTACTGAAGTATAATAAAAAGTAAAATTTGTGTTCCCTTCCCTCCACTTTTGTGATACTTGTATATAGGAAGTTATGCAATTCTTAATATGCCGCAATAGGAGCTTACCATTTCATCTTTCTCCCATTTGTCTGTGTTACTCTTGTCCTGGTTTACTACGTAACCAGGAGGAAGCCAGTTGACAGGGGGGTCAAAAATAGATACCACCATACGGCTAGGAAGCCCCTTCTTCTTCCCCAGGCGATACAAATTACAGTTACTGACCTTTAAGAAAAAAATTATTATGAAGATCTATATGCACATGAATACAAATATATATATGGAAATGCGAATAAAATAGTCAATTTAAGGTGCTAAGCAAATGCTTGTTTCTTACATGTAAAACAATATAACATATGTAAACATCTGTGCACAGGCTTAAATACAAAAATCACACTTTAAAATATATCTATATTTTCTAACTTTCCAAAAAGGTATAACTCAGCCTAATACAGCATGCATGACCAATTACCAAATACTAGCTTAAAACAAATTTTAGGTTTGTTTTTTTTCCAAAAGGCACTAATCATACAACTTAAGAAATAAATTTACTCAACTGAAGCAGAATGACAGGCAAACAACTTAAATAATAACTTCAGAATAAACAGTAACAGTAGTTATGAAAAACAAGCATCATTAAAATGGCAGTATCACTAATTACAACTTCATCAAGCTTTGAAAAATAATAATTTCTATTGCAAACATTCTCCCTAAATTGAAACTTAACAGTAGTTAGATAAAAACAGTTCTGAGTTCATCCATAAATGTGGGTTTAATTATGCTTCAGGCCTAATTAATGTTAGCAATTTTAGAATAGAGGGAAAGAAAAAAAGTATTCTCATTGCATATATTGAAATAATTTCTCATAGCTATATGCTTTTAACCTCTACTTTTCCTTTTTAACACTACCTTTCTTTTCTTAAAATGTCTAAGTATTCTTAAAATAGATCTTGTAGCCTTCAGGCTAGATCATATTGAACTGTTAACATAATATATGCTTTCCTTTCTTCCTAGATTAAACAACAACAACAATTCAGGGACTTGATTCCCCCTGTGCAAAATGCAACCCAGCTTTAACAGTTGCTGATCTTTAAATGCAGGGTAAAATCAGATTATTAGAATTTGAATCGAAAGTCACCACATTTTGCAGAAGGAAAACTGGATCAAATTGATTACTCCAGATGTTAAGATGGTGGTAGACAGATAGAAAACCTTGCCAAACAGTCTTTAAAGGCACCCCCAACAGGGTTACAAAACTGCTTAGTTCAAAAGATGCTCTTGGAAAAGCTAAGGGAAGTAAATATACCTTTGGTAGCAAATTAAAACGTATTTGGTATACAGTCTAGAACAGTGGAATTTTAAGAATTCATATTCAGTCTTATATTCAAACTTCTCCTCATCAGGCCAAGTACAGACTGGCCTAAACTTTTGTCAGTATAAGTGATCAGAAACTGGTCTACACCTGTAACAGAACAGAAGTTTGGCACACGTGGACTGGTTCAAAAATGGTGGAAAGTGGTCTAAGATTTGCGCCCTCACCCCAGCAAGGGTGAATGTGTGTTCTTTTGCTACCTATCTAACCCATTCTGTTTACAGAAAACTGCATAATTCAGAATGATTCCACCTTGGGCTTTTTGAATGTTTGTACCTAGCCCCAAAGTAATGAACAAGAAGTTTAAGTTTAGAAATTTGTAGCAAAAAGTTGTGTCAGTCAACATGATGCTAGTGCTGGTTCCACGATCCTGTAATTATATTCCTAGCATACATAGTACCACATCTATCCACAGTAGGCAGAAATTTACCTTTAGACCTATAAATCTGTTAACATGTGCATCGTGTCACCTATTCAGTCCACAAACAAAATATGTATTACACTCAGCATTATGCAGCATAGTTATGGATTATTACTACTTACTTTTTTGCTTCTCATATATGACAGGCGTCCCTCATGAGCATCAGGATAAGTGCAAAACAAGTATGTGGTGATGGCATGCTTTAAAAAGGAATCGCCAAGCATTTCAAGCCGTTCCAGATTAAATCCATCACTAGCATTTGAAAGGGTCAGAGCTTGAAGAATGAGACCAGGGTTAGGACCAAGGGTTTTTGAGGAGTACCCATTGGAAGGGCTCTTTTCAGAATCCATTCCGTCTATTGAGGGATTAAGAGCTTCTGAAGTACTGGTGGTCACTGCCATTTTGGGGCATCCATCTGAGGTAGATTTGTTAGCATTTCCATCAAAGTATTTATTACTCAGTAGAGTACATTCATTGCTGGGCTTGGGCTTGGGCTGGTTCTCACTGCTGTATAAATTCTGAATGGGGAATGAGGTAGTTGGTTGTACAGGTATTTCCTGCCTGCAGTAATTCAGCTGATTTCCTTGGCAAAAGTCTCTGGTAACTAAATCACAATTGCCATTGGCAAGATTTTTGTTGTAAGAAACACCATTAATTGCTGTAAGTTCTACTGGGACATCAATTTGGAGTTTACTGGGTGACTCATTGAGCAATGTTCTGTAATTCACAGACATTTGGTCATACTTTTCTGTAGAAGAGGTTCTGTTAGCACCTTGATGTGCAGCATTTTCAGGGACTACAATTGTGCTGTGCTTACAGTAATTTTCATTCTCTGCTAAAGAGGAGCTGGGAATAGAGATGAAGGATTTGCTGTCAATAGACTTTTTCCATCCAAAGTCCAGGTTCGGATATCTGCAAAGATAAATGTTAATTTTGTTAAAGCCTTTAAAAATGTTCACACAGCAAGAGAACAATTTTATATGCATGTTTTACATGGTGTAGGAAGAGGAATATTTTTAAAGAAATAACAACAACTTCGGCATATAACATTTTTTACAACAATCCAAATATTCAATACTATTTTCCTTAACTGAAAAATTACATGGAACAGATGAAGTAGATCAATTTTAGACTGTTGCAGCTTTGAAAATTTTCAGAGTTTTTGCAGCATTTCTATAATTCATATGAAAGAAAAACAGATACCTGAAATCTGCAGGAAGTGATTTAACCCCTACACCAGCATCAGTGGCTGTTTGGGCTCTCAATTCTTCTGCTGTCAGTAGACAGTGCAGACGATAAAGTATGCTGGGGAGACAAACTGCTTTTCTCCACAACGATGCTGGAATAGGATGTATAGCACAGAGTTCGGGAACCAATATCTTTGAAGGAGGAAAAGAATTTTATTTTTACCTATAGTCTTCAGAGGTCTAAAGTATTTGTTAAAAGACGCGAGATGAATGCACTATTAGACTAGAAAGCAAATCATTACCTGCTTATTCTGCAGACTTTCCCATTTAGCTTTCCTCTTCTCAGCACTGCTTAGTGGAAGAGCTTTTCCCTTCTGATTTAAATGACGAGGGGTTAAAAGATTAAGTCTAAAAAAAAATTGGGAAATTTTCTCTTTAATGTAATTAAGCAAAAATGACTTAAATTTTCCCCAATGATAAATGAATTTGCATACCCATCTTCATTGACAACTTGAGCACTCAAAAAGCCACCAAAAATCAACAGTTACTTATAAATATAAGCCTTCAAAATGTTATCCAAAAGTTAACTAACAAACTAAAATGGTACATTATAACAACTGTTTCAAGACTGTACAAATAAAACACAAATGCACATTATATTGATTTCATTACCTTGAAGATGTGTGGTCCACATCCAGCAGTGGCTGGTTGAGATTGGTCAGGTCAAGATTATACTTTGTTTTATAATATTCAGCAAACGTTTCATATTCAGGGGAAGGGAATTTGCTGAGTGGAGTAAGATCAGTGTATACATCAGCTACATAGAATCGATGAGGCTGATCAAAATTTCGATACCTTAAAAACACCAAAAAACAGTATGGTACATAATATGTACTTCAAGTAAAATTTTTCACTGAAGTCTCAAATTCTTCATTGGATCAGATGTTTCTAAGTTGTCAAATAAACTCAAAGAATTAGCTCTTATGTACAGAAAATTAAAAGAGTACTGGATCAAGAACTACAGAAATAAGCACAGGATAAGAACAGAAAAAAAAAATCAGCTCAGAAATCTATACAAGTGTTCTGTGAAGAAACAGGAATCAAAATGACCTATTTAAATAAAAGGATGTATTGCATCCTTTGTAAATAATGGAATATGCATATTAGGTTGTCAGCATTTTAAAAAAAAATTAGAAATTTATTTAATTAAAAACCAAACTTGAGCTCTACCTCACAAATTCCAAATGCTCAAAAGTAGCCTTCTAGCTATTGTATATTAGAACTGGTGCTTTTGCTAAGCTTTTCCCCCAAAAGGAGTCTGTTACTGCTCTTTAACTTAAAGCAACTAGCCTGCTTACAGTTTGGTTTGCACAACTTACTAGCTGACGAGATCAATTTTTAAATTATGAAATGGTGTGTATTTTGGGGGTCTTTGGTCTGATGCATATACCATTCTCCATCCCTACCCAAAAATCTGAGAAGCCTTCTTAAATTAAGTAAAATCTCTCTTAATAAATCTTTCATTCCTGTTCCAAAAAGGAAACCATCTTGATTCTGTAGTCTCGGAAACTGGATATTTAAAGCTAAAGCAGCCTTCCCTTACCAGTCTTTTCACAATGATTATCTGTATCGCAATGATGCCCATTGTTCAAGTTAGACTGGAAATCAGTTGGGCACTGTACAAAGGAGAAGTTACCTACAACATATGTACTCCTGTTGTAGCTGCTCATACATCATAACACTTGGAGACTTTTTTGCCTCAACGGTACCCATAGACCTTTCCCTCCTAGTGTACTACACCAAAATGATAAAGGCTGGTGCATGCTTCTTGCTCTCAAGTTCTCTTTCAAGTGTAAATTCTTAAATTGCACACAATTCTGAGAAAAAGACAGATAGTGGGATACAGATGTGCACATGGACAACACATTTTGAAGAACAGCAGTTGCTTGTAAGTAACTTTCTCTTTTGAGTGACTATCCATATACACAGTCTCTGTGGGTGTGGTAAAGCCCATATTCCTGGAGGCAGTCTTGGAGTCCCCAGACAAACAGCGATTGAGAGACAACTTTACAAAGGCAGCTACCCTTCAGGTATCAGTTATAGAGCCACTGCACAGGGAGGCTATGGGACTGGTCTAAGTTCTAGTGACACAAGTCCTGACTACATTAATCTGTTTCAGTTTAGCAGTCTTGTAACTGCTTGACATGGCTTGATATAAAATCGGACAGGCTATACCGACATCAGTGTACCCCCAAGAGCTCAGGTAGGAACACCTGTGGAGACTTTCTGAAAGGTTTCTGAAAAAACAAAGCTCTTTTCACAATCAGTGCTGACAGGAAAGCTTGAGCACTGGAGGAGCATCTTTTTGAAGAATACCAGCAAGTTGATCTGCTGACTGACTTGTAATGCAACGATTATTTTCAGCAGGAACTTGAAGCGTGTCCTCAAGGACACTTTATTTGGATAAAAGTAGATTGAAGATTTACCCATCATTCCTGTGAGGTAACTATCACTAAGAAAGTAATCATCATGGTGAGGGAAAGCAAGGAGCACAATGCTGTTTTCAAAGGCTACCCTTAGCAACAAAGGCAAGAACCACACTGAGGTCCCATTGCGATACAAAAATCACTTACCTGGGGGGGAAGATCTTGTACAGTCTGTTAAGGAATTGAACACTGATGGGTAGGAAAATGCATGTTAGCGTTCAAGTGGAAGATTGTGGGCCAAGATGGAAGGTAGGTGGACTCTTGACTAAACTGATGGACAAGAGTGCATGTTTAAGATCTAGCACAGTGCAACAGAACGGGAACAGAGGAATCAATATGAAGATGCTTCCCTCCTTAACCCCTTTACCAGATAAGTGTATTTTCTGGTGTGAGCGTGTCTATGACTCTATATCCAAGAGTCCTCCATTACCCACAGGCGGTGAGATGTAGTAAGCAAGTATCTAGATTAGCGGTGCTCAAACTTCTGGTCCTGCAGCCCAGATTGGTGGCACAGGGCCAGATACAGCAGGGAGTTGGAGCACCGGATCCAACTGTGGAGTAGCCCTGCCTGCAAGGTTATGTCACCAGGCCCATAGGGCTCCCCAAAAACCATCATCTGGCTCATGGGGCTCCTGCAAGAAAGCAGTGGCAGCATTACTTGTCACAGCATCCAATTAATGCTGCCACCTCTCCTCTACTGTCAAGTTTCCAGACCTAAGGGCTCAATTTGGTCCACAGACCATAAATTGAACATCACTTATCTAGATCGGGGTTGTCCAACTGGGGACTATCATGCAGCTGGCAGGCTCCTGCCCAGCTGCTATTCCCCTCCCTGCTTTTGATGCAGTGGCAGCTGGGGTCTCCAAGCTCCCCTTCCTTCCCCAGCTTCCACTTCCTGACCCTGTTCCTGGTAAAAGGAGGGAGGGGGCAGTACAGATGGGAGCAAAGAGGTGGGGCTGGGGTCTCTCTGTAGCATGTGCAGTATGCTGTATTCAGTAGCAGAAGGAGGGAACTACCTGTTCAATGAGTGCAACAGAGGGAGGAAACTGCTTGTGCAGTGTCTGCAGCAGGACAGCTGGAGTATGTGTTGTGTGCACAGAAGGGGAGGGAGCTAGGCTACTCATGCTGGGCACACAGCAAGAGAGGGAGCTGGGCTGCCCACACTGCACACAACAGCAGAGCAGGGAGGCTGTCTGCATGGCATGCCCAGTCAGAATTGGAGTGAGACTGTGCACATGGTGGCGGGAACTGGGCTGCATGTTATGCAGATTGACATGAGCACCATGGTAACATTGCTGTATTGGTGTAGGAAGCCTGGTACGCTCTCTGTACCACAATGAGCTCTAGCAGGGCAATATGAAATTTCATCCCTGTAGTACCCAGCTGACTTGTACCTAGAAGTTGTCAATATGGCCTCCCCATCCCAATAGGAAGATACCCATTGTGACCGTGACTGATGGGTATGAAGTGACAAACAGCAGTTTCTTGCACAAATTGAGTCTTTCCACCAGTTCAGGGGTACTGTCACCGTCATACCTAGCAGACACTTTCCTGAAAAGATAACAGCCTACAGATAAGACTGCATCATAAAAAAGGTACAGCCAGTCCCCACTGCATCCAAGATTGCTTGCAGAGATGTTTTAACACTGCTGCACGTCTCTCTCTGAGGGGCAAAACAGCTTTTTCGGTCCTCTAGTAAGGAGTCTGATGGACTTATAAGGAGCCCATCTGTAACTGGCTGAAAGAGACAACTGGCAAGCAGTGCTTACAATAACCTAACTTAACTAGAGACCAAGTTACAAGATTTGAAACAAGAGAGGTCAGAAAGTTTGGCTTATCTTTCTTTAGGAGCAGAGGGCAGCTGCTTGACCTTCCTGTTTACTACAGCAACCAGCAGGAAGGAGGCCACCAGGTGGGTAGAAAAGTACTCAGCCCCTATTGAATATATTCTTCTGGTTCTTAAGTAGCAGTCCTGTTCTAGTTTCATTCTTCACACATTACACTTCCAATTTCTCAAGATAACTTTAGAAATAAAGGACATTGTACTCTCACAAATCTTGGCATTTGCTATAAAATCATTTGATTTAATAGCAAGGAGTTTTTTCTGAGGCACCTGCTTTGAAAGGTACTTAGACATCTGCACTTCTGGCAGATTTCCAGCTATTGCATCCATATGTTAATAGGAAAGTTGATTTTGAATTGGAAAAAAATGTACTTTGTCCTTTACGCTGTAGATTTTAAATAATCAAGCCTGGTTTAAGGCAGCAAATATAGCTGCCATGCAGTGATGTCTACTGCAGGAAAAAATCCAACCTAGTTTATTATCAGTTCTTTTTGTAGTCTCAGAGGAGTAATTTAGAATCTCCTCTCGTTCATCAGTGATGGGACTCTTGTGACAAGACTTACAGAACTGGAGACAGAAACGTCTGCTCATCTCCCCAAGTTAAAATAGCTTCAGTAAACTTTCTATTGGAAAAGAACATTGTGTAAGTGGTATGGTAACCTGTAGGGAACAGATCTCCAAAGATATAAATCCTACCAAAAATTTGTCAATAACTTCTTCATTTCAGGCAATGTAATCCATTATCAGATGTCTTTAGATTTACTGTATACGTAAAATATAGGCAACTGTTTTGCTCTAACATATTATTCATTTACTTTTATTGGCAAATATTTATTAATAAAGTTACTACTTATAACAATATGGTACTCACCTTGGAATGATAACTGCATCCTGGTAATCTTCTAACTTGAAAATAAAAGGTGTTTCTTTTGTATACTGTGTACTGGGAATGCCTGTACGTGCTTCAGATTTTTCAATATCTTCCATAAACTTAAAGTCAATGTCCAAAGTGCTGGAGTCATCAACTTAAGGGGCAAGGCAAAGAAAAAAGATATTTTACTTACTTTACTGGGTTTCCTAAACTGGAATCCGTTTTAATTTATAACATGCCATTTTTTCCCCCTCACTTCCTGTACACCTTGGATCATTTTCCTCACTGTTCGCTTCCTATTTGCCCAATATTTTGGAGGAAAATTCTTTCTTACCAATAAATCTAGGTACTTTTAGATGATTTCTGCTTCACCCAAAACATACTGATGGGAGATTATATGAAAACAAAATAAAGTGCATTTCAAGATGTGAAGATAAGAAAGAAAACAACAGAATCAAATCTGACACTATTAGCATGTTGAATATGTGAAATGATAACTGGAAGTTGACAAGTAACTAATTCACTCTTACGATGCAAATTCAAAACGAATATTTAAGAAACTCCATCCTTACCAATATTAAGAGGTAGAACACAATAGGCTGAGTCAGCTTCTGTAGGTTTAAACTCTAGTGCAGGTTTCTCAAGCCGAAGAATATGTGAGAAAATGTACTGGTGAAGGCGTGTGATCAGCTCAAGCATTTGTAAAGATAACATAAAACCAGATTTCTTTAGTTCAATAGATGTGGTAACCTCTCCGGAGCGTGTATACACAGGAAAATGAGGAATCTAAGTAAACAGAGAGAAAGCAAAAGATCAAATAAATTAGAGACTGAAAAAAAATCCTTTAGAAAATTCCATATATCCCTCTTCCAGAGCAGAAATATGCCAGCTGCACAGTAAGAGACCTACATCTAAACCAAGTGCATTATTTATTAATTTACACATATGGAAATAAAAGTGGAAGCCATTAGGTTTGGTCCCAATGTGATGCTGAAAGACAATTTCATGGTTAAGAAAAAATTAAATACTTCAACTATTGGAACATCTGGTCATCTTATTGTGGGTTGTGCCTCTCAAGGCTCAGAGGCAGACCAGACCTGAAAAGGAAACAGCCACATGACGACTCCATCTCTTGAAACAATCGGAGTGGGACACTGCTAAAGTACTAGCTCGTGCAAACAATCCTGCAATTTGTAAAAGATTTTTTTTTTTATTGGTGATTCACGTAAAGACAAAATTATAGCTCAACTGAATTGGCTAGGAGTGCCTAAAGAAACTTTTCAGAATATTTAGGTCTTTGCTGAGCTTTATAATTTTGGTCTGTTTTTTTTAAAATGTTCTTTCCTCAACCTTTAAGCAAAATATTTTTGCAACTTTACATTTTATTTTGTTTAAAAAAAATAAATAAATAAAATTGCAAACCTTACCGCCCATTGCTTCTAGCAGGCCCATGACCTAGGATGGAAACTTAAACATTGGCAAGAACCTAACCCTCAAGTTAGAAAGTGTGCCTTTTGCAGGTTCAGTGAATAAAGACATTTCTTACTTGACAATTTTTTTCTGTGTTAAACAGCATTTCTCACTTACCATTAATGAGTTAATGTCTTCCCACTCCCCAAGGAATGTACTGTTTTCATAATCAGCATCAAGAGAGCTCTATGCCTCAGTCTTGCTTTGGAGACAAAAAATGTATTCTGGCTAGGATTGCATGCATAAGGAAAAAAGCTGCTAACAGGAATAAAAATTACCAGGCAAGAAATTTCTTTCTTCACTTGTAAACCAATTTGAAGTAGCAAAAAAATGAACCCAAAAAGGAGGGAAAGGGTAAGCAGAATTGTAATTATCATCAAAGTAGAACAGGCAGGTAAGCAAGTTCCCCTGCTATTAAGATAGGAAGGTTGGAATCAGTCTACCAACACTTTCTAATCATAGGACATTGCTCCAGAGGAACAGAATCTTACTTTTCCAATCTTCCAAAATGAAGGTGGCACTTCTCCCCCTTCCCAGTAAAGTTATAGAAACCCACATAAATAAATTCTCTGTCTAGCATGTCAAATGGTATAGGATTTTAAAACTTTCTTTTAGCAGAGCTTCAGGGGTCTGCAGTCTTGGCATTTTCAACAGAGTAAAATGCACAGGATAAATCTAGTGTATGCTTTGTATATGCTCAAAAATACCTTCAGCAATAGGAATGCCACTTAAGTTATAACCTTCAGAAAAAAGTACTAGGGGCTAGAATGCAATAATGAGATAACTATTTCCCTAGCATTGTAGGGAAAGAGAGAATTTATCTTCAACAGAAAGATTTCTGGAGTAATAAAAACCACATTTTTTCTCACAGCAGCAGCAGCGTGATTTTTGAATAAGTAGGGGGATAATTCTAAAAGCTTTAAAAATTTGAGCTAACTAGCTTTATCTGTCAGACCAATTCACCTTAGCATCTGAACTTATTCAAATGAAGACCTATCTATGGGAAGCCCATTTCTCTGGTGCTTGGTTGCAGAACTTCAAGCAACTCAATAGTAACCGAGTCCACCAGAACTTTGTGACAATTACTAATATTTTTGCACTCTGGGAAAATTAGACTTGAGGCACCCCCTTGGAAAATGTCAGATCTTAGTTTTCACTCATTTTTTGACTACAGAAAAAGGGAGAGGGAAATTCTTGCAAAGAACTCAGAAACATCACAACAGGCGAGAATGTTTCTAAACACTATGATTCCTATTTGAAATATCTGGATATTTGCACACCTACCAGTGCTAACATTGCATGGTGTTCCATGGCACCCTTGAAAGGATCTCAAGGCACTCCTGGTTGCTGTAATACCCTGGCTGAGAATCACTGATACAGACATCCAAGGTCCATTTATGCCAAGCACTGTATGAATCAGTGGCAAACTTATCCTAAGCACCCTTGTTTCCTTTTGCCCCACAAAAATAATTTTTACTAGATCAAAGAATGACATTTTCTAACAGAGTTTTGGCTTGGATGCCAAAATACCATATGTACTAGATTCAAAGGTGAGTTTTTCTCCCCCATTTGATATGGAGGGGAAAAAAGCCGCTCATTTTGGAATTGAGTACGAGGTGGCAGGGGGGCCAGCAAGCACTGTGGCTGTAGCTCCAGCTCTGACCAGGGCTGGGACTGGAACTGCAGCTGCTGCCTGCCCTACCTTCTGCCTTGGACACCCTGCCCTGCCATCATCTCCTTCCAGACCACAGCCTCAGCCCTGCCTCCCTCCATCCCGTTTACCCTTGCTCTGGCTCCAGCAGGCTCCATTCCCACAGCATGGAGCATGATTGCACCAGGCCCACAGCAGCTGAGGCTGCAACCCAAGGCGAGGGGGGAGAAGTGGTGGGGGTAGATAGACTGGCAGCAGAGGGTCAAGCTCCACTGCCTAGCCTCCTGCCACTGCATTCCTATTGCAGCAGTGAGGGTGAATTTAAAATGACCCTCCAATAATCACATGAAGAATGTTAATAAATTGATACATTTTTCATGTATAGAATCTAACTTCTAGGGAATCATCTCAAATTCCAGGTCATCTTGGATTTGGGTAAATATGGTACACAGAAGGTTAAGGGAAAAATCCATGCCAAACTACACTTCTGTGCTGGGGCAAAACCTGAGCTCCCCTAGTTTGGATGTAGCAGAATCTCTGCTTGAAGAGATCTGATCTTTGTTGTAGGTGCAATGTGGGTTCTTGGCTATTTAATCTAAAATGCAAAAGGGGCCTTCTAGATCAGAGACGGAATAGCAGGAACTCTTTTTCTATTTTCTCTATCTGCTGCTTTTTGTACGTTTTGTGAACTAGTTTGAAAGACAGCCGATTCTTCCATGTTGAGAACAATGTATCCATTACTACAAAAAGTCTTTAAACATCATTATTCCCCAGATGAAGCAGTGTTAAAGTTGGAGTGGTTTTGCTACACTTATAAATATACTACAGGATTATGCACACCTAGCTGTTATAGAACAACAGAGGCTGCAGGCTCCAGAACAGCAACTTCCCCCTCTCCAAATGAAACTACCCTAAGTCTACTCCTAATAATGCCCTAAGATAGCTAGAAAGAGGCTGTGAATCTTAATGGTAATAATTATGTACAGGAACAATATACTGAGGGTTGTAATAGATTTTCCATGACTGAAAATTTTTAAATAAAGAGTGGAAGTTTTTTCTAAAAGATATGTTGTGGTCTAAACAGGACTAATTCAGGGAAGCTCAAGGATCAATATAGTACAGGAAGTCAGACTACAGGACCAAAATAATTCCTACTTGCCTAAAATCTTAAATAGTTTGGATTTTTTTCAAGAGTTTGAATAATTGCTTCTCTTGGAAGACTGATAAAGAAGCAGAAGGCTCCTATCATGATGTGGAAGTATCAAAAGTCCTTGAGAGCAGAGTAATATGAAAAGTCTACACTGCAGCATTTCTTCCAAGAGGTATCAAACTCAGCAAGTTGAAGCCTTTCTTATAGGATGACAGATACTAATGAAGACAATGTCCCTTTTATAGGTCGCAGCTTCTGCATGGAGTTTTTATTATCCTTCTGCCTTTCCTCACTAGTAAAAAGGACAGTGCTATACTTTATGCCCCTACTTCAGGGGCTCAACTCTCTAGTGAGAGTTCAGGGAAGACAGTCAAGCAGATGTTTCCGTCTAGATTTTATCCTTATTTGTTTTATACAGAAGTTACTAGAATCTGAAAGTGAAACACTGATGCATTTGCCATTTCCTTCTGCTAATATGAACGTGTTTGAAAGCCTTCATTGCATTATTAAATGGTTAGCAAGTTTTACGGAGTACAGGCAGAGAGGACCATTGGCAGTAACTGGCTTGGTCATGACCTATGCCCTAGCTGATAGAGGAATAGTAGGTCATTAGCGAAATTAGAATGACTTTCCTAAGGCTCATTCCTGTAATGGAGCTCATCTTCCCCCCTGGAAAACAACATGGTATTACTCTGAAATAAACTTAATGAAATGCAGTAAAGTGCAATTGCACTTAAGATGACACATTTAAATTCACAAATACAGACTAGGGAACAACTGACTACACTGCAGTACTACAGAAGAATATTCATGGATTATAGTAGTCTGCAAGCTTAATGCGAGTTAATAATGTGCTACTGTTGTTCAAAAAAACCCAACAGCATAATGGCATTGTATTATCACAAATGTAACATGCAAGTCACAGGAAGCAAGTCTTCCATTACAGTCAGCAGTGGTGAACCCTCACCTGCAGTACTGTGTCCAGTTTTGGGTACCATACTTCAAAACAGACAAAGACAAATTGGAAAGAGTCCAGGGGAATACAACAACAACAACAACAACAACAAAGATGAGAGATCCAGAAAGTATGAGGGAAGGTTGGAAAATGGGATTATTTAGTCCGGGGAAGATGCAAGGGTTATTTGGTTAAAGTTTTCAAGCTCATAAACACTTTTTAAAAGAGGGAAAGACAATTCTGCATCCAAAGGGGTCAGGATAAGTTGTAATGAGCTTAAAAACCAAAAAGGAACATTATGGTTGAACACTAAGAAAAACTTTAAGTATAAGGCTGGATTAGGCACTGAAGTGGATTTTGCCTAGGGAGACTGTGGAATCTCCATCACTGGAATGTTTTACATACAGGTTAGACAAAGAACTGGCTGGGATGATGTGGACAGGGATGATGTGGTCTTCACCTGGGACTTGAACTAGATCAGGCTAACCTGTGGCACAGCTGCCACAAGTGTCATGAGCAGCTTATGTATACAACACTTGGCAGATCACAGAGGGGATATGCAACAAAGCTGCAGATATGGTAGGGAGCAAAAAGCAAAACAGCAGATCAGGAGAAGGTAAGCTGGGAGAAGGTAAGCAGCAGATTAGGCTAGGGGAGGGATTCAGGGTGGCACTCAGGGCAGGGCTAGTTTGCGACAACTGCCAAAAAGTTCACCAACAACCAGACCACTGTGGTTCCTTCCACCCATTTTCCACAGGATGATCAATAAAGCCTTATCTCCCATTTTCAGCTCAGATGAAGCTTGATGGTGGTGCAGAGATGTTTCCTACCTCAGAAGAACTTAACATTATGAACCATAGAACATAAGACTTAAAACAGAAACTCTGATGGGAATTAGTTAAATTCTGGAGGAACCTGCCTAAAACATGTTCTATGACAGTCTAGGCCAACTATTTGTCAGGGGTGCCACAAATTAGCCCAGCACACTCCACAAGCACTACTCCCATCCTCTTCCTTTGTCTCATCTGCTGCTCTGCTTTCTGCCCCCTGCTCTGTGATCCATGCCCTATATGCTGCTATGTTGCTTGAAGGTCGGCCAGCCCTGTTCTATGGTAAGAGTACACTCAGTATGCAAGGTCATTCCGGGAGGCAGAGTTTATATCTGGTCTGACCTGGCCTTCCTCTACTCCTTTAGTGAAGAACAATCTGTGATAGGACTGTCAGGCATAAGAGGAGGGGTTAGGTTCATTACCTGAGGTATAGGCTTGGCTGTCAGGATTCCAAAGCATCTTGTTGTATCCTCAGGAGGATATAGTTTTCGCCTCCTAAAATTGAGCTCATCAGGGAGAGGGGTAGTTAATACCATTCCTATTACATACAGATAACAGGGCTGATCGGGTTTGGGATAACTATCCCTCAAACATTCTGGAATCTATGACCAAAAAAAAATAAATAAAAAAAAATGTTAATACATTAAAATGACTACTTCAGCAAAATTTACTTAAATACTCATTTCTTAAACAAACCTAGTACAGGATTTGTTCAGATAGATTTTTTAAAAATATTTTACTAAGCTAATTTGAAAATATTTCCCTAAAAGAATATGCAAAATTTATCCTAAGTTATCCAAACTTTTCCTTTGAGTTATAAAAAAAAAAAAAAAGACCCATTATAACTGATCACCATCTGACTTTGTAAAGTTGGGGGAAAAACAAGTCCTAAATCACAAGGGTTTTCAGGTTTTCCGTTTCCCATGGAAAAAACAGAGAAAACCATGGATTTCCCATTTTTATCAGAAAAGATGTGGATTTTCCCTTTTAGAAGAGAAACCTGTTGATTTCCCCCTTTTGCAAAGAGCTCAGCACTCTGGCTGAGTTCCAGCCTACAAGACCGGTTTGCAAAAGGGGCTGGAAACCTTCACCCCTGCCCAGCTGCAAACCCTGAGTTGCAAACACTGCACTCCCCACTCTGCTGCCCTCCCCCAGGCCCTCTGGAGCACAGTGTGTGCAACTGGCATGGCAGGGTACAGTGGGGCCACTGCTGCAAACTCTGTGCTGCCCTGGCCACACTTCCTCTGTGTGCACGGGGACAGCGCACACTCACTCTGTCCCCACCGCCCCACAGATCTGGAGGGCGCAGGTCCTCCATCCCCTGGGACTGCACGCTGCCACTGGGAACTACCCCGCCCAAGCCTGCAGGAGGCAGCCAGCAGGGGGTGAGCTGGCTCATGCTCCTGCTGTAGCAATCACTGCCTTCAGTTCGGGGCAGGGGGGTGCGGACCTGGGTCCCTAGCCCTGTAGCCCTGGCAGCTGGGGCCCCAACCAGCAGGGCTGCAGGGCAGGGGCTGTGGGTGGGGAGCAAGGGACACAAGCAGGGCT
>NW_017728947.1:91876333-91891778 GCF_001723895.1 Crocodylus porosus
GGAGGGCATTAAATTTTAACCATGGATTTTGTGATTTTTTTAAAGACCAGAGAATTTGCTATTTTTTTTAAATCACAGAAAACCAGGATCCCTGCTAATCAGGCACTAAGAGCACCAGACTGCCTGCTGGCTGAGTTAAATTGACATGACTTCAGAAGTCAACAGTTGTTCTAACTATGCTGAAAAAAGTAAGTTTCCCCTACTGCAGAACACAGAGATTGAATATCTATCAGATCCTGCCCACCTTTGCCAAGGTGGGCAGCTCTATAGACTTTATTACTAAAAAGATGCGTTTTTTTAGATAAGCTTGGGTACATTTTCTGCTAAGATCCAGATCTATTACACTGAATTTTGTCAGCAGAATGATTCCAGAATGAGAAGATCACCCTTGAATTACATACACTGAAAAAGGGGCAAAGTATTAATCACTCCATCCTTCTTTGGCAAAGAAAACAGACCACAAAGATCTCTTAACTAAAAATCACACTGGTTGAAATTTGGATGGCCAATTTGTAGATTTATTTGAACACCTGGTTTTGTGACAGCCATTAGGCTTCTCTGCAGCTTTTCTGGTAAAAAGCATAATTTTTCTGCTCACATGTTTTGTCACTGGTCTTAGGGAATAGGATTTTATGCTTAATATATTTTATACACCTTAGAAATACTTCATCTGATTAATCAAGATATATTCCTGGCTTTTGTAGCTGAACTCAAAAATATGAACTTGAATTCTTGGAAAATTCGTAAGTTTAATATCTACATTAAGACAGTTTCTCATAGATCTGAAGCGTGCCAAACTTTTTCCCCAGATGTGAAGAGTTAGGAGAAAGCAAAAGGAAAAGATTTTTGGACTCTGAGGAAAAAAAAAAAATGGAGCTTAATTTCAGAATTAATGCTGGGCTAATTTGAACAATCACATTTTTTGAATGAAATATTTTATTGAGCCTTTCAAAAAGTGTTTCTTATTCTGAACATTCACTGCCCGGGATAAGGAATACTGGTAAGGGCACCTAAACAGACAGAGTATTTTCAAAAAGTTTCAAACTGAAGAGTTCATAAACTGCTGCCAGGAACAGGTTTTTCTACTGCCCTGGAATATTCAATATACCTCTTAGAAAATGGCATCTTCCGATAAAAATATTCATGAAACAACTTAAGGCACAGCACTGGTATAAATAAATAAGTGATTAGGAGTGAATAAAGATCACTTTCCCCTAAAATTTCTGGTTCAAGCGTAAAGCACATGAAGTTTTGTTCAAGTGGTAATCAAGTTGTCAAAAATTAATAAAAACCAGCAAATTCTGCTGTGGAAATACCCATGG
Source organism: Crocodylus porosus (assembly GCF_001723895.1). Taxonomy (NCBI): domain Eukaryota; kingdom Metazoa; phylum Chordata; order Crocodylia; family Crocodylidae; genus Crocodylus; species Crocodylus porosus. Next base: position 91,877,656 of record NW_017728947.1, read on the forward strand.
GCCAAAACTGCTGGATACACCACAATAGCAGAGATTAAAAGACAATTTTTGAGACATTAGCAGATATTCTTTACTTGTTATGCTTTAACATACTTACATAGGACTTCAAGTCTTTTGATACATTTTAATTCTTGGGACCAAGCTTTCCCTTCCATTATGTAAGTGAAACTTCATTGACTCCCACAGAGACACATGGGTATAAGAGAAAATCTGGTCCACAAGCTTTCCAAAAATATGCAGTTTACATTTTCATTACTTCTCTCCCCCTTTCATATGCACATGAACTCCCTGTCACATTTTCTGGTTAAGAAAGTACAGAGACTCCTAGAACCATAGACATTAGGAAGCAGATGCATATTTCTAGCCTTAACAATAGGCTTCTATAAAATTAACAGTAATTTTTCTCTGCATTGTTAAATTACAGGTGACCAAAAATGTCAAATCCTGAGAAATGAAGGGAAAGGAAATCAGCCTCTAGAACAAGCTACCACTACTATGGAAAGCAAGTGAGAAAGGAAGGGAAGAGAGCATATTGCATTATTCAAGCAATCAAATCAACAAGTGGCACTCAAAATTAGAGGTGCACCAATACTTCAGTCTAATATTGGATTGGTACCAATATAAAGAAAATAGTCTGTATCAGCCCAATGGGGCCAGTAACTGACTAATAAATGCCCATGCTGCACACAGCCACAGCACAGCAGGGAGCAGAGCCGGCAACATGGAGAGCTGCCTGCAGCCGGTAAGTCAGAAGGGAAGTGGGGAGAGAAGGGGTGTGTGGGGGGCAGATCAATGCCCCACCGACAGCGAGTGAGGTAGGTGCTGCCCAGCCGAGGCAGACAGAAGGTGTAGGGGAGAGCTGTGGCTTGTGGGTGGCATGTGTCCCTGGATCTGTGCTGTACCGGGCTCTTCTTGCCAGGGGCTGGCCCATATTTCACTGCAGCTCTGCTCCCAGCTCCGCACCACCGCCTGGCACAACCCTGGCTGAACACTCTGCCTCCACCCCAGTGCCAGGAAAAGCCACAGCTGCCTTGGGCGGCAGCGCAGGGCTGGGAGCAGAGTGCAGAAAATCTAGGGTGGCTGTAGCCTCCTCCCAGCACCGCCAGAGCCTGCTCCGAGGCCAGCCCCCAGAGACAAGAGCCCCGCGCAGCGCCTACTCCACTCCACCGCTCCAGCCTGCTCTGTGCTGCACAGATCTGGGGGCATGTGCCCCCTGCCCCCCGGGGTGCAAGCAGTGGTGGGAGCCGCCCCCAACCCATGAGCCGTGGCTCCTTCCCACACCCTTCACTTCGCCAGAGCTCAGCAGCAACTGCCTGTGCCCCCTCCCCCACCGCGGGGGGGGGAGGGGGTGTTGATCTGCTCCACCTGCAACACTCCTTCCCTCTCCCCCCCTTCCATAACACCAGACTTACCAGCTGGAGGCACCTGTATCAGATTAGTATCAGCCAATATGCCTCCTTAAATATCAGGTATCAGTATGGGCCCCTAAAATCTATTGGTGGACCCCTACTCAAAATCTAAGGGAAAAAATGGGAATATAGTCTCCGAGTTTCTATCAGCAACACAGGGCAGTATTTATATTGTGCTAGAGAAAGAATGGATATTACAGTGGGGAAATTTTTTTCAAAATGGGAGGGGGCGGGGAAATCAGATTTCTACCAAAATTTCGCAGTCACTAGCTCTAATGAATATGATTCACTATACAGCAGATTAAATGCAGGCTTTTCTTTTTGGCATCATGAGTCCAAGCTGCCATGTAAAATTAGTTCTCATTCCTCTGAACAGACCTACTTTAGCAATTAGAACCTAACAGTATTCTTCTCTAAAAAGGGAGAAAGACAAGCACCTAAAACTCAGCGCTTTTCATTTTACAACTTAAACAATCTGCATTAAAGTTTGAAATGCATCCCGAAGTACAAAACTCAGCTTGCAAACTACTTCCTTTATAGACAAGTTAGAGACTTAAACTTAGTAAGTCTCTTACTACAGCAAATAACAGAATGTATTGAATTGCAGAAACTGAATGATACTAACAGCTTTAGGGTAGCATTGCCTTCGTTTTGTAGAACCTGGTCTTCCTGGAACACTGGTTTCTTCTTCATCATGTAAATCAAGCTCCTCCTCATACTTAACTGTTTCTTTTCCAACTGGCATCAAGTGATCATCCAGTTCACCTACATTTTATGGAGCAGTAAAGATGAATGTATGATTATTGGGGTAATACTATCATGTGTATATTTACGAACCTATTACCTCTTAGGTGCCATCTGCCATGACCCAAAGTGCTCCTGATAGCCGAACCCTTTCAGAATTGCAAATAAATAAAATTTAAAATAGCCTCCCTAAGGTGAACTTGCCAAAGAACTCAACTTTCTGTACCAATTAAAGACAGCATGGGACCAAATGACCTTATCAGAATGACTTGCATATACCAAGAAAAGAGAGCTATTGTGTTCTAGCTGTTTTTTCAAAATATCACAATGTTCTCTCTCTACAATAATGTATTCGTTCGGTGACAAAATGTTACAACCTGCCAAATCAAAATATCCAATGTATCCAAGACTTCAGAATCCCTTTTCCTTTGGAAAGGTACAAAACTCTTCTGTATTGGCTCACAGAATCTCTACCAATATTCAACAGAAAGTTTATTTAAACTTAATATGACAAATAAATGTACATACAAGTTTACTGGAGTTTTACTTTTTGACCATGATGTGTGTGTTTATCAGGATGAATCTTCTTTCCACTCGTTGGAATTCTCAGTTGCAAGTATTTTATGGTTAACGATGACAATCTGTCTCTTAAATGACTGAATTATACACTATATACATATGTTTGTTACTACTAATTGTTTTTTAAAAAATACAGTAGTTATTTTCTCATGGCTGAGAAATACAGCTTTCAAATTACACTGTAACTCTGAAACATGACTTGCCTGCTGACATATTTTGCATAAAAAGAATATCCAACATTACTACAACTAATACTGTGCCTATGTTAAAATGACAGTTGTTCAGAGATGATTCATTTAACAATCTCAGCACTACACTTTTAGAAGGACACATGTTAAAATTCTTTTGTTTTATGAACATATCACTGAATACTGTGCTGCAGTCATTAGTGAGCCCACTGTAAATTATACACATATTATAAACATTTCCCTTCTAAAGATTTTATTTTCTTCACCTAAATCAGAGATGCTTGTTTTAAAAAAAAACATCTTACCAATTTTGTGCAGTTTTTCACAACAAATAAGGGCCACTACCCTCTCAGCCAACCTTGCGCAACTCATTGGAGGACCCTAGAAATAGTTTAAGAAACATTTTTAACCTGTATTTGGGTAGCATGTTGTTTTTTTTTTTTTGGTTTTTTTTTAAACCAACTACACTAAATAAACAATTAGAATAATTTAGCACTGATAGTGTATTAGTTTCATAAATGCAGCAAAGGACATTTAAACTATTCACAAGTGTCACCACGAATTCCTCTTATTCCAGTTTTAGGGGCCAAATGTTATCATCACTGAATAGATAACATAATACAGAAACCATACATTTGCTTGTTAATAATTGCATGGGGAAAATAAAGATATGTTGTGCTGGCCACCTGTTTTTCAAAACACCATCAACTCTTACATTTCCTCATTCTAGGCATAATGTAATAGTACACATCATACTAAATATACCTATTTATGGTTTAAAACCTAGATTTACGATGTGGTTGTAGGATAAAAAAAAATTGATAGCATATTTGTAAAGATATTCATATTATGCTAATTCTCAGCAGGTCCTCATGGCTCATATAGAGCCACAGACCTCTGGAGTATATCTGAATAAATATATGTGACTGAACAAACACAAGGATACAGGAAAAGAAGGTCTGTATCTTTGGGATGTACAGTAAAAGGAAGCAGTTGATAAAAATCAAATGAAGGAAGCAGAAGTGATCCGTCTACAGTTATAGAGTACGTTACAGTGAAAGAGCACGTATGTGCTACAAAGTAATGCCAATGGAAAATTTTAATTTAACAGAATACATGTACATATATCGTCACTTATTCCCATCCCTTTCTTCTCTCAAGTACTTACAACAATTGAAGCTCGAAGAGGCGAGTTGATTGGCAGGTAGAGAGTTGAGTAAAATGTATGATCAGGTAGTTCTCGGGTTTTACACTTAGGAGCCAGATGAGTGAATGGATCACTTGGTAATCTTGCGCAGTACCTAATTTGGAAAAAAGTAAAACAAAATAAAAAGCCATGAGAACCTAATCACACTAAATTTGAACACAAAATCTTGTATACCTCACACACACACACACACACACACACACACACACACACACACACACACACACACACACACACACAGAGGAATCTCACCTCATTGATTTAAAAGGTATGGAAAATGTTAGTCTTTGACTGTCCCAATAATAATATCTACTAAAGTAAAATGATTTAAGTATATTTATCCATTACACATTTTAAAGCAAGACAGCAGAATCCCTTAAACTACCAGAAATTTGAATGTTAGGACTTGGAACAGTTTATGCAGCTTATCTCAGGCCGCTGATAGGCATTCGTTTTTAGTGGGTAAGAATTTCTGTGAAATGCTTTGTGCTAGGAAAATAGTCCAGGATTTGGTATTTACATGCATTCCACACCTTTGGTTGGAGAGCTACAAAAGGAGAACACTCTAGCCAGAGGGTCCTAGTCAGTTCCTTAGGTTGCCTCCCCTGCCTTTTGGGAAGCTCACTGCTTAACAGCCTGCCCTCTTACCTGCTGGAGAAGGAGTCAGGCTATCAACACGCAGTTTTACAGCCAAAGGTTTGGGGAAGCATGGCTGAAGAGATGGCACAGAGCCAACAGAGAAAACAGATTGTTAAAGGGAAATTCAAAGTGCCACAGCCTATTCCGTTCTGTTTGTGCTACTGAATGGACAGCTGTTGCATATACAAAGGCATTTAATTAAAGGAAAGAAAGTGAACATTCCGCCTACCTATTGATGTGTCCTATAGCAGTGTTAATTGTGACTCTTGGACTGTTCTCATCTGGCCTCAAGACATATGGTGGAAAGACATCATCATCATCCACAATGGGTTCCGTTTCAGTTTCACTACTGTCAACAGACTTTGAGCATTTGTTTCTCAGGATCTTAGCATTTTAAAAGAAAAGATCACAAAAAGAAAGAGAACACATTTTAATCCTAATCTAAACCACAGTTAATAAATAAAAGGTATTTTCTTCTGGCTTCATACCTTCTCAATCGCTTTGTAGGTTTTCAGATCTTCTTCAAAACTTTTGATTTTGTCCGTGTCTGCTAACATGATGTAATTTGAGATCGGTGCCCTGGCTCTTCCTTTGGACTGCACGTAAGAACGGTATTCTGTGGGCAAATCAAAACGAACCACCAAGTTGCATTTTGGTATGTCAACACCCTCTTCTACAATACTAGTAGCAATAAGTAAGTTGGTCTCATGTGCTCGAAATTTTCTAAGTACCTATAAAAGCAACCAAGAAAAGAACTTTAAGAGAAAAGTTCAGTATATTTGTTAGACATGACAATTCATTAAAAACAAAAAGTAATAAAAAAATGCAAAGGGATGGAACCTTTGTTGTTTGTCATTACAAATAAATAAAGGCAGAAGTACAGCTTTCCACCAAAATAAACAATAGAAAATCATTTTACGACGCTTATGGCAAGAACATTTCATCAGAAGAGGCAGCTGACTTCCTATGAATTAAATTATAAATATAGGACTATATGCACCTAAAACAACGTAAGGATGTTTAACAACAAAGAACCTACCTCCTTAAAACTTTATACATTTTTTTGGTTGTGCTGAAACTATCCTGTCTTTAGGATAAATCTAAAGTCCTTAAATTTAAGAATAACCAATCAGCATTTCTGATGCTGCAACATGACTCTCAAAACAGATTCTAGAAGTAGCTTGCCAATATTAACATTTTAATTATATGGGTTTAAGAAGTGCTTTTAGAGAACCTGCTAAAGATCATAAGATGTATGTAAAGAAACTAAAGCAAGAAATTCACACTAAAGTACTTTTGCAGTGTTAACTGTGACGTTAGAGTATAGTGTAACATTCTAGAATAGGAATCCAAAATAAATCTAGTTAACTGAAAAGACTAATATAAGAAGCTAGAGTATACCAAGCGAAACAGCTCCCAAGCTGCTCATAAAACAGAAAAATACTTGCTGCTCTCTATGTAGTTTAAAGGCCACTTTTTAAAATTTAATTTGTGATTAAACAGTTGCCAAAAGTATTTATAGATATACATGGTCAGTTTCAAGAGATTCAGTTGATTATTTGTTAAACAACAGGTTCAGCTTTCCTTTCTCAATATTTCCTCGTCATCAAAAACATTAATTCTCAGACTTTTAGTTTCTGCCGCCTACCTCCAGCTCCCAAAGCAGCCCACATCTGCCACCATCTGATTCACTGGTCCACAGCCAACCTCTTCCTCCAACACCTGCACAGCTCCACCTGCCTACTGACAGCCAGCCTCCCTCCCTGACTTCTTCCCCCACAATTCTGGAGACACCTAAGCTTAATCTCCACATTCCAGCCCTAGAATGGAGGAAGAATTGTTATGTTTGCATAGTAATGTGCCTGGGAAAATTTAATCAGTTCTGCCCATCTGCAAAGCCTCACTAAGACATCTTTCCTGCTTCCCATTCAAGAGGCAGCATGTACAGCGCACATCCTTCATCTCAGCAGGATGACACCTGATGCCATGGGTATTAGAGGGAAGGGGTCAGCTAGCCCACCTTTGCATTTCCGCTTGTAGCCCACCTGCAGCAAAATGGTTGAGGACCCATGACCTATAAAACACTTTTAATACTCAATTCTTCAACTCAACATTCAAGTCCTTAAGTTAGGCCAGCTACTTTAAAGACATTTTTTTTTTTAAATCATCAACTTTAAATAAATTGGCTACTAAATCATTTAGTCTCTGTTAACAACTGGCCTACCCTATCTCTGTTTATTTGATTAGATTTACAAGATGCCCTTCCCAAAAGAGCCTCAGAGTGGCTTACAGTAAAACCTAGATAAATTATAAGGACAGTGAAATATTAAAATGAAATAATATTTAGTAGAACAAACCAGGGATGGATCCCAGGGATGAGGTGGTGCAGTCTCACCTCCCCTTTGGCCACGCGTTACATATTCAGTGAGCTCTCTGAGCTCCCTGGCATGTCAGCACAGCTTCTCCTGGAACTGTGAGCTTATCGCTGATCAACACGGGCTCTGGCTGCCGCTATATGAAAGCAGGGGCTCCAGCCAGAGCCTGCACTGACCAGCTGTTGAGCTCAGAAACGACGGCATATGTGAAGCTCCAGTAGGAGCTGCACTGACATGCCGATGAACCACACTGCCGAATCAGGTGTGGCCACGCCACCCTTGCTGCAAAGCCTAAACCAAGTCTTGTAAAATACAGAATAATGCAACATCTCGCCATGCATACAACTCACATAAATGCACCACAGAACAACATTATTAAGGATCTTGGCCATTAATATACAGAAACCAACAAAGAAAAGCAAACTTAAATTAGTCACTTAACCCAATAATTTAACAAATAGGGATTCAAGACAGTGACAACATTCCATTTGTATAACTTAAGTATCAAGTTAAAATGTTTCTATTAACAAAGTCTTACTTAAAAAAAATTAAATAAGGTAACAGTATCAAAATATATAAACTAGATATTATGAGAGCTGAGGTACAATCACAGCATTTATAGTGGGCTTCATGAACTGGTAATGCAAAATGTAGTTCTGAAAGTAATTTTTACCCAAGGGACTCAAAGTGAACACCAAGAACACAGGTTTTCATTCTACAGGAAGCTCGATGTAAATCTGTGCTAACAATCAGCACAAACTGTTAGGACAGAAGATACACTAAAGCTTAATATTCTAAACAGCAACCAGGAAATCCAAGAAGTTTTTATCTGAAAATTGTAATATACCACTGTTAATCCACTGGAGGAGAATTAGAAGGTTGATGATGTGACAAGAAGAGAAACTGGTTTTAAAGACCACTTTAACGTCTATCCATTGTGTAAGCTGACAAAGCAATTTCTCTACACAGGTATCTTTTTTTTGTCTTTTCTTTCTAAAAAAAATCTGCATCCCAAATGTGTGTGCAGATTTGTCAAGTCAGGGTAACTCTTGGGCTTCCAGGAGTTATCGCAGACACAGATTTTTCCTGCAAATGAAATGATTATGAAGGTAGTGCTTATTTCTTATTTTCAATTAAGTTACCTCTTCCTGTTTTCTGAATTCCACTTCCATCTGTTTGTTACGGGGTTGATTCTTTCCAATGCCATGTCCAGTTATAAAATTGCTGCTGATGTAGGCCAGCTCTGGATCTTGTTTACCTGCTTCCTTTATCAATCTAAGAATATCACACACATTTTACAAGTCACACTCAGCTGAGAAAGAAAAGTGGGTTTTTTGTTTTAAAGACATGCATTCAAAGTGGAAATTTCATAATCAAGTATTTCTCCAAATGTAAACAAAATGGCCACACTGTTCTTTTTTTAGAAATGTAACTTTAAGGGAAAACTGCTGCAAAGATAACAAAAGCGTAGGAAAAAAATGTAGGAGTGTTTATGTGCTATGAGATTTAAAGTGTTAGAATTATGTACCAAAAGGCAAAGATTTTTAAAAGCAACTGGTGATGCAGGTGTTCTTCAAATTTCTAGGTATTCATTTTCATACATTTCAAAAAGGTTTCCACTTAAACATCATAATAGTGACATCTGTAGATGAGTTGAGTTGTTGAAGGCTAGACTGAACCCAAGATCTCAGGATCTAAAGTAAGCCTTTACTGTCTATGCTACAAGACCCAGGACTGTTAGCTAAAAAGCTGTACAGACTCATAAGCCTCTGTGGGTTTTGCCACTGAAGGGAGACAGAGTGCCACACTAAGTAAGCATGGAGTATACCTGAACAACTTGAGACATACAATGTTTAGTTTCCTATTATGTATGACTTTCCTACTCCATCAAGCCATACAGGCCTATCAAAGATTGTTAAAGTCTAGATACCTTTTAAATTGGTTTTCTAACAATAAGCCCATAAAAGCTGAAAGCATCTTACTTAGAAAAAAAATAATGATCTAAAAATAAAACATTTAATTTTGATAGCCAAGATCTTTCCTGAAAAATTAATAATACTCTTTATTTCAACTATAAAATAACGCATTATATGCCTACACATCTTCATATAAAGCAGCAAGATAAGCAGAAAAAACTAATTCTTCTAACACAGAAGTGCATTTTCTCCCATTTCCCCAAGATGTGCAATTCAAAACAAGTTAAAAAAAATACCTACAGCAATTAGTAACTTTAACATGCATCTAATGTTTTATGATGCACATGAATTATGTCTTTAGCATTTTCCACCTACTAATTACAAATGCAGAGTCTATTAAAATAAATTATGCTGTCAGGCAATTCTTTAGTAAAGAGGGATTTTACTCATAAAATGAAAGGGAAGCAAGCAGGGCTTTTTAAGAATGGAAAACATTTCCTAAAAAGGAACTTACAATAACAAGAACTCCACTGTATAGTTTTAATTAGGTGGCTATGAAGCAAGCCTCAAAATAACCTGACAGAAAGGTCAAATGGGATATTCAGGAAATAAGAAAGCTAAAACACTTTGATCATTACTATGTGTAGTAGTACAGCCTACAGCAAGGGTGGCCAACTTATGGCACATGTGTGACTAGTGGTACAAGCAGCCTCTGTGCAGCATGCAGCAAATTGGGTAGGGGGGGTAGGGAGCAGAAAGTAGAGTGGAAGTGCAGGCAGGGGGAAGGGGATCAAAAGTGGAATTTGAAAGGGGTGCAGGGCTTCAACTTGTAGCAAGCCTGCCAAAAAGGTTGACCCCTGCTTGTAGCATATGTGCTACTTTAAGAAAAGTAGTGAAATGGGTCTACAGTGCATTAACTTTACGCTTGCTGTAGATATTTACGTTTTCTGGTGGAACTGAAGAGTGGGGTCTTGACTAATAAGGCCCAAAAGGTTTTGGGACCACCTAATTTGGGAGGTTTGCCTTTCTCCTTGTGCCCTACAGCAGTGATTAAGTAAGAGCAGGCCAGTGATCTGAGGCTTCTCCACTTAAGGGAAAAGAAGCTTACAGAGTATTCCCCATGAAAGGCCTTCTGCCCTTTCTGGGTCTCCTGGTCTTCCATCTTCTATGAGCTGTAGTAAAGAAGATTGGGTTTGCAAACTATTTGGAAGAGTTTGATGCTGACTTTCTCCAGGCTGAAGAGTTTTGGGGGGAAGTCACCTTTTGGAATGGGAATTAAATGTCTGATACTAGTTTTATATTCTACTCCCTATAACTTGCATCCAGGGTACCTAGAATCCCTAATGGAATATTCCATTTCAAATGTACTCGATTTCTAATTATGAGGTTTTAATAAATATTAAAACATTAAGCATCAGCCTATATTCAATTTTACTGGGAAGCCCAGCTTGAATCTAGTAATGCGTTAACAAGAACATGCACACTACAGAGTGCAATAAAAGGCAGAGAAAACAGATTTGAACCACTAAAATTGCATGTGTGAACATGTATGCTTCAAAGGAAACATATTAAAACGTATTCCTATATACTAAATATACGATATTCCATTTTGTCTTCAGAAAAGCCAAACCACAGACCCAGAACATTTAAGTGAGAACGAAAATAAGCTATGGGGTAATTAAAAACAAACAAACAAACGAACAGCAGGGTCTAAAAAGATGTGGGAAATGTAATAGCTGAATTACAACTGTGTTCATACTTGTACATATTTATTTGATTTCCTGCACTGATTTGTGTGTCAACATAATTCTAAAAAAAAAAACTGAGTACCTTTTCCAAAATACAACATTTCCCTTCCTCAAGATCTGTGACATTAATGTACCCTCCACTCTTCTCAATGTTAGATCAATACTGTTATTTTTAAAGTTTTACCTGTTCAGGACAACTGCTGTGTATCTTCTTTCCACAAAAATAATTCCACATAAAATATTAGTAAAAGGAGAAGGAAAGTTTGTTTCTGGCTTTTCTTTCTCCTCAATTTCTTCATCCTCATCATCATCTTCAGAATCACTCCAAGAAACATAATTATCTTGATTCCTATTGTTATACCACTCAACACTTTCAAACTGCTGCCGTTCATATGGTTTATATTTGCGCAATATTTCAAGCAGTTTTATTACTTTTGGGGTAACAAATTTCAGGTCAAGCGAGGCAGGTGAGAAGTGCTCTTCACAGAGTGCATGTATTTTCCTTAGGAAAGTGTCTGTAAACAATAAAAATTTCCTGTGCAGCTCCTCCTGCTCATGTTTAATGTATTTCTGTAGCTCTCTCACCATCATTCCAGCTACCTTATCTGCACACCAGGGTCCCAGAACAACCAATACAGCTCGGCAGTCTGACAGTATCTACAATAAATGAATTCAAAAGTTAGTAAACTGCAATGTACCATGCTGAACTAAGATAAGGTACAGACATCGCATGTTTACTAGCACCGTAACAGTGATCAGAAACCAATCTATATCCATAACTGAACAGAAGTTCGGCACACACGGGTTGGTTTAAAAATGGCAGAACCTGGTCTAGATTTGTGCCCCCCTCTTCCCAAAAGACAAATGTGTGTGCCATTTGCTACCGATCCAAACTACACTGCTGACAGAAAACCATGTAACCTACATGAATTACACCTGAGGCTTTTTGAATGCCTGTACCTAGCCTAAGCATATGTTGGGCTTTCATTTCTCACGTGAGGATGATCTGCTCTGTAAGCATAATAGTGTTGCGTTTCTTTGCAAAGAGGATCTCTCTACTTGCATTTTAGAACACTCTGAAAATGTTGTTTTAGAAAAGCTTAAAATACTAGTTCAGCAGAAATCCCTGCCAAAAGGAGCTGAACTTAAATTATCTCTCTCTCATGCTTTGACAATTAGAATTTAATTACTATTCCATATTATTTGGAATTTTACCTCAAAAAATGCTGCTAGATATTGCAATGTTTTATAGGGTAGTTAGGTAACTGAGTGAATGGGTAGTATACACCCTTCAGTTTAATGCAATAATAATTTTATAAAAAAGAAATCTTTTTAATAAATATTTTAATTTCATTATTTGTTATTACATTTCTTGGCAAAATATCAATAAGACAACAATGCAGCCCCTCAATGCATTACACCTATTCAGTGGTATTTAACCAGATCTTATGAAGTGTGTTCTCTCAAAAGGAAAAAAAAAAAAAAAGCTATACTTAAGACTGAGATATAATTTTAACTAACATTTAAATTCCATTTCAATTAATTTATACAGGGTCTAGTAGTATTCAACATGCTGGATTTTATTTCATCAAGTGGAAAAAGCTACAAAACCACTGTATCCTTCACGACATCCCTACATAGTGTTGTGATGATCCTACATCACTAAATACAGTTCACAACCCATGGTATGCTGGTGCGTTATTGTAATGGAAACTGCAATAGCCTGTCTGTTTTGTGATACAATTTGCGGTGGCTCTATGAAACTGCTTAAACCTTAATCTTTCATCTCATTTCTTCCCTTCCCCTCTATTCCCAACTGCTTGGAGGCCCAGGAAAAGCTACTGATGAGATGTATCTGCCTCTACTCTCTTGTTGCCAAAGTTTGTTTGATAGGTAGTAAAGACACTGAGTTAGATCCAATAAAACCACAGGCAGAATTCAGATGCCTAAATCAGAAGTTGCAGTCTAAAAAAACGCCTTTGCTAGATGTTGCCTAGCTGGGAGAGAGGTGCAAATTAAACAGCTCAATACCCAAGATCATGCTTACACCAAACTGGGATTCAAGAGGTAGGTAATTCTCCCTGCTCAGTCCCCTGAGGAAATTGTTGCATTCTTGGAGCAAGCTTAACAGACTGATAAGTTAGCTCCTTACAAAATGCTAGTGTCACTTTTTTTTTAAAGAAGTAATGGCAGGATGCTCCTGCTTCATATACAACCAGCCAGTGGCTAGAGTAGCTACTCAAACCAGGGCAACAACACTGGTGGCAGTCTCGAAACAAGGATGATAGTCTTTTGGTAGATAGGGAAGTCACTGGTGAGCCTGGAGATGACTGAAGAGGCTAAACTGAGAGAAAATGTGGCAAATAGTTCCAGGAGGAAGCACTGAATCCTAGTGATGTCAGGTCACAGCTCTTTCCCTTTGTCTTTCAGTCTGCCTTCATAGTAAGGTGAGTTTGCTTGAAATTACTGATAGCTTATCGTATTTCATGGTGCCGCTGGGAACGATTCAACATTTGAGTCTTCCACATCTTGAACCTCATTTCTTCAGATTGGCCTTCAAGATGTTCTTGAATCTTTTCTTTTGCTCAACTCTAAAGCAGTAAACACTGGTGAGGTAGGTGGGAGTATAAGACCTGTTCCAAGAGCCTTTTGTCAGCCAGCCTTAAAAGACATCCTGTCTAAACTGGTACCATGTAAGCCTGGCTTGATGCTGGTGTTGTTCCCTCGAGCCGGAATGCTGGCATTCATTCTTCTGTCCTTCCAACTGATGTGGAGGATTTTCCAAAGACATTGCTGAAGGTAACATTCCAAGGCTTTCAGGGTTTCTCAAATGCAGTCCAGGTTTCACACCTATTCAACAGGGCAGGGATGACAACAGCCTAGTAGATCAGAAGTTTGGTTTGGGCTTGAATTTCTCTGGCTTGGAAAGGAATTTAACCCACTTTCCCATTTTCTAGACAAGCATTCTAAGCACCTGGTTGTCAAACCAGGTTCTTGTAAAAAGCAGTGAGCCCTCCTCAAGTCTTTCAAAAAGGTTCTAGGTGCCTGAACTCGGTAGATAACTCCAGCTTGTGGACCTTAAGTAGATGAAGATGTCTCTGCTGCAAAGTGACATGCTCCAAGCCTCAGAGATGGACAAGACTTTAGACATCTCATGGTACCCAGCATTTCCTACCGCCTACTGAATTTGGGATAGCCTGGGAATAATGCTGTGGGAGCTCGATGCCAAATTATATAGGACTGAATTAAGCACAGGCTCAGACCTGTTCAATTTAAAACTTTTATTGTTTCACAAAGTCATAAACTAAAGGAGGTCTG
>NW_017728947.1:91892058-91893182 GCF_001723895.1 Crocodylus porosus
TTAACAATGTAAGCGGCATGTCTGCTATTTTTATCATTTGTTTAAAGGTCAGAAGTTCAGTATTTTCATCTAAGGGTCAGAAAGTGATTACCAGAATGTCAATCGCTGACTCCTCAACCTCCTTGAAGCATTCTGGGAGTTTCAGTGCATTTTTTTTTTTTTAATGCTAGGCCTTGCTTAGCATAAGCACTCTCTCACAAATGCATCCTGCATTTGTGCAAGGGTTTGGACTGGAGGATCTTGTGGTCCCTTCTAACACAGGATTCTGGATACTACTTGAGGGAACAGATGGCTGAAAGTTGGGCATTGTAGCCCAATCTCAATCTCACATGCCCGAGAAATCAGTTAGCCAACTGAAGTACCTGTCGCATGACTAAGTCCTTTATTCAGTGTAGCCCAACACGCCTTTGATTGAAGAGACCCAACATTTGCAAGAGCCGAAATGAAGCAGAAGAGCCCTAGCTATAGTTTGTATATCCTGTAAATAACCAGGGGCAATTTTTCAGAATACTTCCCAAAATACCCTTTTTTCCTTTCATTAAAGTATTTAGGTTTAAACTAGAGAAGTAGCTGGGGTGTCAAATTCTTGACTACCACAAGGAGTACTAAGAACTAGCAATGTCTATAAAAGATACAATGTAACCATATAGAATAAAAGGAAAAACAGGACTTCAAGATCACAAACTGGACAACAGTTCTAAAGGACAAGAATTAATTGAAATCCTGGCCTGCTTCATGTTAACTGGAGAGTTCATATGAAAATTCCTTACAAGTACCTTGGAAAATTAAGATTAGTTCTGTTAATACACTTAAGGCTAGCTGTACTAAAATAAACATTTTAGCAGTTAACAGGGGAAGAAGCAATGAATATGCAGTGATGAAAAATTAAGTATGTTGACATATTGCATTTTATACGTGTGTTAAAGTCCATACCTGTTTAGAAATTAATGTAGAATCTCTCTCTTTAGAATGTACAGATATGTTGCAGTCATTTAGAAAGTTAAGTGCTTCATCCAATTCCTTTAACAATCTTTCATACAGGCCACTTTTGTCAGTATATGGTCCACAATCTACCACAATTTCACATGGCTGGGAAGTATATCTTCATTGTGAGGTGGTGGTGG
>NW_017728947.1:91893359-91895830 GCF_001723895.1 Crocodylus porosus
GGGTACAAACAGCTTGCAGATTTAAAAAAAAAATCTCAATGGCAAACAGAAAACCAACATTTTATAATTATACATTTAATCAAAATTAGTAATATTGCCTACCTCAAGTACAGCACTTTTCAGATCTCAAAGTGCTTTAGAAAGAAGGTCAGTATCATTACCATCATGTTACTGATGGGGAAACTGAGGCACAGAGAAGACGTGGCTTGCTCAAGTTAAACTTGCACACCAAAGGTTATTGGTTACTTATTTTTTTAATGCACTGTGATTTGGTCTTTTGAGAAACAAATGCAATTTACACACTATGCACAAAGCTAAATATACATTTTTTATTTTTCAGGGCTAAGTGCTGGCTCTTCAAGAGTGACAGAGCTATACAGCAAGGTGAGCTTCTCAAAAGCACATATTTCAAGGAAATTCAGATTAAGGGGCTTTTTTGAAATGTATCAATGTGAATAAAGTATTTAAATTACCTTTTGCTTTGACATGAACATAAAGGTAGATAAAGAATGTAGTCAGTAGGGCCAAGTGTGCAGTTAATATTAAAACAACAACAGAAGTATTAATGCAAGGGAAATATTCATCAATTACAAACAAGCAGAGCCTCATTTTTCCGTTATTTTGATAACAAGCACAACACTCCTGATTGTGTGTATACTCATAGAAGATGGTCCCTTTTCTGTCATGACATTTCTGAATGGATTTTATCACTTCTCCCACTCCTTCCCTCCTCTTCCTCTCCCTTCTCTTCCCCCTGTCCTGCCAACATAGCAACTATTTTAAAAATATGTAACACTTCTAGATCTGGAGGATCCCATATTGCAGACACTGTGAAATCCTACCCAACTGACTCTTGGGGCTACAGCAGTTCGTATAATACACAAGTTATTTTCCAAATATAAGATGCAGTCTGTACTACAAAGGAGTTGCTTTCCAAAGTTTTTTCAACAGAAGGCTTCACAATTCATTTTAAAATTATGCGAAGACTTGGACAGAGCCTAAATTTACTACTCAAGAAGTGATTCAGTAAAATTTTAACAACGTAGTAGTACTGTATATACAATTTTATAGATAAAACACAGGCATGATATTTAACATCTCAAAACTGTAAAACTGAAATATACCTGTCTAAGACCACCAAATCAGTTGCAGTTTCTGCATTGCTTTTTAGGATTTTCTCTAGTTTCTGAATCTTCTCCTCTAACTCAGCAGGATCACATTTCCCATTTAAAATGGAAGCAGTTAATCCCAAAATTCGAGGACACAATGGACAATTTTCACAAATCTGTGAAAAAAGCGGAACAAGCATAAGACAATTCCACCACCTCTGCATCTTGAGTGTAGCTTTAATGGAGGTATCAAGATACCATTTTGTAAACTAGCATTTCAACATAAGCTGTTAGAAAAATAGTCTAACTCCTTACCAGATATCTTCCTTATAACTGAATTAACTAGCTAAAACTTAAGCTAAATATAAAAAATAAAAAAAAGTTAAACTTAAAAAGGAAAAAAAACAAACACTTTTTTAAAATGTTTAGGAGAATATTTTTAAAAGTTAACTTCCGCTATTCTTCCACCACCTACAGACATGAATGGAAACAAAAGCAGGTGGAAGATGTCTTTGTAGCATTATGAAATGCCTTATTCCACACAGAAAAAAATAAAACCTACCACACAGGCTGTAGCTTAAGAGGCAGGGAGAAGAAAGAAAAAGATGCAGAGAGAGACTGCACCAGTATTTAAAAGTTGTCTGATTTAATTCAGGTATTAAAAAATAATACAAAACTAAAAATGTGTTGAGAGAGAGAAGAAAAAAAAATGTACATACACCTCACTCAAACACCCTAACCAAGTCACTGGTGAAATTTATTTCATTTCCACAATTAGATTTAATTTTAAATACACAATACCTTTAACTGCATTACTACACAATTCTAAATTATTTTTCTAATTATCCTCAGGGTTCCATATGATATACTGATTTTGCTGTCACTGTTTCACTAATATTAATTTAGTGAAACATTTCTAGAGTGAACTGTGTCCCAAAATACTTTATATACTTGCAATATTATCCAAGTCTTATTCTTAAACTAGATAGGAATTGCATAAGCTTTATTGTAAGCACACAAGCAATTTAAGATGCAAGTGTTCACTTAATTTACAGTACAAATTTTAAATTAAAAAGTTTTCTTAAACCAAGCAATTTTAATGAGAATGAATGGCATGCTTCTTTAGTTTGTTTTAAAAAAGGGCTGCTGTTCTTAACACCCCAGCTTTAATTGGTTACCTCTGGTGCGATTCACAAAGAAAGTCTGGTGCGTCAATCTAGAAAAGCAATACAAACCCTACCTAACCATGTAGGTAACCGACTTACTTATATCAGCTACTTGGACAAATCAGGTTCAGCTACTGTGCGTGACATAGGGTGTCATCATATGGGCTCAACTGAACCACTGCATCCCTCACCTAAG